>NW_023596461.1:13306200-13363700 GCF_011947565.3 Pollicipes pollicipes | reverse complement strand
ATACGCATGGCTTAATACGCTTGCTCAAAGACTTGATTACTTAGGCCTGATCTTATAACCGAAGAAGTTGATTACACAGTCGAATAATCATAGAATTGAAGAAATTACTTATTTTGCTGTCGACTGGTTTTACCATTGAAAAATAACTGATAACGCAGTGGATTAATCCACAATTGTTTGCCCGTACAACTTTCCTTTGTCTGTCTAAAGTCAGGGGCAGTGACCGGTCGCACTCCCTCCGTCTCCGCAGCGCCCGCTGAATTTTGGCATCGATATTGTGATCGAGTCCATCACCAAATACCTGAACGGACACTCGGATGTTGTGATGGGAGCGGTGGCAACCAACAGTGAGGACCTGTACAAGAGGCTGGCCTGCATCCAAGTCGGTGAGAAATGTGCAGTTTTAGATCCATTGCGCGATCCACTATGCTCTCACTGAAGCTTTGATACCCCTAAATATCGCTGTGTCTTCTCCAGGAATCCCAAAGCTAAAAGAGGCACTAAGATCAACCTCATAAAAAGGCGAACTTGTTTTCAGATGTTCCTTCCTTAACGGCGGCGAAACACTCCCCGACCTCGCATTTTGCCTTTCCGAACTGCGAACAATACAGCAAATCTCTCCGCCGCGCCCTGCGGGGGGTTCAACACGGTCGGCATTGTTTGTCGCGGACATCAGCCTGGTGTTCAATCCATTCGTCATCCGGCAGACAATAATGTCGCTAGACATCGGCCTTGTGCCCAGTCCGTTCGTTATCTAACTGTCACTGATGACGTCAGACATCGGCCTGGTGCCCAGTCCGTTCGATTGCTATTTGGCCTTCCGTGGCATTCGTACGCTGCACCTGCGCATGCCGCGCCACATGAGCGGTGCCCTGCGCGTGGCGCACTTCCTGGAGAGTCACCCGCACGTGGAGCGCGTGCTCTACCCGGGCCTCGAGTCGCACCCGCAGGTAAGCCCGAGACAAGTGAACAGATCCAAGATGACTTTGTGTTCCCTGACCTCGAGGTGATCCAAAGGAATAATGCGATGCGCATTGTACTGATTTGCAACTGATGCCTGATGTGCAGCATGATGCCGCACTACGTTTTTCGTTAACAAATTTCAATACGAATCCTTCTGTTCACCCCGCCCAAAAGGCCTGACGCACGACATGCAAGTAAACGTGCAACAAAGCATGAGCTGATTTCGTTCGGCCATGCTCGATGCTGAGTTGCCCCCAGCGAGTGCAAGGCTTGCTGGCACCAGCATTACTGCGTAGTTGAGAGTAAAAACCTTGCTCTTGACATGAACGAGCGCCTGGGATATCAACACCGTTACTACCAGGAGAAGTATGACCGATTCTTCGAGGGTGCTGCTGGCGCCCAGTGACGAGGATCACCCTCCTGCTCCCTCCCGCCCGATGCCACGGTTAGGGAATTAGCAAATTCAATGGCTGCATCGGCTGCCTGACACCTGCAGTGGTTAAATGCAGTGACCGCGGCTCCTAGCACAGGGCATGCCTGCTACAGCGTAATTTAAGTTTTTGACGGGTGAACAGCACTGCGGCTATCTTATCGCGGTCAGGTGATCATGAACGCTGAAGATTTTGCAGAGGAATTGGGACGAGGTATTGATATCGCGGATGGAAAACTGATTCAAACTTTCGTTTCCATGGGGTGTGTTGGCATGTTCTGAAGGCCTCCACGAGTAATATTTCGTATACGTAATCCACCCGCTGCACACAGGGCTTTGTCGATACCCACCCACTGCTTTCTTACTAATAAGTCATGCTTAAGCGTTACCAGCCCTTTGCGCCTTTTCACCTCTGATTCTTATTTCTAAGTATAGGAAATGTTCGAAAAAGTTAGGTCTAAATCTGCTATCTTACAGTGATGATTGTAAAAGAACTGTGAATGGAGCTAATGATGAATAAAAGAACCACACGCAATAGCCTTTTGTAGTATGTCTTGTAGTGTCTACCCGATATCTCGCAAATGCCGCACCCATACTCGTACCCTCAGGTTTCTCAAAACTTGTAGCCAACCCAATCCGTTGCCCATTTTATATGGGTACCCACGGGCTTACCCAGCCAACGCTAATATGTCGCTTCTCAGCCGTTTAAGTCCGCTAGTATATTCACAGCGTTTCGCCAGATAATTCTGCCACCGTCACGTGTAAGTCAGTACTGAGCAGGACAGAGTGGTGTTTGACTTTTAGCCATAAGCGCGTCACAATCCGATCTGTCTACTTGGAGTTGTTGGGAGTCGAACCGGGTCTTCTGATAACGGGATCAGTGCTCCACCAACTGAGCTAACCGAGAACCGTATTGCAGCTCAATGATTTAGAATATATATTAACTTTTGCCCAAGTTGCAAGGCATCATACTCTCCCTTTTATTCGCCCCCCCCCCCCCCCCTCCCCACCCCCACCCCGCCGCACCCCACCCTGCCGTCGACGCTCCCTCACTCACGGCGTCCATGGCGTTGCAGCACGCGCTGTTGAAGAGCCAGGCGTACGGCTGCAGCGGTATGCTGAGCTTCTACGTCAGGGGCGGCAAGCCCGAGACCATGGAGTTCTTCCGCCGCCTGAAGCTGATCGCCGCAGCCGTCAGTCTGGGCGGCTACGAGAGTCTGGCGGTGTCACCGTACGTACACCCCGGGGATGGCGCACCCGGCCTGGTCCGGGCCCAGGCGCGAGATTCCGCCCGGCCAGGCACGCAGACGCGCCACACACACACACCACACACACACACACACACACACACACACACACACACACACACACACACACACACACACACACACACACACACACACACGCACACACGCACACACGCACACACCGCACACACGCACACACACACACACACACACACACACACGCGCGCGCACGCACACGCACACGCACACGCACACGCACACGCACACACACGGCAGCAGGCTCTTCGCCAGGCGGAGATGTCACTTACCGCATCATCTCACCGCGAAAGCCCAAAATTCAGATCCTGTAGGCAGGTGCTTACTCAGGGCGTGTTTTTTTGGCGTCTGACATGTCAGCTCGGCATTCGTTACTCTGGGGTCCCTGTGTGCTCCCTGTTCGAGGATATGTGTTCTGGCCATCGTGGTATGGTCATTGGTATGGTATGGTCATTGTGGTATGGTAATTGGTTATGGTATGGCCATTGCATGGTCGTCGTGTCTGATTCGGGAATTTGGGAAGTGGAGGAAAGCCTGTGTATGGAAGTTCTAGTCAAAATGATCTGTCGCGGCTATATGCCTTACCGAGGGTAGAGCGATGACAACGTCCGGTGTGAATTAGGGGGCCCAATACAGTGAAGGGCTTCTTCTTTTCAAACCGAGCCTCCTGATCCGGGACAGGTATCTTCTGGACAAGGTCACGCGATAGAGGTACTTCTGATCCATAAAAAGGACATCCTGATTTATGGAGTGTGCCTGATCCTAACCCCGAACAGGTTTGTTCTGATTCACAAAGGTGACCCTGCGACCCAGCCCCTCTCTGACCGAAAATGAGGCGTTCTGATTCGAAGCGGGACTGAATAATTTATAAAGGAGGCCTTGTGATCTAGAAAAGTGACCTCTTAATGCAGAAAAGAGCCTCATTTCGGCACCTCCACGCTCAGCTGTGGGGGCTCCTTGCTGTGAATTTATAGAAGAGGAAATGCATGTGCTTGCTTCCTATACGCCCGCAGGGAGCAAGAAGCTGGACAGATTTGATTTTCATTCAATCCTTTTTTAATTGTATGCCCTTTCACTTCTTGCCATTTGAGTTTTATCGCTTTTGCTTTTTTACCTACTTGACTTCTTCACATTCGACTTTTGCCCTTTGACTTTTTGGATTTCGATTTTTGTCCGATTATCGAATATGATAGTGCCATCACCGCGAAAGCGCGAGTCGACGCAATTTGAGATATGAGATCGCAGTTACCTGCGGTGTGATGACAGACTTCTAGCTGCAAGTGGCTTCAACAGTCAGGCTCAAAGATGCTCGGCAATGATGCACAGTGTAGGTATGCACCTACTTCTAATGCAAGCGATTTGTGTTTGACGCAGTACCATTTGCATTGGTCGATTGATATGCGAGACGTTTCTTGAGCTGAGCTTTAAGATTCAATTCGATACAAGACACAAATTTGAAATGCTCCTCCTCGCCCAGCTCATTAAGCATGCGTGAGCCTAATTATGCCTTACACTAACCATATCAAGCATTCTTCAATTCGCCTCATTTCGCGGGAGGGATCAGCTTCCCAACGCAATTTAATCCTGGCGTGTGTTCAGATAGCCAATCCATGAAGCATGCTCATTTCCATACGCGGCACCAAAGACGATACCACTTGGGTACCAACGGCTACAAATAACACTGCAGATTTTGGCAAACCTAGCGCCCGTCGCCAAGAATCTGATGCCTAAATATTGTAGACATGGGTACATTGCCTTTACTCGATAAGCGGGCGTTAAACAAATCATAGAGGAATAAAGACCGACTTTTGCTTTGCTGTTCTTCCCGATCGATGTGATCGATAATGTTATCTTTTAACAAGCAGCTGTCTTCAACAGGGATTCTCAGTCTGCATCCCAACACGCATCTTAGCTCGTTAGCAGGCAGTGAACTGTTTATATATCTGCGGGGAAGGGGGCTGAATAAACGCGTCGTTAACGACTGTTTATGTCTGCCGGGAGGGGCTGAATGCGTCAATGTTGTACGATGCATGTGAGTGTCTGAGCTCAATTTCCCTCCGATGTTATCGAATCTGACTAGAAATATCATCACTGAAGTGATGATGAAGTTCTGAAGTCTGTTTTGATACGTCGTTTCACTGTCTCCCTCTGGCGTATGAGGCTCAGCTGTTTTGAGGATAAAATTTACGACGCCTAACAACTCGGAGCCCGCGGCTTGCCCTACTGGCGGCTACAAGGAAGCTGCGATTACGTGGTAAAGTAATCACGATATTAGCAAGCTCGCATCATCGTGTGGTCAAGTCTCGATTATCAAAGAGCCTCCCTTTGGCGAGGAGATCCCTCATCCGGCTCAGTTCATGCCCTCACCTAGTGCACACAGATACCTGGTCCTTCACGTTGGATGTCTTATTTGGTATGTTCGACACCTAGCCACATATCCCGGTGTTCCCTCCGCGCCCGCGAAGGCGAAGAAGGAGCATCGGGATATGCAGCAAGAAATGTGTTTCGCCATAAGATTTATGTTTTCAAGCAAAAGTTTCATCTCAATGTGGTTTTTTGCCTCTCAAAGCTGAAATGCTTCTTTCCGCCCCAGTCTGGGCCGTCCCTTTATCCGGACTCTGGGCTACAGTGTCTGTTTGGGCTTCGGGACGTTCTGTTACCTGGCCATTGGGGCGAAGCAAAATTCCAAGACCACGGTTACTGGTCATGGCAAATTGTCTTCTGAATGTTGTTGAGCGAAATGGGATTAGGAGATATGACGTCATTTATGAAGGTTTCGCTTTATAGGTGGAGTTTGAGTCCTTCGTCAGGCTCACATTTTAGTGTATATCAGACGAATATCATCTACCCGTAAGACGGCTGCATCTTCCGATCCTTCACAACAGGAATATGGTGAAAAAACAGCACACGACACAACATGAAGTTTTCTTTGGCCGAACGGTGGCTAAAGGGAGAAAGGCTCAGACCAGAGCTCATGTATGCCTTAATGTTTGCACCATGTCAACAACAGTTTTATTCCAGGCAAATTTTTGAATATGAAATCAGTAGCACCGTACGAGAACATTAGCCTAGTATTCCGCTAAACCACAATAGGTCTAGATTACCGCAATCGTTTTCAATCAGGGATCACAAGGAGCACAGGTAGACCACCAATCACTGACACTAGGAAATACACGTCATGGCTTATTATGGCATGTTGCTCATTACTGCATGTATACAATATGTATGTAATATCATGAAAAATAAAATGAACGGCCTCTGAACTTATTAAAACGAAGTTTATATTATTTTCACACGAACTGAAATGGTCCTGCCATTTATTTCTGATAAAAGAGGCTGAGAAAGTCATTTAGGATTGCTGATTATTTCTGGCTGCTGGTGTGATTTGTCGAGAAGCTGCTTTTTCGTTGAAGGGCTAGTTTATTTATGCAATATTTCGTCTGGACAACGCAGTAGTAAAGCCTTATTCCTCGGAAAAAACAGGAGAATGGAGATATAGCTGCATATCTCTCCTGTTTTTTTTTTTTAACCAGGAGAATGGAGATATACAACTGTATAGCAGCAATAGTCCTATTCCTCGCATAAAACCTAGAAATAAGGCTATTACTGGAGATTAATGAAAATATATAACTATATAGCAGCAATAGCCTTATTCCCCGGAGAAAACGAGGAATAGGGCTATTACCGCTCTATAACTGCATATCTCCATTCTCCTGGTTTTTGTTGGAGGAATAACGGTAATAGTACTGGCTCATCTATGTGAATAATGTTCTTTCGCAAACGCACTGAACAACGTACGTAATATGTCATCTGTATGCCACACACAATCGCACTATCAGTACACAATTTATACAAAATAATACATGATATTGATACACAACTATGTATAACTCATGGCGTTCGCCACTTTTCACGTCTCACTTCAGACAGCATGGCACACATCAGGAAGCTGCTCACTCTTCTTAATTTGCCGAAATGAAAATAGTTACTAGCCGGTAGGTATGGCGTGGCGAAAGCTGTTAATATTACAGTATACTGTTAACAGATATGGTTTATCCTATCATGGTTTCGTTCAGGAGTTGTGACTAAAAGCCCGGGAGGTCACAAAATCCCCAGTAGATTGCGCTTTAACCGGCTGAGATTAAAAACGCGAATCCTTTTTTGATTTCAAAATTTCACAATTGCACCGAGTTGAATGGTCGTAATAAGCCATCATGCTTATGACCACTCATGCGGTGCTTGTTATGACCAATTCTAGTGGTCCTGACCCTTTGAGTCTTTGTTTTTTTTCTGTGACGGATATCGTAGTGCTGACCAAAGGGCCTCCAAAACTTGCACTGCCGAGGAGATCCCGGGCCCTAACGCACTGCAGGCAAGCCACTGCTTGTAGGGAGGCCTCTCAGACAAAGAAGCCGTTGGGGGAGGGGGAGGGGGAGGGGGAGGGGGAGTCCTGCTCATCGTCCGCTTCAGGTCTGAAGCGCAGCGACTGTCAAGCTCCTCCCAGGCGCTTTGCTATGAAGGTTTGCCGCACAGGGTCTCTGTTTTGCTAATGGGTTGTATATCAGCCGCAGCACTCATCTCGCCATGCCGAGTGTTTCATGCTAATGCGCCGTTAGCGGTTTCATAGAAATGAATTACAACTTGCGTTGTTTTTACTCGCGCTGGAGATGACGTGGATTCACCGACTTGTCGTTTCCCTCAGTGGCTTACAAATCACAACTAAACAGCCTTGAGGCTGTTTCTGACCCACGTGGTTACAATGTGTGTTTCAAAAGGCATTGAAAGCTGTCATTTTATTTCGCGACGCTGCAGTACTGGCTTTGCGGCAGTGTGCGTAGGTCCGTCCAGAAGTCAGACCTGGCCGGCTGGCGCCACACGTCCGCCTAGCAACCACCCGCGTCTGCCTACAGAATCTACACCACCCACAACCAGAACCCGAAGGAGGAGCTCGACTACCTGGGCATCACCGACAACATGGTGCGCCTGTCCGTCGGCCTGGAGGACCCCGACGACCTGTGCGCCGACCTGGACCAGGCCTTGAAGGCCGCCTGCGGCTCCGGCTAGCGGCGCCGGAAACGTCGCATGTCCGCTTCTGGCGGCCCTACACTCGGATCGAGGCCGATAACGACACCGGGGCTGACTACACTGAACTACGACTAAGACGAAGGCAACAGCTTGCGGCGCGCGTCCGCGCCCGGCAGCCTCGCCCCACACACCCAGCCAGACCCAGTCGGCGCGCGTCCGCGCCCGGCAGCCTCGCCCCACACACCCAGCCGGACCCAGTCGGTGCGCGTTCGAGCCCGGCAGCCTCGCTCCACACACCCAGTCAGACCCAGTCGGCGCGCGTTCGAGCCCGGCAGCCTCGCTCCACGCACCCAGCTAGACCCAGTCGGCGCGCGTCCCAGCCCGGCAGCCTCGCCCCTACACGCCCAGCCAGACTCAGTCGCCCGGTCTGGCGGCCCCGGACTAGGACCAAAGAGCGCAACTTTGCGTGGTTTGAAACTCAACCTCAGATCTTTTTCCTGTCCGTGCTATATCACTTCTTACATAATCCGAGACTCGTTCATCTCGTTATTTCTCAAGTGCATTTGCGAGGAACAGTATTCACATAGATAAGGCAGTAGTTGCAATGCACTACACTGCCTCGGAGAAAGCCAGGAAAATGGAGATATACATGCGTTGATATTTCGGCAGCACGCATTTATTGAAATTGCCTGTCGATGATCCCACATGATTTTTCAGCCTTTTTTGAGACATAGGGGGCCATGGTTTTTACAGAACACCAACATTCAGGGATTAAAAAAGAAACATTTGCCAGCCATTGCTACGATACGGTGCATACCTGACGAAGAATTATGATGCGCGAAAATACGTGTACATGCAAACGAATTGAAATAAACAGGCATCACGCACCACGCTTCATTCAAACATTCCAGCCAGTTGAAGTAAGTAGGCACCACACACAACGCATCAGTCATACACGTGTCACGCGTCAGGCATCATTTACACTCTTAAGCAATTTTAAGCTAGTACAAAACACACATCAAGGTACATATCACGTTTGCATAATCGGCCATGATGAGCCTTGTACATTGTATGCACTTCAACGTACGATGTACGATGCACGTATGATTGGTCCTGTACCTTGTACGTACGTTGACGTACAGGGCTTCATCATGGCCGATTACGCAAACGTGACATGTGTCTTGATATGTAATGTGTGCTAGCTTAAAATCGTTAACATGTGTAAATGATGCCTGCCGCATGATGCGCAATGCCTGTTTGACTGAAATCGCTTGCGTGCATAATTGATGCGTGATGTGTGTTTACTTCAACTCGCTTGCATGTTTGAATGAAGCGTGATGCGTGCTGCCTGTTTTCTTGAGTTCGTTTGCATGTACACTTATTTTCCCCTGTTCCAACTCTTCGTGAGATACCCAATGTATCGTAGTAATGGCTGGCAATTGCTCCTTTCCTTATCCCCTGAATGCTAGTGCCCTGTAAGAACTGTAGCTTGCTCTTTCAAAAAAGCTGCTAAAATCAAGTAGGATCATCGACAAGTAATTTGGAACTCGCTTCTGCTGTTGTTTCGATGAAGACATGGTGCCGAAAGATCAACGCATCCATATATCCATTCTCCTGGTTTTTCTCCGGGGAATATGGCTATTACTGCTGTCTTAAAGGCTCATTATTTTCATTCGTGATGCCATGACCGAATTATTGTGCGTAAAATGATAAGAAATTTGTTAGCATCGAAAGCAACAGGAATTCGTCATATTTCTGTCACGTGCGTAGTGATGACGGCGTGGAAAGTTTGGAACATGCTTGCCATGACGTGCTTACTTTTGAAGCTATGCTAAGAAAAGCAGCGCTGTAAGCGATGATTTTATTTGAACTCTTGTTTGCCAACCATATAGCTGTTGACCTTTTCATCATGCATGCAGCAGCTCATCAGCATTGTGCAGTCATTGCAGTCCGTACAATAGCTCGTGCGACCACCAATGCAGTTATCTGCGAGTCCTTCCCACGATGTGCTGAAGACGTTAAAAATAGCGCTGGACGACATGCTATATGATCGCTGATGGTATCTTCTCTTTGAAGCTTCCATGCATGCGCTTTCATTGATAAGAGCTGTCAGAAATGGCATAGCTGTTGCAGGGGATCAGTAAACATAGGAACTGTGTGAGAGTTTTAAGTCAACAAAATGTGAATAAATAAAATGTCAACACAACAGTCAATATGTATCTCAAATACTTCAGTGTGGAGCTGTATGCAGCATGGTTGTTGCCCCAAAGCACGGGAGGCATCGCCAAGCTCGGGAACCCACACAAGCCGACTACTCCCGGGTCCTGAAGCCCGACCCGACCAGCCGACCGACGGCCTGTCGTCAGCCAGCCCAGGCGTCGGTGTTCGCTCGATTCCTGACCGTGAGAACTCGACCGGAACGGTCAGAATTCAGTCAGAGCTCACTGACTGTGGCTCAGTCGCCGACGCTGACATCCTCGACGCATAGTGGTATCGAGCACCGAGTGCATTCCTTTCAGATGAGTCACTTGTAGCATGCATAGAGAAAAGCCATTAGTCAGTCGGCCGGCATGGGAGGAACGGTTTCCAACCGCGGCTCTTCTGCAGCGGCCTGTAGCGTGAGTCCTACCGCGGAAACCCCTCACATCTGGGAGTGATGTGCGCCAGCATGCTTCGGGTTCCTCCGCCCCGACATTCGCGGTCTCCTTTGAAACGTGATCCGCTGTCGCAGGACCATGTGCAGAAGTCTGCTGCGCACGCCTGGGCACACATGCCACGGTCGTGACGCGCGGGACGCGGCCCGGAAATACGCCCGCTGCAGACGCCACGCTCGGACCCCGTCTGGTCAGCAAGGAGGCCACAGCCAGGGAGTCCAGTCCTGCGCCTGGCGCCTGGCACTGGACGTGATGCGTTCGGTGCGTTCTCACGACACTCCTTGAGAACAACTATTTGAGTATTTGTCGTAAAAATAGCAATTAAACTTGAGGACATTCCTGGCAGCGTTGTGTCTGACCAACAACCACGAATGCAATGTTTTTCAAAGAGATGTTGCGGATAGCTTGTCTGCTCTGCAAGGCCTCTTGGATCCCTCCTTCCTCACTGGGCACGCTGTAGTGTTCTGTATTAAAGTACGTAACGCAAGCACATAATTTAAGAAGACTGCCGTGACTGTTATGGTCGAGACTGCGTAGTGCGCCAGGGCAATGGTCGGTTGGCACAGGCCAGGCTATCGCAGCTAAGGCACAGGCAGCAAAGCAGGCTAAGGCCAGCATTCATGGCAGTCAAATGCTGCGTAAGAAACATGCTAATCGCTTCCTCTCCGATCGTGACATAGTCTTTTAACCGCGCTGCAAAATACAGTAAAAGATCAAACTTCTGCAGCAAATCACAACGCCATGAACATCTTGCGAAATTACTTTCCTCCAAACTTGTGGTAGGCTGAGTGTCACGGGTCACTGGGACTATTTGGCCTGGCAGCACTTAATGGAGGTGTAAACAGCGTCTCCACATGGCAAGGCAATGTTGAGTGTAGCCTTATGGCGGGGATCGAGTCTCTCTTGTTAACGTGCGTGGCGTCCCCTGTTTCGCCATAGATCTGTTCTGCGGCACCAGCTGCCGAACAATAATTAAATTTTAAGTCAAAAGGACCGGAAAACGCGAACATGCAGGAGTCAGGAGTTATACTAAGTCCAGGAAGTATCGGGAACATTTGTTCCAGAGCTATGCTACGGAAGTGACCTAAGCGTATGTTTATAACCTCACGGTTTAACCAGTTACCGGACTTATCTGGCTGTCTTTTCTGAGTGGCGGGGAAGACCGTGCGCCATATAGCTCGCCACACAGTTGCTTCCGCAAGCCAAGCATTTCCGAGTGTCGCGAACTTTCCTCCAAGATGCCTGAGAGAGCATGTTGTATCAGCTATGTATGGGGCACGCTGTATCAGTGATGAAACGTACTGACAAAGATGTGATTGATCGGCAATGATGTGATCGCTTGGATTGACTGATGAACTTCATATGCGGAAGAAAGACCTACAGCACCGGGTTTTTCGGCATTATGAGTTCAGAATCCTCATGCTAAGTCATCGACCTTCAATATACCAGGAGGCACTGGGTTAGCTTTATAGTACAAATATTGGTTATGTTGATAGTATTCACTGTACCCACTGTGTTACCTACTGGGATTCACTGTGCTGACTCACAGTAATCACCGTAGTAAGTATTATCAATGTAGCCAATGTTTGCGCGCTACGGTTGAATCAGCACCTCTTGGCATACTGAAGTTCAATAACTCAGCATTAGCATTCTGAACTCACAATGATTGACAAACCATATTTCATCTGCACGGCAGACGTGTTATAACTTAGTCCAATGCGGGTAAAAGGACGCACCACGGCCTGCCTTCAGGCTATCCCATAGACCGTCGAGCACCAGCGCTGAAAATACCAGACCATAGGAAAGAAAGCCGGAAGAGATCACTCGTTTGTTTAGCACGATGTCTGATTTTATCTCGTACCCAATGTTCATGGGATGGATGATATTATAAGCGAACCAGTTGATCTGTCTTTAAACCGTTTGCTTTCATAACGTGGCGCTGTCGCATGGAAGCTACCGAACATCTGCGTCGAGGCTTGTGATTATCTATTCGTGTGACTCAACCAAATAACACCGATGAACAATCAGCGACTGGGCGGACGGCAGGCGGACCTTAAGAGCCGAAAAGATGAGGCCCTGGTATTGAGGCGGCGGGTGGGGGAACCCCAGCTGCTTCCCGGACGCGTCCCACCCTGTCGCGTCTGGCCGGCCGACTGTCTACATCACGGGATGTCACTCCGCGGACCCGCCGGCGGCCCGGCGGTCCGACGGCCGCGGTCCTGTTACACAGCCGTAAAGCTCCCTCCGTATTCCTGTTCAAACCGCAACCTTAGCCGGCCTTGTGTTGTGAGCCCCGAGTGCGGCGAACAGCGGGTATCGCCTGCTGAATTTCCGGGGCCTTGTAACCTACGAAAGGTTGGTCTCACCACCGACTACCGATCGCTGTTTGTGGGAGTCAATTAGAACAGCCTCAAGCTTCGGCTTTTACAGACCTCATTAACGCCGAGAAATATCAAGACACTGATAACCTACATAGTTGGGAGCCATTTTGATAAAACTGCACTAGTGATGGGGTTCGAACCCGGAACGCATTCGGACGCACCTGAGCCGCGTTCCTCATTGGCAAAGTACCCACTTGAGTTGCTACCTGGGACATCGCATTGCAAGCACCTACGTCACACATAGGCAACTATCCTCCAAGTCATATAAGCTGTTGTGACGCACTCGCCTATGACGTCATGTGTTGCAACCTGTGGACAGCTGTTGATAATAGGGGAACGCGGCCCTAAAGTGATCTCTAAGCCATTGGGAAGCTGGTCGCGTTCGGAGCTTAGCAATAGTTTTTTCTAACCTTCTTAAATATGCCACTTGCTAAGCTTACCCTCTAAACTACCAGATCAGACGACTATGTATACAAGCATACACTCATGTTGCAGCACATTCAAATATATTATGCATTTTATACACAGGCAAAATACACGCATGGCTACTACTGTACTTAGTCGTCGCCTTACTGAATTGGCTTGACATGCATACCAATGAACTTCTGCTTATAAGGGCATCTAGCATAAAACTGGTCGTGCAAGGAGGTTTGTCGGAACTTTGGACGATCAATACACCTCAGAATTTGACCCCAAGGAGGTCAGGGAAGGGGACACACAATTTGCGACCGGAATGTCCCAGCAGCGGGCTGTCTCTGTATCTGCCTGTCTCGAGCAGCCACCGCTCACTCCCGGCCTGGAGGCGCCAAGGGGTCGGCCTGGGTCAGGGAAGAAGGCGGACTGGCGAAGTTTCTTTCCTGAAAGGAGCGAAGAATGGAGGATGCTGCTTTTTGAGGTGGCGCATTGCCACGAGGCTGGATTGGGACGACCATCATGGAAGGGAGCTGGGAGGGAGTTAGCAACAGATGACACCCTGCGGTTGCGGCTCCAGCATCAATCTGTGGCCCATATCAGCCCATATGGCAGCTCTCTCAGTGTCAGTCCGGTGATGGAACGGCTGGCAGGTAAGCAGATGGCTCCGGGCGGTGCGCCCCGCTCCCACGTGCGGTACAGAATGGTGCGAGTCTGGCTGTGCCTGGCGATGGCTGGCATGCAAATGAATCAAGTCAACGGGCATTACGCATCACGCATCATTCATGCATGCAAAAGATTTCAAGTAGGCAGGTGCCACGCATCACCTGCCTGTGCATATAAACGATTCAAATTAAACGGGCATCACGCATCATACGTCAGGAATCACTCATGCGTATGAACGATTTTAAGCTAGCACACATTACGCATTAAAGCACTCGTCACATTCGCATAATCGGCCATACTGGGCCCTGTGTGTAAAGGTCTGCTTGCCGACTTCGTATGAGAATAGGTTCCCCTACCTTCTTGTCTGGTCCTGTACTTTGTGGGTGGCTTTGGGCCCTGAAAGAGGTAAGGGATCTGTAGCCCCCTGGAATGAATGACACCTGTGCATTGCCGCCCGGGCACTATTCAGACCTCGAGATGGAAGATTTACCGGAGACTTTTCTTTAGCTTATTGTCGTTCTTCCAAGCTATGCGTGCGCGCATTTTTGATTTTCTTACTACATGCTGGATTTTTCAAAGCAACTGCTCATCTTTGTAAGGCAGTGTTCAGAATCCGTATTCTGACAGGGCGTGCTCCCGTTTCCTACCACCCATCCTCCCCCCCCCCCCCCCCCCACGTGCTCTTTACTTGTTTTTACCTCTTCCAACTTTCTTCCATTTAGTAATAAAGAATGTCCATTGCCCAACAGCGATGCCAATATCTTGTGTACGCTCTCTCTTTCCTTTCCACTACTTGAGCTGTTTAGAGTCTTATGTGGAACTTGTTATGAATTATATTGTGCTTAGTGGAGGTTGAACGCACAGATTCGCGGTGCGGGACTGCGCGAAGTGTTCAGCGAAAGCAATGTCTACGTAAGCGTCCAATGTGATGCTATAACAGAATGCCAGGTGAAGTCATGCAACTTTGAGATTGTTTCTGATACATATAAAAGATAACTGAAATTGGGATTACGACTAATTTCGATGATCTTGGGTCACGTATGGTTTCCAGAGCAAGGTCGAAACAAACCCCCGAATTGGTGGAAAACTTGCTTTATGTACTAAGGTTTGACGCCCATTTCGAATTCGTGGATCGTAAGGACATCAAAATATGTTCTAGTTTGAGATGAAGGTCAGCGAAGATCACTGGCACAAAACGGCCTCAGTCAGCCTTTCACTTTATAGAGTATGCCACCTAGGGTGGTACTTAGCGCCGATTTGCACCAATTAAGATAATAATTAAAATGATTGCAAATTGAAATATCCCAATAATCTAGAAGGTTTTCGTCATTTTAACCATGTTTGACCTTTAAAGATAAAAAGGCGATCGAGAGGCCACAGGTTGATGACGGAGTCGGAACCACAGGGTGTAATCCGCTGCATAACTCCCTCCCAGCTCCCCCCCCCCCTCCATGATGGTCGTCACACTCCGTTCTCGCAGCAATGCATCAGCTCAACAGGCCGCATCCTCCATTCTCTGCTTTTATCAGGAAAAACCACCCAGCTTCGCCAGAACGTCTTATTCCGTGACATAGGCCGACCCCGTGGCGACTCCACTCCCTTCAGATTGGAGCAAAAATTCCTACAGTTGTAAGTCTTGCCGTTCCGAAGTCTCGCCTCCGACTCACTGGTACACACGGAACGCCCAAAGTCGCTTCTGTAGTAGGCACTCGTCACGGGCACTCCACACAGTTCGTCCCGCCGACGAGTCCGTCCTCGCGCCCGCCGGCTTTCAGAGCCTTCTGTTGTTACTCCTCTCCCGGCCCCCGCGGCCGCGCCCCTCGCCTGGGGCAGGAGGTGAAGAACGCGAGCGCATCGAAGCGGCGCTTGCCAAGCTAAGCAAACATTCACTGGCAGCACATAGGTGTTCTCTGACACCCTACACAATAAACATAGAGATCTCAAACATGTCTTTGAGTTGAATTTTTACACTCAGGCTGCTCACGTACACTCCACTTGTACAGTCCAGCATTGCTCACGATGGATGCGCTTGATTAGGTCAATCTGCCCTCTTTGCATGGCTTTGGTTATGGGAGAAGGTAAATGGTCAAAGCATTCCGTCTTTTACTACAAAGGAAAATGCAGAATACCACCCATGTAATACAACCATCTGCTCAAAACGGACAATGTAGAACACCAACCATCTTTGACACCCAACAGCTGGAAAAGGGCAGTGTAGAAGATCAGCTGAGATGGCTGAATGAACTCTTGTGACTCTGGCGATGCATGACCCCGCGCGTACGTTCGGCCATGAAACCATCATTCTGCGAAAGGCCTGTCAGCATCACTTCAGACGGTTTTCAAGACTCGGATGAAGTGGTACTGACCTGAAATGGTGATTGCATGACCACTGACATACGTCAGTTTGGTTATGACAATAGTGTATTGCCATTTTGAACGGAGGTGAGCCGTCTTATAACAGACGTGGCTGGTATCGTCATGCAGATCTTATCGAAGCATATGCAAATGAAATCTGTCGCCTTTGGAAACCATGGAGGAAGGAAATTAACGATGCAATGAACACCCAGTTCCGAGGCCATGCTGTTTAGCCTTGGCAAACAAATTTGCAAATGGCATTGCATGACTGAGCTTGAATCTGCCAAGAGCAAACGCATTGCTGAAGTAAGTCAATTTTGAGAAGTGGAAAATATTTGAAAAGAAAGCTTTCGTGTTCTGCAGCGAAGACATTGGGAAAAACGTCAGGTAATTTTGCGCGGATATCGGTAACATTAGGGCTGTGCGCACGTGTCATTTTCGTGGCACCATCGGTCAGGGCTTCACTTGTATTTTGGTCCGTGTTTGGGATAGACAGTATTGGTCAGTTGCTTGCCAATTACTGGTGCATATGTGGGATGGACAGTGTTAATTTTTTCCAGGACTTTATGTGAACGGCACGTTCGTCTACACCTGCATGTTTCACGTCTCCACATTCTCTGGTCCCCGAGACCTGACATTGACTATCAAAAATGCCCGGGAAGTGGCACTTCCTTGGTTTGCAAATTTTGCGAGTGGCAGCCTGAAGACATCAAATCACAGCTTTGGCAGTACGGTGTTCGTTTTGTTCTTCGCAAGGCAGTAGGCCGAGCGAGTCTGCACTCAACTGAGGGGAGGTTGTGGCTTCAGCGGCCGAGGTAGGCGTTAGCCCGGTCTGGTGCGGTTTGTCGGCTTTATGTCTGGAACAACTGTTTGCGCGCGCCATGAAGTTTTGAGGAACATTGTTTATTTTTTTAAAGTCGTACTGCGATGTTTCCCAGTTACTTAAACGCAGGCTGTCTGATCAGGCGGCGTATTTTTGCACAATAATAGCATCCTCACAGCTCAATATCCCCATTCTATCAGCATAGCTAACATATAATTTTCAAATCGCGAAAAAGCTTCAGATCGTGGAAGGCACGACATCCAAATGTTGGCGACCAGACGTCGACGTGGCTGACTGACTAACGACCAACTGATGCTGATGTAACGGAAAACGTATGGTCGTGCTGGACAACGTGTGACTCGATCTGTACAGATGATCACGCATCGACATGCTTAATCCATGAGGTCGCTCGTTTTCAGGCGCATTTTAAGGTTTTGTGACTGATCACGACAACCAGAGCAGAAGGGACGTGAAACCAGGTGTGCGGTAGACGTGAACGGGCCGACTATAAACCAGTAATCGGTCTTAATACATCTAACACATCGGTGCACCAGTAGCAAACCGGAAAGTGTATGAACATGCATAGGCCAGTGATTATGGAACAGGACTGGGGTTAGGTACGGAGTTAGGTACATAATACACACCCACAGGACCAGATCAAAGCAACAACCGTTTTAACAGCTTTAGATGTGTTTGCTACCTTGATGCGTGCTCACGAGATGTTTGCGAATGATATTTGATGTGATGGTTTTTGATCCAGCAATATCAGTTATTCTTAGGACATAGGAAAAGATAATATTGTTCCACAGCTTAGGGTAAAGGCATAATATAAATAACCTATAATCACGGCTTGAGAATGGATGATTTAAATGTTCCACTCGCCACATACGCATTTCATTTCACTCGTAGGACTCATACATACATTGAATCAAGTGATGAATGGAAGCTATGAAATGAGAACTGTATGCATTGGAATTGACATTATGGATTTAGTAGCATCGATTATTTCGATGTTTGTGCTTTTTAGATGAAATGGCTCTTTGCTTTGTACAGGGTGCATATTTTTCATAAAAACAGCTATTTTGCAACATTGCTTACCTTCCTAGTCTAGGAGCAGGATTAGATTTGTCGGTTAAATTATGCACGTGTTTTATAAGTAAAAATGTAATCTGTCGATGAGCGCACCAAGATCTTTGATTTATTTTCTCCTCGATGGGTGAAAAGCTTTTGTACATTTAGACGGAAATAAATAGAAAGGGTAGTGTAATGCTGTGTGAATGGTTTTGACACATTGTATAAACGGAAGCTGGCACGAGGTCAGGAAGTAATTGGAGAAAAATAGTGCATTGACATTGGTTTGGAGCTCCACAATCTTTGTGTTACTGAAAATAATAGCAGGACCATCAGCTTAAGAAGGCCAAAGTATGTCACTGGTTAAGATAGACATTTCACATTGCACACATGAAAATAATTGGGCTCAAAATTGATCCTTGGGAAGCACTTATTGTTTTATTTTTTAATGACATAGACAATTCCTATTTTCACATATGTACATACTCTGTTAAACAGACAAAAACAAAGTGTTTCATGAGATTTTCGTCGAACACGATCTCTATCAGGTTTACATATAAGAGGCGTTACGCTAACAGTAGGAAATGATGTTTTTGATGCAAATCTAATTACAAACCCAGCAAATATGTTCCGTATTCAAAATTCTTTCTTCATGCCAATTCTCCCAAGAAGGAAGAATTGGCATGGAGTCACTTTTGCTCTTCTAAATCTAAACTGGCTTTTGGTGCATTGGGTGATTTTGGTGGTTTTCGACGAAAGATAAATCTGTTGCGTATAGTTTCTCGAAAAGTTTGGTCATCAATGGCAGAACAACAACAGCCCTATAGTTAGTTACAAATCAGAAGGCCTCACAGATAGAGATCGATTTAATGAAGTTTTTAAATGCTTGGAAATTTCCCAAATGATAAACAGCTTGTGAAAAGCTAAAGAGTTGTTTTGAGTATTACCCTATAAGAAAATTGTACATCTTAGTATTAAGATTGTCCACTCCACCTCCGACCATGTTTAACTGTTGACGACAATAAATAACCTCTCCTCACTAGCAGATGACACATGTACTTCATTGTCCACATTTGGGATGAGCTGGAGTGGATCAAATGGTGATTTGGGAATTTCGTCTTCGAACTTTTGTCAAGTCTCAGTGAAGAAGCCATTAAATATCACTGCTATATATCGATCACCTGGAAATGATTCATGATTCACCTCACTGATCTTAGTTGCAACATTATCATTTTCTTTGAATTTGTAAGGGTTTGTAATGTTTTACGTATTTCCTTGGAATTGCCAGTGCGTTTAAAATGAGTGTTCCACGTCTGTATGAGGGCTTTGAACTGAAATAGCCATCTTGAACGGCTTTCGGTGCTGTTCAGAGCCCTGCCCCTCCCAAGACCTAAACCCTGCTAGTTTCTGAGCTACACACCGCGAAGATGTGCAGACTGTTTCAGAGAGCATATTTCAAAAGGTCACCCGGGCATTCCTGACGCCATAACAACATCATTCAGCTCATGCCATTCCAGTAGCCTTGCGGCGATAAAGGCCAAGGAAAATGTCATTGTCGTTTGTTGTCATTCCCATTGTCGAGTCGTTCATATCTGGCGTTTGTGAGCACGATTTCCAGATACAACAGTCGTTTAATTGGCTCTTAATCAATGTTGTGCAGGGTACGATGACGTTATCAAGAAAAGACGTATTGAGAAGAATATGTACTAAACAGCGAAATTGTTTTGTCTAGAGCAGTCCTTTTCTATCGAAAAGAATACCATTAGTTAAAACTGAGCTCATTTCATCATATCTGATAGTTGCTTTAATGTCTTCAAAGGTGGAGCGTTACCTTTAATGCATAAAGCATCATAATGTTTCTTGTTTGCTAATGTATGCAGTGCAGTGAGGCTTTTATTTTGTTTATGTGTGTTTATGTTTCATTATGTTGGAAAACGAGGTGCTTCAGTTCTGGCTCAAATACTTCACTTTTGTGTGCAGCTGAAAAGAGAAGGAAGGGCAACACCCATGGTCTACTGTTTTTTTCTGAACTGTTTTTTTTCTGGAAAGATGCTTTTAGTGAGAGAACTTGGTGATTTATCATTGTAGACATGACCAATTTGACCGAGCATACCCTTGGCAGTTAATAATTCCATTATCATGATGCAGTTAAGTTAAGCAGTGAATTATCAAGGTGTGGTTGTCATGTTTGTTGTTGTTACGTTTGTTTTCTTACGTCAGGTCCGAGGTAAATTTTCAAGAAACTCCCACTTTTCAGCTTGCCGCAGTTTTTGCCAGTCGCGCCAGGGCGTCGATCGCCCTGCAGTGCTCCTCAAAAACCGCCACTGCTGCGTGGCCAGAAAAGCTACGAACTTTTTTTTTGGTGTTAAAACACGTGTAGTGGATGTCTCGAAGGCCATCAGATATTTGTATTGTTGAAAATTCTTAACTTCGCTGTTGCTCAGGTCATTGGTAAGCGGTAGGTGTAATAGTTAAGGTCAAGTGATTACTTAAAGCTATTACTTATCACTTTTATGTAGGGGTTGTTACTTTTATGTAGGAGTCCAATAAGATTTCTCCCGCAGGCACGGCTACCACAAGAATAAATTCTAAGCTATTCAGAAGTTGTTTTTTTTAACCGCAGCACTGATCAAACCCCATGCGTCTCCCACGCGTCTGGTCTAGCAATAAATGAAAAGTATAGCAAAGGTGTAATACTCCCTTTGAAGAAAATGCTCCACGTTTGTATGAAGTTTTGAATTGGTGCAGCGATTTTGAAGGTCATTCAGTGCAGTGCACAGTCATGCCGTTTTGAAAGCTTAAAATCCTCGGCTTTCTGGGCTACATACCCGAGAATTTGCGCGAGCTATTTCGTGGAAACGATTTCGAGGTCACCCAGACATGCATGACACTAGACAAACGTCATTCACATCCTGCCGCCTCATTGGCCACGCGGCGCATTCAAGGCTAAAACAAACATAATTGTCAAATAATTCGTATCTGGTGCACGTGACCAGACTTCTCGAATCAACGACTTGCAATTGGCACCCAGAAAATGTTGCGCGATTAGTGGAAGTTTCGCACTCTAGTCACGTCTCATGGTACATAATAAAGGATGTTGGACAGTGAATTTATGGGGAAACTAAGGAAATCAGCCTTCTAATCAACTAGCTCAAGAATAACCCAATAACTAAGTACGTGCATGTACAGATTTAAAACCATGAATTGATATGTAATAGCACCAGGAAGTTTGGTCAAAACACGCGCACATATTGATGCTTGGGTCTTGGAAACGCAATATCACTTAGCATGCCACCTCTCGAGAAGTTGGAGGTCTACACGTGAGTCAGCCCGTCCGGTTCGAAACCGCTACGGTGGCAATTTCGAACGGCAAATTTGTCAGCCCCTTTGACGTCATACAAAGTTCCATGACATGATGAAACGATGGATTAGTGAGGATTATTTTTACTGCATAGTAAAATTGTGTTATCTAGAGCAACCTTTTGCACTGAAAGGAAGTGTTTCACATTTGATGATATTGAAACAAACATTCGATTGGACACGCCTGTTTAGGTTTTGTGTCGCCACGAAGTGTGTTCTCGTCTATGTGCTGTAAAACTGAAAAAGGGTTTTCTAGAAAATGGGACCTTTGACCTGGTGTAGGATGGTTAATTATTGACACAACAGCATGCAAACTCCTACGAATCACGAGGTCTGGTTGAGAACAATCCAATGGTGTTTGCCACTAAGCACTATCTTTATTGGTTTGGAATCGTCAGGTGGTCGCATCGACCCGCTGTCAGCCCGCGTTATGAAAAACTGCGAATGATTACGAAGGTTAGCGATATCAAAGCTGAGTAAGTATACTATACTTCAATATAATTTTGTGCGTTTCCTTAACACGCACCCGAGTGGTGGGTCAATTTGGGCGCCTGAAGGTACTTCCGGAGCAATTTTCGAACGCGCAAAATCGTCCATACCTGTAGACGATTGACTGACGGATTGTTTGGTGTAAAGAACTTTGATGTAACTTGTAAAGTCGCTGACTTACGGCAGGCCGAAGTCAAGCCATGGATTCAGCGAAGGCAATTTATAGGGAAATGTTCGATGTGATGCGACAACGGAGTATTAGCCGAAGCCATGCATCGCTGAGATAGTTTCGTAGGCAATCCAAAAGCTGAATTTACAGGCTCCTTTGAGAGTCAGATATGAAGGTCAGATCAGGGTAAAAACCAAGCTGTTTTTGTTGTTACTCCATAGCTTGCTGCATGGAGCAGTTTCTGACACTCATTTTGAAGGTATTGAAAGCAGAAATCACATTATACATCTTCCATGGACTTCTTAGTAGTCAGAATAGGTCACTGGCCTAAAAGTACGCAGGTCAACGTTTTATTTTCAGAAAGATAAGACTTAGCATAATTATTGACACGTATTCAAATGCAAGAATCAAAGCAGTCTGGTATGATTCTGGTCACCATGACCTCAGAAAGATCATACAAGGTCGCTGACCTTAAATGAGAGCCATGAACTTTTTCTTAGAGCAGGCATCTAGGTGAACGGTAGTTGTATGAGAAAGTCTGAGGGCCTTTGGACACCAATCTGGGGTTTGACCTTGTTTGACCTTATTTGACCCGTAAGTCTGTCACGGCCCGGCCTGGCCGACGGGTAGCGAAGCCCACATTCACCCGGACAACACCCGTAACCCGAACGAGGTTTGTATCCAACTGTTCACCACATGCGCATACCCTGCCGGCATCGGCAGCCCCAAACGCCTCAAGCCGTTCCTACGTCGCACCAGACAGAGTCGAATCTAGAGCGATTCAGGGTTGACATTTCTCCCCATCACAACACTCGAATTCGGTCCTCGTACCAAAGCATTGCAAATATGAATTCACTACTCACCAGCATGTCTATCATCAGTGTACAACGCCGCTCGACAACGCGAGTAAAGCACGCGGGCTAAACACAGACGCTACACACAGCGGTTAATGACCAGTTTTACATTCTCCACATGTGTAGGACGAACAGCATCCTTCTTATTTAAAAAAATCGAGATGCCGGCGGCGCGCGACACAAAACAGCTGGTCCAATCCATGGGTTGTCCATGTTTGTTCTGATATCGATGTTGTAGTACCAGATTCGATCACCTGATCCCAGCTTCCGTTCTCTAGTCTAGTTTTATGTCGCTTATCGTGCTGCGCTTTGTATTTGTTCATGCTCTCCGCCTGCCTCATCTGAGCCATCTGCAAAGTCGCCTAGAGAATTCGAAGCTTTTCATGGACGAAGTTGTCTTTGCACAAACCCATTCGGCCTCCAACCAGCTGACAAATAGGGCTGCTTGGATGGCGGAGAAAATAAATAAGGAATGAGATGTGGCCATGGATACTCGCATCTCATTATGCAAGGAAAAGGCTATCCTCGGAAGACGCTGTTCCCAGTCAGATCCATGAGACTCGGACACGGCGCGTAGCTGTCACTTAACATACAGGTGTTTTCTTTCAAATTTTCCCATGGCTTCGTGGTGATAGCCAACACTGAACCGTGCTCGAACACCAGAATACTCGCAATGCACCGGAACTTTTAAGTTTTTTAGCAGTTTTGATCCCTCGTCACTCTCCACCAATGCGGGCGGCCCAAACGTCAAAATGTAGTGCTCTAGCTTTGTTATGATACCATTATACGACATAGAGGCAAACGGATAACACGCCAAGAAACCAGAAAATTTATCCACACAGGTCAGCAGGTAACATCGCCCTGTCACCGAACTGCGAGGCGTGGTAAGAATGTCTACGACGAGGGTCTCGTTTGGGTAGCTGGCCACCTGGGGAGATAGTGGAGAATTCTGCAGCCTCGAGCTCTTTTTTGCTGCACTGTTTCCAGCTCCGAAGATAGTTCTCACAGTGTCTCTTTAGCCTTGGATACCAAATATAGCTGCTCAACTGGTCTTGCAGCTTAACCTCGCTCCCGTGAGCGTGATGGACATTATGGTGGTTGAAAGGGAGCTCAAAAGGGTGGCAACGGGCCACGCAATCAAATCAGCACCTGTTGGCTGAGCCCTTCGGAGTATAATCCCGTCCCCCAGGCAAAACCGATTGGGGTGCTCTCGTTTTAGTTACGGAGGAGTGAAAGGCGGCCATCACCAGTGGGCATTCGGCCTACAATTTCTGTCACGTACCACGCAAGGAAATCCGACTTTAGAGGAAGCTGCAAGAAAAAATCTGCAATTGCCAAGTGACCTCCCGAGACCCCTCTGAATTCGTGACATGTGCACTGTCCTCTGCCTACGCAAGTGGAGCGTCTGACACAGACTCTTCTTGCTTTCGGTATCCACACCCGTCGTCGCTTTCTGGTTGGGCATGACGAGTGCCGGTACCTGCATCCCAGCCGCTTCCACCGGCGCAGCGAGAAGCCGACCTCGCCACCCGGCACTCTGACGCCTCCGCACATTTCCTGGAATGCCCCGCCAGGGGCGCCAGCATCGGCCGGGGTACCCGGCGCCGCCCGTTCTGGCAGCGGCGCGTGTTGCGCCAGGTCACCGACTTCGTGCAAGCGGGACAGCTTGTCTACATGCTGCATCTGTACGGCCTGCCGATGCGCCACGGAGTAACAGAAACAACTGACGAATACCTTCCAGCGTACCAGCCGCGGGTTGATTGTGCAAAACTTTTAAGAGCGCTTGTGCAGTCGCAAACCCATGTAAAGGCGACACCCGCTAAATACCTGCAAAATTTCCTTAAAACCTGAATGAACTTCCAGCTCAAAAATCATTCACTTCACTTCCCCTGAGCCCGATCATACCGTTGTAAGCAATTATGAACGTCCCGTCCCCGTCCTGTACTTCTGGCAAAGCTTGGCCCGACGCCTTGAAACTACTATCTGTATGTTGAATGAATGGGCAGTCTCGCGCAAGTAGCTAAGAATTTTGGCCCCCATCATGTCCGCAAGAAGGCGGGAAAAACGCTGGCCCCGTTCCTTGTTCCAATATATATATATATATATATATATATATATATATATATATATATATATATATATATATGCATTCGAGTTGCACAAAGTGACCGAGAGGTCTGAAACAGTACTGAAAAAACGGCATGAATTTACGGAACCGTGAAAGGAACCAAGCACCCTCTTAGCTTCTTTCGCTCACGTAGGCGACTCCATGTCAAACATTACCTGAATACGAGCTGGATCAATAGAAACCTCGTCAGGAGTGATCTTATGACCAAGACATTTCAGTTGTTTAAAAAAGACAAAGCTTATCTGGAGCGAGTTTGAGTCCTGCACCGCGGAGTCTCTCCAACAGAACCGTGTGTGAAAGCTGGTGATGTTGTTCCAACACTCGGGCTCGTGAGCAAGATGTCGTCTGCGTACACGTGAACATGCTCCAAGTCCTTTTCGCATGGCTGGGCTGTACAAAGTACGTGACTGCACGCATCCCAGGGGCATTCGCCGGTGATAAAACGCCTTTCCCACCGCGTAAAACGCACAAGCTTTACTCTCTTCTTTCGAAAGCTGTTGATTTCAAAACACATGCTTAATGTAAGTGCTGAAGCGGCCTTTCACCCGTGCGGAGAACAGATAAACTCATCGATCGTAGAGAACACAAACCGCTTCGGCACGAGAAGCTTGTTCAATGATCCAATGTCCTGCACAACTCATCAGACCCATTTGGAGTCAAAATGATGGGAGGGTTCCAGTCGGAGTGCTCCCTTCTTCGAGGACACCACACGCCTGTAGATCATGAAGCTGCGACCTCAGTTAGTCTTCACGGGCCCATGGAATTGGGTATGGCCGCGTGAACTGATGCTGCGCTTCCTCACGCGGCTCATAGTTAATATCACCGCCGTTTTATCGGCCTACATCTGAATAACTGCGGGAAAACACCTCCGGAAATGGACGGATTAACGTCGCCACTTGATCTCGCTGAGAGCCGGTGATAGGGAGCCAACCACAAACTCGGATAACACGTCATCGGCGGTTTTTCCAACATATCGGCTTTCGTCAGTAGATACCGTGTTCACTTCTGCTGTGACGTCATCGTCATCTGCTGTGCGTCGTGGGTAGCGTTACCACTCCTTTGCCAGCCTGCCCGACTGCCCGATTGGGCAGTGCCTCTTCAAGTGCCCGAAGCACCGCCAGGAGCAGCATTGAGACACCCGTCAACGTTATCGTGTAGGTGTAGGCGGCCGTCTACCATCGTCGCCTGAAGACGAGCCGTCGTGGTCACGTGTCGCGCGCTGCCGCCCACCGGGAAAGGTCAGCGAGTCAGCACGACACTCGCCGCCATCTGATGGGCAGTGTGAAGACGGTGGTTGGCGGGGCCTCCACCAGAAGGCAGCCGCCCGCGCAGGCGACCGCGTCACGCGCTGCTGCCCGCCCGGTGAATCTATGCGACGCGCAGCGCCATCTGGTGAGCGAGTTGGAGACGGTGATTGGTGAGGCTTCCGCCAGGAAGCAGCCGAACGCTCCAAAGACCGCCTAGAACCGAGGCCAGCGCCGCCTACCGCGCGGTCAGGCGACCGCGCACGAGTAGTCCCTCGGTATGGCGAGATTGTGACCGCGTCGAGACGATGCTGGCGATGACATGGAGCGTCCGTTGCGCTGCACATGCACTGCTCCACACTCCGATCAGTGCACATGCGGAGAACAGTGCTGCCCACTTCCCAATGAGTGGGAGATGAGCTCTTCTTGCCTTAGCTCGTCGAAAGCCGTGTCGAATGACGCCACGCCCTGGTGTGACGTGAGCATCTCCCTTTCAGCCGATAACCCTACCAAAAGATGGCTTGGTATGCTGGTCATATTGTCATATTGTCAAAGGTCATATTGCAGCTTGGTATGCTGGAGCACAGGTCTTTTTCACGAACTCTGGGCGAGCATCCTGAACAAGCCGCTTGATGAGGACATAGGACAGACAGATTACTCCAAAACACACATTGTGCCTTTCTGGGCCTTACTTGGCTGAGTAGCGACCATCTCCGGTCGTCTGGCGTCGAACATTTTCTTCAGTAAGGATGGCACTTCCGTTTGGTCGGTACCGCCCTCCACAACTTGCGAAACAAGTCCACGGCACGTCACTGCCATGACTCTGGGGAGCTGTTCGGTAGAGATGTCGCCCAGTGCTGTCAGTCGTTGGCACTGGCGGATGAAGCCGTTGGGTGGTACTGCCCCATCGTAGACCGAGAGGTCCGCCAACGCGACACAAGACAAGGCGGGCGCAGACGCAGGAGTGGGTAGCTCGCCACCCGTGGCACGGAATCACTCTCCTGATACCACTGCCACCACGTCTCGGCCCGGCCCGGTCGACGGGCCACCAAGTCCACATTCACCGCTGACATCGGCGACCTCAAACGCCTCAAGCCGTTCCTACGTCACACAACACAGGGACCGATCCGGAGCGATGCAGGGTGTGACAGTGTCATGCTCCAGAAACATACAATTTTGACGTAAGTGAATTCACATTCAGACCAACGTATTCTGTGGTTTCGTGGGAAATATAAAGGTGCTTGCTTTACGCTTGCCACCGTAAAATGAACACAAAAGACGGCATTAGACGAGACAGTAGTAACAGCCTTCCTCATCGGAGAAAAATTATGAGAATGTATATATATATATATATATATATATATATATATATATATATATATATATATATATTTATATATATTTATATATATATATATATGCATCTCTCTCTCTCTCTCTCTCTCTCTCTCTCTCTCTCTCTCTCTCTCTCTCTCTCTCTCTCTCTCTCTCTCTCTCTCTCTCTCTCTCTCTCTCTCTCTCTCTCTCTCTCTCTCTCTCTCTCTCTCTCTCTCTCTCTCTCTCTCTCTCTCTCTCTCTCTCTCTCTCTCTCTCTCTCTCTCTCTCTCTCTCTCTCTCTCTCTCTCTCTCTCTCTCTCTCTACAAATATTAATATATATGTATGCATATATATATATATATATATATATATATATATATATGCGTTTACATTCCGGCAACATACCTTCATCGGAACGAATAGCTTTTGCTATTGGTTTCGGTAAAGGCATGTTGCCGAAATATTTACGCCTCTATATTTGCAATCTCCTGGTTGTTCTCCGAGGAATAAGGCTTTACTACTGTCTCATCCCTCTGAAAAATATTCCTCGCACATCCACTTAACAACTTACGGCACCATATGCTTAAGATACAAATGAATCCGGTAACTCATGTGCCATTTTGTGAGTGAATATTCTAAGGCGGGAGTCGGTCGTGTGTTAAACCACAGCTGCGGGTGAGTAACTAAAAGGGTGAATGCAATGTGTCATCTGTATTCATAAAGCTCTCACAGAGCCCAGGCACTGCATAAGCAACGGTGATCCTGTTTACCTGTTGTTCGATACAGGACGTACCGAGCTGAGAAAGAGAGATGCAAGAAACGGCGCATTAGACACAATGGATTAAAGAAAGGAACCTACCCACTATGTGTGACACATGCCGCGCATCCATTCATGCCACATCAACATCGCTCGAGTAGAGGCGAAGTTATGGCTAAGCACATTGGATACAGTTACCTTTTTAATTGATATTTTCACAACAGATACCCACATATGTAGGTATGTGAATGACGGAACGGTAAAATAGTCTTGATACCAGCGATGGTTAATCGCGGCTAAAACATGAGAGCTGGAACAGCCCCATACAGTTTTTCGGAAATTTACCAAACCATGAACACATTGTAATGCTTCAATATAGTTCACACCTGTCAAAACAAGCTTAAAGTGTCTATCATGTCGGCTAATTGAACAATCTGCACATCCACCAGCTATCTCACGTTGGGGGAGAGCAGGGGAGAACTGTTATCATGCGTTGACCAGTGGGTAAGAGATTGAATGTATAGGTAAAATAACGTCATCGGAATGTAAAAATCCTAACGAACTGTGTTACATAATTCATGTTTGGTCACTATGACCTCTCAAGGCTTTACACGGCTAAAGCATGAAAAACCCGGTGTGCACCGCAGCGTGTCTCCCCGGCCGGCCCGAACCCGCAGACCATGACTGGTTCTCCAACCACTGATCACGTCCCTAAGAAGCAGCGTGTTTCCCCGGCCTGCCCGAACCCACAGGCCATGACTGGTTTTCCAACCACTGATCAAGTCCCTGAGAAGCAGCGTGTTTCCCCGGCCTGCCCGAACCCTCAGGCCATGACTGGTTTTCCAACCACTGATCACGTCCCTGAGAAGCTTCAACAACAAACATCGCAGTTTTTTCCAAGCTGCACGCGATGAGATTTGCAAGGTACTTAATGCAGAGTATGTGACCAGGCGGCTATTTCTATAGCACTGCAATGTGGCCGCAGTCTTACCTGCCTATTAAAAAAACGGATGCGTACATTTTTCCCATTCAAAAAACAAACTGAGCAACGCGGGTCGGAGACGGGCCGGGAACCCAGTGACCGGATGTTGTAGCGTCATGAAACGAATGAAACCAGTCAGACCTCTTTTGTCATAAGGGACGAGCGCGGTGCTAACCAGCGGGAGTGGTGTCATCACGAAGATGATAACATCCCTAACCGAGTGGGGCCCGAAGCCAGCGGTGAGAAAAGTGCGTTTTCTGTCAAAGATGAAATTTGGAATCGTCTTAATTGTCACCTGTAGCCAAATCACCTAGGAATCGTTGCAACATGAAAGCCCCCTAAATGCGATACACCACGGAAAACAAAGGCAAATAAAATGCAATACGGTATAACCATCAAACATTCTCGTCTCGGGACTTCATTTTCATTAAAGTATCATTTGCTGGCCAGCAAACACTGGATAATGATTGAGACTATATCGTCTCCATGACCACATGAGCTAATAAAATTATCAAATACAGGCATACTTGACATAACCAGCTTTGAGGCGTGTAGTTTGCTAATCAGTTTGGGGAGAGGGATTGTGCCTCTTAACCAGGGATGTAGTTTCTGACTTTTAGTTATCATTTCTATCCATGATCTTTTATAAGTCATGATGTGTAGGGGTCAGCACTCAAACAATTATTTTGCGGAACTACACCCCTGCCCCCAAGGCTGAACAATGGCTTAAAGTGCATTGCGCAGGCAGGATCAGTCATTTTTCTTCCTCTTCCCCCCCCCCCCCTGACTCCTACAAATTTTGCAAAGCTTTATCACCCCTCTCCCCCCTACATTTACCGGTAACATAGTTCCACAAGCATCCGAAAACAATATTACTTTTGCTTTTGCGACGTCATCGTACAATTAGCTGGACGCGTTGACTACTTTCACTCTCTTTGTATAATTATTACCGGCGCAAAACTCTCACTTCCTAACGCGATCCCAATTAATAAGCGTGAAACCCATGTCATATTGGTATCAAAAGATGCAAACGACATTGTTAAATGTCTCTAGCACCCTTATTTTGAACTTAAGACAATAGGATGGTAATTAAAAGCGTTTTATGTCACTCTTGTCCACTGGTCAGAACGCCAGATCTGAGGTGTGACGAACAATGTGAAGCATCTTACCTCAAAGCCGCTCTTTCTCTCAGCAGCAGAAAGCCTCGGATGAATCCTTGACATGTGTCGCTCCATCGTGCTTCGTCCAGCTCTAAAGCTACGGTTCGGGAATCCACAAGGAACAAGCCCTCTGGATCGGCAGAAATTCCTAGCACCATTTCCAGAGACGCCATCCATGGTAGATCCTCAAAAAAGCGCCACAGCGCCTTGAAAAAACGATTGTCGATTGGCTGCGTTCTTCAAGCCAGTCAGCTTCTCACCACATGAACACAACCAGCGGAAGCCCGCAGCGTTGGACTGAACCCAATTCATTACCGCGTGGCGAGCATTCGGGCACATCTGTTTCAAATGGCACGACGCTTTAAAACGCCGCGTAACAACTGATCACATTTGCCGCAAGATGCTGTGGCCAGTCACGATCCTTACAGCTGGTAATCAACCTAGCTTTTTTGGCGTTTTGCACTGTTTAGTATGTGAAGCGAATCTTGGCTGACAACATATGTGAAAAACTCTGAGGGGCGGGGCGTTGGAAAAACACTGTGTCACCACTGATTTGTGACGTCAGCACTGGTATCATATAGTTTGTAATATATTTGTCACCTGCTTAAACTTATCCTGATTGAAGCTACTATGTTTGGCAACATATTTTTGCTCATCTTGCTCATGCAGCGGAACGCCAGCGTGTCGACATATACTCTACACATGTTCACGCTGCAAGCGTTAGCGAGTACAGACCAAAACTAGGCTTCAAGCTTCGTCTAACTGGGATGGTCTGTAGTAATATAGTCTGGTCTCTTGTAATTTGTTTCCCTTTTCTCACTTTCGCCACTAAATGACTCACAAAAGTGTCCGTTTTTGTCACCTATCATATCCCGTAAATCAGAATCCTTTTCACTGCTGCCCGTAGCCTTCGGGATCTCGCTTTGATAGCACAAACCAGCGCACTGGGGTAGCTTCAGTGGATTGGTCCAGCATGCACAGATGTGCTGATGGCTGTGCATTATTAGCGTGCGCTACGCCTGCCATGGTGCAACAATTTGATCAAAGAGATTGATAGATGTTAAATAGATGACGCCTGCCTACACTGACATTTTGAGGAATAGCGCTAACTTGAGGGTTGATGTCCTCTATCCGTTACACCATAAATCAAGCTACACGTCCACGTAATTTCAACATACACCGACTACTGTCTCTCCTCGTGATGCTGAAAAACGGCCTGAGTAAAAGATGTTCTTCGTGTATATGTTTGAGGCATCCTGTAAACTGTGGTGATTCTTCCTTTAGGACGCAGCTGGCCGAGGTGTTGGGGGTACGACAAGGCTGGGGCGTGACGATCGTCTTGAGGGGGGAGGGGGGGAGGCGGGGGGGGGCGGAGAAGGAGTTCTATGGCAGAGTACACCCTGCGGTTCCGCCATCAAGCTGTAGCACATATAAGCTGCCGTCGACTCTCCCAGTGTCAGTCCAGTGGCGGAAAGGCTGGCAAGTAGCCAGGCGGCTCCGGGCGGTCCTCCCCGCTCTCACGTGCGGTACAGAATGGTGCGACTCTGGCTGTGCTTGGCGCTGGCTTCCGCTTTTGGCCTGGCGTCTGGACGTTTGGTCTTGCAGAAAGACAGAGGTGAGGTTTAGAAACATTTGTGATTGCAGAGTCGTTCATGTAAATTTCATACATTGACATACGCAGAGTATTTAATTTTGATACTCAGAATTGGATGGTTATGAGCCACAAGTCGCTGATCTAGTGTGATCGCAACATGTGCAATTAACCCAGCAGGGCAAAGTAATGTGTCGTCAGCTGCTCGCAAGCTGCTTTCTGCTGTCATTTAGCTACGGAGCACGCGATCTGCAAGAAAACAACTAAATCAGGGTCCAGCGTCTCAGGGTAACATGCAAGTAGTATCGTGGCAAGGGCACCAGACATTAGCACGTACCTTTTAAAAATTACATAAACTTGGGTGACATTTCCTCTGTTTTTTAACGTTTGCATGTTTAATTTCTCCCCGTAGGAGCTTTATTTTGACCTTCGCACCACGAGGGGATCTGACAGCATCTTCCTCTGTAATCACTGGTGAAAAAGGTCGCAGTTGTAATTAGATCTCTCTCGGATGGCCTGATATGCATATGGTTATCAGAACTTCATTACACTTGACAATAACCCCAGGATGAGGTATCTTAAAAAACTACTTGGAGCGCGCTCTTTGCAACAAAAAAATAAGCACGCCTCAAAAGCCAGATGTTACTGACATGACCTCCGGAACCAGGTCATGGAGCATGACCCGTCGTGATCAGAAATGTTAAATTGTCGCAATATATGTCAAACTAGCGAGCTCACGTGTTCAGCTGTGCGCATTGTGATTAAAACCGTCCAGACGTTGTTCTCAATAACCAAAGGGAGGCTCATAGCCCCCTTACGAGGCGAGGACTATTCACGATGGCAAATGACTCTTCAAACACCGTTAATTGGCTACATAACACGCTAGCCCTCTCGTCAGGTAACTCAGCGGCCTCGTTTTCGACAGGCGCCGCTGGCTCAGTCTGCCTGACGTCTGCCGGTCACCTGGGCACGTGTCGACCGGCCGGCGGCTGTTCCCTCTCAGACGGCGTCACCACCGCCGGCTGCCGGACCGGGGAGCGCTGCTGCCCGAACGACAGTGGCGCCGCCGTGTGGCTAGCCCTCCCAACCTCTGATACCAGCGGCACCCCGACGGCTCTGGTGGACGCCCGCACCGGCCGTGGCCGCTGCCAAGCCGGCAGGCGGGATCCCTACCGATCGCCTGCTGGGTTCGGACCGCATCAGCACCGCTCTGATCCTTGCCGGCGGCTGACCCGGCCCGGTTCGCTGGTGGACAGCGGGCAACTCTTATTTGTCAACGGCTCACTGGTGGACAGGCGCGGCGGCCAGGGCACGGGCATGATCATATCCCGCCCGAACAACTTTCCCAGCCTCGACCAGTTGTTCAGCCACCTGCAGCGACCGCGATGGCCCGTGGTGTTCGGCCGCTGAGACCCGATGGTGGTGGCCAGAGCTGACAGCCTGTGGTGGCCAGGGGCGACAGCCTGTGGTGACCAGGGCCGACAACCTGTGGTGACCAGGGCCGATAGCCTGTGGTGGCCAGGACCGATAGCCTGTAGTGACTAGGGCCGACAGCCTGTGGTGACCAGGGCCGATAGCCTGTGGTGGCCAGGGCTGATAGCCTGTGGTGGCCAGGGCCGACGGCCTGTAGTGACTAGGGCCGACAGCCTGTGGTGACCAGGGCCGACAACCTGTGGTGGCCAGGGCCGATAGCCTGTGGTGGCCAGGGCCGACAGCCTGTAGTGACTAGGGCCGACAGCCTGTGGTGACCAGGGCCGACAGCTTGTGGTGGCCAGGGCCGACAGCCTGTGGTGACCAGGGCCGATAGCCTGTGGTGGCCAGGGCCGATAGCCTGTGGTGGCCAGGGCCGATAGCCTGTGGTGGTGAGAGCCGACAGGCTGTGCCCGTACCACAGCACCTTCACCCCCTGTCCGATTATTTACAACAGCTCGTGCTGAGCGTCATGTCGTCTGGTGTAATCGCTCAGCCGCGCGGTACGAGTGGCTGACCGGCTGTATGTAGCTGGTGCAAATAAAACACTGGTCAGCCGTTGCTATGCACTGTATATCATGTTGGACAGGAAATATTTTCAAATAGTTGAAATCTGATTGATAAAACTAACTTAACAAAAAGCTTAACACAAAGGTGAGAATATCAGCCATCTTTGCTTGGTAACCTGAAAGTCGTTGAATGCGACACCATGATCACTATATCGGATAATCAGCAGGCAGTCCCACACACCCCGGTCACTATATCGGATAATCAGCAGGCAGTCCCACACACCTCGCTCACTATTTTGTGAGCCACGCTGGCCGTCTCAAGCACTCTCAAGCACTGACTGACCAATCAGTCGTAAATAGTGATTAATGACCTGTTTACAAAATGCTTGAAATAGTTGAACTTGTATTTGTGTATGAACTTTCGGACATGCTCCATGATAGCATACCAAAACCTGGAATATAAAATTGCACCACCAGGAGACACCAGGATCACTTGAGTGAGTAATTATGCTACTAAATTTCAATCATTGTAAATACTAAATAGCCCCCGCTCATATTAAGACGAAAATAATCAAGCAAAAGCTAATATATTTCACGCTTCAGCTTTTCAGCGGTAAAAAGCAGATCGAGAGAGCCAAAAATCGTTTTTTCTCCTAAGAAGATAGAAGCGCAGTTGTGGGATGATAATGCTGCACCTCGAAAGACATACTCATTTTCGACCCACCACTAACAGAAAATCAAAAGCAACCTACGTAAGCCTTTCATTTATCGATGAGAGCCTAGCCAGGAAGGTAGCAACGCAGAAAGATGATGAAGGCTTCCCCCACAGATATCACAATCCAGCGAGAATGTATTAGGTACCAGGTGACAAGTATAAGGTATCAGGTATCATGCTTCATTATCCACCCCCGGAACAACCCACCCCACCACAATAGCAATCATCCCAACAAAATCAAACCCCTAAATACTTTGGCGAAACAAAAATAGCGATCAAGATTGTCCAACGGGCACATGCGCGAATAAGAAAATAGGACTTCTTTCGACGAACACTTACTTGGTAAAACTCGCACCTGACCGACATCATCCACCCGAACACGCTCCTCACCACTAAACTACGAACATGCAAGGACATGACTCAGTCAAAAATATATCTCCTGAAAATTTTTGACGAAGTGCCCAGATGGTCCGGACGCTACTAGATTTTAGCTTCGTCTGGCGACTTCTTCGTGGAGACATTTGTCGAGGGTTTTGCGTTGTGGTGGTCCATATCCGATACGGTGCCGGCGTGGGCCGGGCTTAACTATCCATGAAACAATCTCAACTATGTCTGGCTTCGTCTAACAATTCGTTATCGCATCAGATTGAGTGGACCTGTAGGATTTGCCTTCACAGACGATCATGGCCTGACATTGACTTTCCATATGTCGGCGGTCCTACGAGGTACATTTAAGTTTGTACCCCTAAAGATCGGCTGTACAGTTGTCTGTAGCTGTGCGATGTTTGGCGCGGCTACGTGAAGTACGTACGTACGTATGTCGGCAGCCAAAAGCCATGCCGCTTGGCAGCTTGCTCGGAAGAACCTCCAGGGTCAACATAAACGGCCACCCGCCCATCCTACCCCCACCCAAACCAAGCTCGTGTTTAAAGGAATGTTTCACATTTGAATGTGTTAAGGAGGCAAGCAGCGCATATGATGGAAACGCGCACTTGGTAACCAACAATTGGCATCCTCTCAAGACTGTAAAACTTATCTAGATAACGAAATTTCACCCGGCAGTAAATATGCTGACGATACGGTATAATCCTGACACACGCAGTTTTTGATAATGTGTGCTTTGGATTTCTTGAAACTGTATCTGTCGACTGGCCTTTGATCGTTTCACTTTACAATATATTGTAAATATCACGGCTTGGTGACCACTGACATTGCATGCGCTTATACCTTTTGACTACCCCTAGTGCATTATTTATAAATATGTATACATACATATATATATATATATATATATATATATGTAACTTGTTTTCAGCATTTTCAGCGCCTCTGGTAGCTCCTTTGGCCATATGCTTAAAGCAAAGGGTTTTCAAATTTTCGAAAATTTCCTTTTAAGCCCGACACCTGCCACCAGACCTGGCGCAGTTAAGTCCATGTGCGTAACGTATGGTGTGTATCACACCAGTCAATGTCAGGAAGATTGGAATCGCCTCCAATAATTTTCCTCAGGCGTAGATTAACTCCTTGAACTTCTGTGCTTTTGAACTTCTTCTGCCTCCAAGAAATACATTGGAGCTTCGTCATCCTCACCAGGTGGGTCATAGAACACACGTATCAAGTTTGCTATCTTGTTAGTTTATACTATTATGCTCCAAACGTGTTCTGCACACTCCGTAAGGACGTCTTCACTGTAGCTGGCAATATTTTCCCTCACGCGCATGAAAACTGTTCCCCCGATTACATAAGTTCCACCTGTTCTGTACGTTGTATAACTGGTTGGAAACGCTTCGCTGAAAACAAGGTCTTCTTTATCCAAGATATGCCCAATAAAACGTGTGTCTTATACTCCCGTACAAACACTACAAAGTCTCCAACTTTGTTTGCAGACCTAATGAATCGATGGTTTATGAGTGCTCCTTTAAACTCATCGACATATTAAAATGCATAAAAATCATGGCTTCTGGGTTGCCTAGAATCCTCTTGATGTATGCCTGCAATGCAATACTGAATCACCACCTCTTCGACTATACCAATGCTCTAAAAAATATCAACCGATTTAGAAAGCTCATGAACAGCCAGAGTTAGAATGACCTGTTAAAATGTATGCCGTCTCTTCCCACACCATCATAGCGGAACTTGTCGAGTGCTCCACGGAAATCTACGCTCGACAATTCACTAGTCATGCTACAGTTCACCTTGGGCCGATCGTTACCACTATGTAATAGTCATGGTTTCTGGGTTGCCTAGGATCCTCTTGATGTATGCCTGCGATGTGATACTGAATTTATGAACCGTTTGTACTTCGTTCTTGGAACTAGGCAGCGCACATATATGTTCGACACTCCTAGAAGGCCACTAGCGAGGAAAGCTAAACATAGAACTTTGGAGATATCGGTCTCCAATCCCTCGATCGCTACGTCATTTGCTTCACCGTGACGAAGAACCAACAACTTGACCCAGCTCCCATTCACGGAAGCAGGCAACTGCTCTTTCAAATGATGGATCGTCCCGCCTTATATATATATATATATATATATACATATATATATATATATATATATATATATATTGTATCTTGCCCCCCTCCCCTTGTATCTGCTGTCTTGGGATTTTGCGTGGTTGGTAACATCCTGCAAGCATTTAGCATTCGAGTGACTAGTCACCAGAATTCGATCTCGTGGAGCGCTCGCTGAGTTTTTAGAAGTCATCGGTGAATCAGCTGTTTTGGCAGGTGGTGAGACGTTCTCTTCCTTGGTGTCTTTACCGGTTTGCCTTGTACTGCGCAGCTGTGCTTCCCGTTTGATTCCAGTCTGGGCTATATGTGATCAAGGCATGCTTTGGAAACGACCAAGACCAGTGGCTAAAACATCCATCTTCGCTTGTGTTAACACGCCCCAGGCTGGAGGGTTAAATTGACCCCATCCCCTGAAGGTTTTTTCAAAATGGGTTCCAAACAACGCGGCGTAGCCGCGCCAAATTTAGCATACCTATAGAAAATTTAATAGCGGATCGTTTGGCATCAAAAATTTAGATGTACCTTGTAAGGTCACTGACTTATGGCAGGTCAAAGTCGGGCCATGGTTTTAGCGAAGGCAATTTCTAGGGAATCCTTCAGTCTGATCCAACAACGGAGTGTTAGACGAAGCCATACATATCTGGGGTGATTTCTCAGGCAACACAGCAGTTGAATGATCAAATCACATTGACCTAAGGTCAGGTATGAAGGTCACACCAAGGTCAAAACCAACCTGTTTTATTACTCTAGGCCTTGCTGTGTGGGATAGTTTCTGGTGCTCGTTTCGAGTTTAGTGACAGCATAAAACGCATTCTATATCTTCCATGAACTTTTTAGAGGTCAGAATAGGTCAGTGACCTAAAATAACCTGGGTCAAGAAATTGCCTAGCGTAATCTTTGTCGCTTAGTCAAATGCGAAACTCAAAGCAGTTTTGTATGATTTTAATCACCTTGAGCTTCAAAAGGTCAAACAAGGTCACTGACTTTAAATGTGAATGTGACTTTTTACTTAGAAACGGTTATCTACGTTCTGGGGGCACTTTGGAGACCAACCTAGAACTTGACCTTGTTTGACATTTTTTGACCCAAAAGTCATGTCCTAGGAATCTGCAACTTTGACCTAAGTAAGTTAACGCACAGGTTAACACACCCTGAAAATTTAATGTCTCTAATTTCCTTAGTTCCCGAGATCTCATAGGGGGGGTCAATTTGACTCCCCCTCCCACCCGAGCGAAGGGTATCTAGCCGGGCACCCGAGCGGGTGTTAATTTGATTCCCTTCATGATATCAATTAGGATAACTCCAAGAAATGATGGGCCGGGTGTGGGAAATCCTGGAGGCATGATGAACTTCGAGAGACCCCACTTTTGTTTGGGTGCTGGTAGTCTTCTTCGTTATCTCTCGTGCTACAGCCGGTGTAGATTTGGTGTCAAATATTGGAGATATTCCACATTCTTCACACCTTTGGTCTTCACGGATATGTTTTCGCTCATGTGCTGTGACGGCTTTGTTCATTCAGAGTCTTGGTAGCGAGAGAAAAGCAGGTGGTGGAGGGACCAGTGTTTTGTTAAACACCACCATTTACGAGCAGCGTTGTTATTAAAATAAGTTCCAGGGCATCTCTGGCGGCTCACGAGCAGCGCGCGCGAGAGAAAAGCAGGTGGTGGAGGGACCAGTGTTTTGTTTAACACCACCATCTACGAGCAGCGTTGTTATTAAAATAAGTTCCAGGGCATCTCTGGCGGCTCACGAGCAGCGCGCGCGAAAGTCCGAGAATGTTATTTCCTACTTGAGTGGAAAGTGTTACTTCTGTTCCTGTAGGATTGTGAACCAGTCATCTTAAAACTGAGGGTAACGTTCGAACAGCGTCACGTTTTCCCCCTGGAGAACTTTAATTTGCTGCGGTCCCTCTGAGCAAGGTTATGAAAAACATTGTCTTTGGATCATTTGAAAATGCCTTTTTGAATAGGCGGCTACAGGTGGGCGACAATTAGCGTCCATGATGAGAGAAAGCATAAAACAGCTTCATATAAAGTAAAAGGAAACTATAACACATACACACACACACACACACACGCACACACACACACACACACACACACACACACCACACCACACACACACACACACACACACACACACACACACACACACACACACACACACACACACACACACACACACACACACACACACACACACACACACACACACACACACACACACACACACACACATATATATATATATATATATATATATATATATATATATATATATATATATATGAATATATAGTGTATTGTTTCGAGAGGCGGCAGTGACCGAGGCTTTAATATGACTTCTCATAACGAAACTCCACAAGCTTGCTCAAGCTTGCCTGAGCATTCCGTGGAAGTGTTTGAACAGCGCTGCGCCCCTGGACTCTCTTCTGCTGACGTCCAGCTAATCTCCAGGCGGGCGGCAGGTGCCGCGATGGTGGGGAATGTCGGGACTCCCCGGCATTCCATTCCCATTCCCGGCAGCTCCTGGTTAAAATTCCGACCAGTGGAAGGTGTCCGGCCCCTCTAACTTGCCTCGCAATGCACGAATGGGCCGCGAACAAGACACGACCAGACAAGCCGTCGGCGGAGGACTTAAAAGCAGGGGATTACACAGGATTTCGTGACAGAGAGATGCGCCTCAAAGTGTTCTCCTGAAAACCAAACTTACCAAGCTGTAGAGGCGCCCAATTCATTGCAAGGCATTCAACATCGCGCGTTCTTGGTTTACTTATTTGTACGTGCCTTCTCCGAATTTTCTAGCTTGGCATTTCGATACACAGATGTTAACACCTATAACGCATTTGTAAGGGGCCGGTGTGCGCCAGCGAGAGCCACTATGTTTGTACGCCCTGAGAAACGTGCATACCTTATAACGTAAGGTAGGTGTCACCACTGATGAGTCACTCCTTTTGCAATGCGATAGGCCTGAACAGCAGTGGCTAGATAATTATCGACATCGTGTACACACGTGTACTCGGAGCCCAATCCATAACGTCAGCTATGGTTCTGAGATCGGTTTTGACTTCGTTCCTTAGGAAGTCAAACCTTCACCTCGACCTGACCGCCACACCTGATCCATGGCCAATGGAATCAGGAGTGATCCTGACTCCAACTTCCAAGCTGGTAAAGAAACCGTCTCAAAGGTTTCGTCTAACATTTCGTTGTAACATCTAATTGGACAATTCTCTGGGAAATACCTTTGATGGCAGTTATGGCCTGACTTTGACCTGCCGCTGGTCATCGATCTTATAAGGTGTAAATAGTTTCTAAATTCAACAATTGTTTTATCGGATACAGCCGTGCCAAGTTAAACGCGGGTACACCACGCAGTTTGGGAAGCTTTTCGGAACACTTTTTGTGGTTTAAAGTAACACTCCACACGATTGTGTGTTAAAAAATGGCTTTCATCCATAATCCGAGACCCTCCATGGACAAAAAGACGGTAACTGGCCCATCATGGGTTAGTCGAGATGACATGTTGTACATGGAATGCCAAAGGGCAGTAAGTTTACTGTCTTCTACGTCCCTTATCGCCCTTGCATGCCCATTTGAGTTCGCCATTACATGCCCATTTGGAGTTCGAAAGTTATTTTTGAGATAAAAACCTTATGGGGGGGGGGGGTAAACATGAGGTCAAATTAACCCCCTCCAATCGATATCATGTTAATGCTGATTGTGTTGCTGATGATAAATCAATGACATTTGTTTTTCCACGCTTAGGCGGTCTTTGAAATGATCAGCTTAGCTCACACAATAGCAATTGAAGCGTGTGGGATATCCGACTGATTACCTGAAAAGGTGATCATCGTGTCGCTTTCAAGGATTTCCATGTTACCGAGTAAGGGTCACTGTCGTTCTACCTTCAAGTGTCGTTAGCTATGCAGCACGCTGTCATAGAAGATGCTTAGATCAATAGTCCGTTCACGATCCGATTCATCTTCCAGAGGCAATATATACTTTTTATATCAAGTGTATCACCGCGTCCACCACTCGGATTACAATTATTTGAAACATATCCTGTGCAACATGATATACAGTACATAGTAACGGTTCACGAGTGTTTTATTTGTATCAGCTGTATGCAGCCGGTCAGCCACTCGTACCGCGCGGCTGAGCGATAGCACCAGACGACGTGACGTGCTGTACTGTGCCACCGGTGAGCCGCTCAGCACGGGTTGTTGTAAATAATCGGACAGGGGGTACAGGTGCGGCGGTACGGACACAGGCTGTCAGCTCTGGCCACCACAGGCTGTCGGCTCTGGCCACCAGTATCGGGTCTCAGCGGCCGAACACCACGGGCCATCGCAGTCGCTGCAGGCGGCCGAACAACTGGTAGAGGCTGGGATAGGTGTTCGGGCGGAATCTGATCAAGCCCGTGCCCTGGCCGCCGCGCCCGTCCACCGGTGAGCCGTTGACAAATAAGAGTCGCCTGTCGTCCTCCTGTGGACCGGGCCGGGTCGGCCGCTGGCGCGGATGAGAATGATGCTGGTGGGGCCCGAGCCCAGCAGGCCATCGGTAGGGACCCCGCCTGTCGGCTTGGCGGCGGCCGCGGCCGGTGCGGGCGTCCACCGGAGCCGTCGGTGCACCGCTGCGCTCAGAGGTCAGGAGGATCGGCCACATGGCGGCGCCACTGTCGCGCGGGCAGCAGCGCTCCCCGGTCCGGCAGCCGGCGCCGGTGGCGCCGTCTGAGAGGAGACAGCCGCCGGCCGATCGACACGTGCCAAGATGACCGGCATACGTCAAGCAGACCGAGCCAGCGGCGCCTGTCGACAACGAGGCCGCTGAGTTATCTGACTGGAGGACGGGCGTGTTAGGTAGCAGATTAATGATGCTTTAAGCTATAAAACACTGCGAATAGCATTCGCCTTACGGTGGGAGCCACAGAGTTTCCCGAAGGTTCACCCAGAATAACGTCAAAATATCTTTGGTCACAATGTGTATAATTGGCCACGTGAGTGCATACGTTTACAAACATTGTGAGCACAAAATTGCTTACTACGACGGCTCCTGCTACACGATCTTTTGCTTCGAGACGTTTTTATATTCTCGCGGGAAATCCAACCCTAAGCTGTAAAGATCTTTCTTCTTGCTCTCATTTCTGTGTACCACTGTTGTTCTGATAACCATTCTAAGGTCAGGCCATTCAAGATCAGCCCAGTGCAAGCTCCAGCCTTAGTCAAATTTTAGCCTTAGCCCAACGAGACAAACTTGATTCCCACAAGGTTTTTCCTGAATGATTCCCGAACGGCGCGGCATGGCCACACCAAACTTTGCACAGCAGTACAGAATTGAATAGCGGATCCAATGAATCGCTGTCCTATGGCAGGTCGAGGTAAGACTATGGCTGCCAGCGAAGGGCATTTATGAGGAATCGTGCAGTGTGATGCAAGAACAAAGTGTTTGACGAAGCCATGCATATCTGATTTAGTTTCTTAAGCAATAAACCAACTGAATTTATAATTACAATGGCCAATTGAATTTATAATTACGATGAATTTCATCGACCTAGGATCAGGTATGGAGATCAGGACGAGGTCAAAGGTGACCTGCTCTTTTACTTGAGAAGTTGGTTTTACGCGGTAGTTTTTGGTGCCCCCTATGAATTTGTTAATGACTGGGACCGCAAAAAACATCTTCCATGGGCGTAGAGGCTGGAGTAGGTCACTGACCTAAAAGACCCAGGCCAACATGCTTGTTCTTTCAAGAACGTGTCCTCTGAAGTATTCCCTGACGCTTATGCGAATGGCAAAATAGAAGCAATCTCGTGCGTATTTGGTTACCTAGACCATACGAGCGTCAAACAAGGTCACTGACCTCAATTACCTTTTTCTTTGAGCAGGTCTTTAGCGTGAGGAGGTCTGGGGCACTTTATACACCAAGAAAGAGTTTGACCTCGTTTGACCTTATTGGACCCCAAGAGACACAACCTAGCAACCTCAAATTTTGGTTCAAACGAGCTCACATACAGGTTAGTCTTCCCTGTGAATTTGATGTTTCTAGCTATCTTACTTTTTGGGATATCCGGGCGGTCAAATTGACCCCAATAGGTATTCAGCGAAGGTTATTTAGCCGGTCACCCGGGCGCGTTTTAACATGCAAACTGGGATGATGCCAGGCAGGGTGGCATGGTGTTTGACAAATACGCCTTCTTGGCTGTTGCCCTCGGCATGACTGGCATGTACCAAACAAATGGAGATGGGTCACGAGTAACGGGTGTTTATTGCGTCCTTGAAAGTCATGTTTTGTTACATTAAGACAAAGGTCCCTACTTTCGCTGTCTTTTTACAGATCGCTGGTTACATACTTAAATCACAGCAGAAAATGGCTAGCCAGACGCTGGGGTGACGTTTTTTACCCTCTTTGGTGTCTTGCACACGTTGCGAGCAAATTGGACCAGCCACTTGCAGCACATAAACGTCTAATACCAACCAGCAAAATTAAATACCCCGCAAAAATCAGTGTCTGTCATTTGCATGAACGTGTTTGCTATCAAAAATGTCTCTAAGCCTCACCTCTGTCCTTCTGCAAGACCAAACGTCCAGACGTCAGGTCAAGAGCGGCAGCCAGCGCCAGGCACAGCCAGGGTCGCACCATTCCGTACCGCACGTGGAAGCGGGACGCACTGTCCGGAGCCGCCTGGTTACCTGCCAGCCGTTCCACCACCGCCCTGGTACTGGGAAAGCTGCCGGGACCCTATATGGGCCACTGATTGATGACGGAACCGTATGATGAAATCCGTTGCATGACGCATTTCTCTCCTCCACCACGCCGGCCATCATGCTGTGGCCTTGTAGTAATCCTCCCGCTTGGGCTGAAGCTTCGGTGATTATTTGCTTTGATCAGAGGTCCGCTTGATTAAAGCAATATCGCCGCTCCATGCCTAAAAATATACCAGCTAAAATATGTCCTCCAAATATTATAAACGGTCCTGATACCCGGTACAAGTTTCGCTGGCGACCAGGTCGTCGTCATCCCAATGCCTCTACAAGTGTCTGCACATTTCAGCCGATTGACGTCACAGTGGATACACTTTCGTGGTCTTTTAAGACATCCCTTTCACTGAAAGTGATGCTTTCTGTGGTTTTATGGACATCTTTAGTCTCTTTTTATCAACTTAAGTGTTTTTTATAAGTGTGAAACTTATACTTTTTCAATTAGATTTTGCCCTGAGTTAGTGGACCGCCATGGCGGATTGCAGCACTTTTAGGCAGCTTTTGCCGACAATTCCATCGGTTGCCATTGGCGACAGCGTGACGCTTTAACGCGCACGCAAGCAAGGCTATCTGACGTGAGGGTGGTTGACGAGCCCGGGACAATTGCGTTTAGCTTTGAAAATATCGTAGGGAATACTTTTTCGAATCTTAAAACATTTCATTGTGGCGAAGGCAGGGATCTATTATGCGGCGTGTTGAAGGCGTAATGCGGTCTTTTGTCTATGAAAGAAGTAGCGGTGAAGTATTTATGGAAGGGGTGGGGAGGGGGTTGACTCGATTCGCATCTGTCATTTGTACGGCAATTATTTGTACCCCGTTCCTCTCCATGCACCGTCAAAGAGCTGTTGCTTGGTGCTCAAATGTTCAATGTTGCCCGAAGTTGGGGGGGGGGGGGGGGTGGAGCGTCTGCCCCTCCAATCCGCCGCAGGAGGGTGATTTTTTATAGCATCCAATCCGCAGGAAGAACCACTGGTGTCCTGGTTCCCCGGTTGGCAGTTCGCATTTAAGAAATAGCGGGACAATGATGTTGGAAAACATTGCATTTTCTATCATTTCTATGTGACAAATACCATGCCATGTATAATTTGGGCCAAGTGCAGCGCCAGTGGCGCATGTAGAAGGGGAGGAGGCGCAAGGGACGCAAGCTCTCCCTCCCCCCTCCGTAGGTTGCGATTTCCGATGGTCCAGGGGGGGCCACCGGGCCGACGATCAAGGACCCGATCGGAGGGCCTAAGGGCGCGGCTAGACGGAGCCCTCTTCAGGGGCCCGACCTGCGGGGACGGGCCCTCAGATGACGGTCAGTGGACCCTTTGTGCCGTTAGGGGACCCCTGAGTCGATAAGGGTCTGGCACTGAGTCTGGCACTGACACTAACACTGGCACTAGCACTGGCACTTGAGTCTGGCACCACCAGTGCCGTAAAGTCGGCGCCGTGTTGGTATGTGCATGAGGGGCCACTTTCAGAACGAACAGCGACCAAGCTGGGACCCCTGCATCTATTAGGAGCCTACAGTGGTTACCAGAGGGCCTGTGTTGGCAAGGGGTCGCGAGTCGACCAAGAGCAGTGTTCGGTGGGGCCCAAAGACGGGCCCGAGGGTTCAAAAAACCAACAATCAAGAACCTGATTGGAGGGCATAAGAGCCCGAAGGTACGCAAAATACAAAGGATCACGGCCCGTAGGACCGTGACCTGAAATATGAGACAAGGGGTCTCTTATACCATTTGAGGACCCCTGAGGCATTGCAACGCCAAACAGCTGGCTATGCGCCGGTCTGAACCCTGGGATCCCATTTCCCGAGGAAGGACAAGGCTGGGGCCCATGATTCGCATTGTTCGGGGTGCCTGAAACAATTATTGAGCCCCAGTGTCGGTAGTGGGTCCACGGTGCCTGACAGTGGGCCATATATCAGCAGGTGTCCCCGAGTCCGTCACGGGCCTTGTGTGAGGAGGCCGAAAAAGGGCCCAATGCCCGCTCGGGACCAAAGATCAAGGGCCCTATAGGAAGGCTGAAGAGGTCATAGGGCCAGAAGGAGTCCACGTAGGTTGCAATAAGAACGTAGCCCGCCCGTTGGGCCGTGACCTTCAAGGCCCGTCAAAGGGCCACTGCATCGATTGGGGATCCGCGGGACATTACGGGTCTCTCATATTAGCGTTTGAACAATCAGCCTCAATCTGTGCCAGTTCAGCTCTAAAGTGAATAAGAGCGGCCGGATGAATCTACATTGAAAGGGAGAGGGCTTGGGTACGCCTCTGGTGCATGCGCTGGGTATTTAACAAGTAAAAATATGGCGATGGAAAAATCTGTACACTGTTCGGTTCCCTAACAGCCAGGCCTCCCGCGCTGTGCGTTTTTCACTGTTGGAGCTTTTGTCATCCTCAGGCCTGGATTATCACCTGGACGCCAGCATCCCCATCTGACTTTCGGCGGATGAAGTCACGTGCCCAGCACCGAACTAACCGTCAGAACTGGCCTCGGGGATCGCTCGCTTACTGCGCCAGGTGTGTCAGCTGCTGCGGAAGCTCGGAACCTGCAGTACGTCCAGACCGAGAGTGTCTTTAGCCGGTAGCCACTCCATCACTCAACTTAGCAACTCAGCCAGCATGGACTGGCCAAGGGTCGATGGAGAGTTCTGATGCCACCAACACTGTCACAGTACGCTCCAGCTGCTGGAAGACCTATGCATTCGCCCGGCATGTCATGAGCATCCCCTGCCTTCAAACATAACGTTTTCAAGGTGGATGCGCGGCTTCCAAGTTCCAGCTCGATGCTGGCACCATCCATGCGGCACTCCGGGTGCTGAGGCCGACGGTGGAGACCATGGACCCGCTTGAGTGCATCAGGTCCTGCTTCTGCGTTAGCGGGATAACATTGCACGGTCGGCAGTCTTATAACTTGAGCCTGCTGTCAAACAAGGAATATCGTTGTTAATTGATCCACTGCACTCATTATGAATAGCCAAATGGTTATGCACGTGGGTTATGATGCGCTCTTAGGCTGCGTTTCGTTAATCATCGAGCAAGTCTTATCCGGTGTTTGCCAAGCACTCCCCATTAGATGGAGCCGCGCGGATGTGCCTGGCCGCGTCCGGGTCGGGAGTCACTGCCGAGGAGCTTGGGGCACCGTATAAGCTTCTTGCGCTACTATACCCGACTGCTCCTCAAGATATTTGAGGCCAGGAAGGTGGGAGATAAGCCCGCACTCGTTCCGGTACACTGTTATGGGCTACATCGATGCGACCATTGTGTTCTGTCGGGTGATCTGCCAAACCGAAGTCCAGTCCAAATGCCAACTGGGGCTCAGAAGTTCCTCGGATTCGCTTGGGGTAGGTACCCCGCAGTGCGGTAGCTGTGATGCACGAAATAAACTGGCATCCCGAGGGTGCAGTTTTGAGTCCATCTCGTGCTACCGAAGTCAGAGATAGGTCCTTACGGCAAGCACTTCTTTGGCGTAGAGTGCGGCAGATTTCCCTCGAATAGCTTTCTTCTTGGGTCTTATATGACCGCCTCGCCTCTTGAAGTGCCCAAAAAATCAAAAATTTATCAAAATCATTACTGTCGAGTTCTTTCATTCATTCATATCTGCTTTGACTTTACGGATCATTTCACCCATCAAACGTGTTGTAATACGTGCGATCTCTCATGGTCAATGTCGCGCGTGCAGCCGTTTCAGCGTTAAGAGAGTGCCCCCGGTGACGTCAAATGGGGATCTTTGCTGAGAAATGCGGTGGCGGGACGGTTTCACCTGGTATAAATCGCCTTGCTGGCGGCGATTTTTTCAGACTCAAAATCAGCTGTTGCGAATTGGAAGCACCATGTGCTATAGTACTGCAAACACATTCTTACTTTTACGATGGTTGAGTATGTTCACAGAGAATAACGCATAGCTTTCGCTGTTGCAAATAAGGTTCAACAAGTGTCTTATGCGTGCAATGTGTCACTTTTGTGTCGCATTAACATTTTAGCATCTATCTTCAATATAAATTTCTACCTGAGCGGTCGGCAGTGGTTAAAGGTACGCAGGAAGATGGAGGGTGGAGGAAAGATGGAGGGAGATAATGGGGAGGAAGAGGGAGAAGGAAGGGAGAGGGAGGGAAAAGGGAGAAGATGGGGAAGTGAAGATGGAGGGAAACGCAAAAATTTCACACATGGTGTGAAACTTTCGCGTTTGCCGGCTAGTTGAACAAGAAGCATGAAGTCATTATGAAGCATTCCGAATTGCATAAAAGTCAGAAATATTCATGGTTATACGAAGCAGAAATGAAGTAAGTGTAGCACATAACTCATTGGTAAAATCCATTACTGAGACACATGCGGGATCTGAAAAAGTAGTACTGCATGGTAAGGCGCCTATGCATTATGGCCGCTGTTCTGTTGGCGCCGGCTGCAGACACTTCGATGGCAAATTTCAGGCCGCCTCTCCGCCAAACACGAGCCACCAACCTCACGCGTTCTCCGCCAATCAACAGCCAGAACTAGTACTGGGCCCGATGCAGCTCGCATAAGCCAATAACTATCGGCCTTCCCAAGCTCTCCGCAAATCGCATCCCGCAAATTTGAACCGCCGGCGAGCTGGCACCTCCAATCCGCAGTGGGCATCGCTGGAATAGTTTTTTCTTTGAATAGTAATCTCGACACCTAAATGCGCGAAGATACGTAGCGCCGCGATGGTTCTAGGTACGTAACGGGTGGGTGGCGGGTTCGATTCCCGGGGCGGCGGTTGATTTTCGTTTGGGCCCACTTTGCACGCTCGCGTCGGCTTTCCTGGGGCAGTTCATAGGCATGTAAATAAAGTTATGAGATGTTCATGCCACGCAAAGTTCAGCCATTATCAATTTCGTTACGCGGTGCGGTGCCGGTCATGATGAAAACGCAGGCGGGCATTTGGCCATTCCGTCACTATTGTCGGCTCTGAACATAAGCTCATTGTATTGAGACGGGGCCGGAGCCTAGTCGGTACCTACGAGTTGTCCGGTTGTGATGTGAACCACGTCGCCGAGAAGAGCCTCCCTCGAAACAAAAATAATCGGATTTCAACCACTCTGTTTCGGGTGGCTCAGTGCTCTTCGTTTTAGTTATATGTGTTGCAAGGTGTGGCTGAAACAGAAAACGCAATTCTACCGGTATTTATAAGATAGTGCATGCCACGTTTCTCCACCAATGCAAGTCAGCGGCATTGTGATCTCCGCCTGGCCATTTAATTGTTGGCACGTGGCCGCTGTGCCTCCCCCGCCCTACTTCCACCACTGATTGAGTCAGGGGCCGATCCAGAGAGGGCGGTCACGTGTCCATGGCCCCCTTGGGCCCCGAAGTGATCCATAGGCTCCGAAGGGGCCCCCCATAGGTGACCGAACGGATGCAGTTTCTTAAACACAAAACACAACACAATTTCTTTGGATTTCTAGACTGCCGAGAGCAGTTGCAAACGAAAGTGAATGGTCTATGAGAAAAGAGACGAGAAAATCTTTAATAGTAGAAAAAGTCGTAAGTTGGAAGTTATAAGCCTTATCACGCTGTCCAGGGTCCTGTCCTGTTTCCGGGGACCTATATGCCCACTCGCAAGGTCATTTGATCGTTAAGGAGCCTTCCATGTTAGCCCTGTTTTGCGTTTGCTCGGAGGGACCTGCAATGTTTCTGTGCTTTTCCTGCTAGCGTGCCGGGGCGCTCTTGTCAATCAGAGGCCTTCCGCGAACTCTTTCCAGTCGCCAGAAAGGCTCTATGGGCCATAGCCGGGGACCACCATGCTACCTTGCCCGGGTATTCTCGGTGGCTCGGGTGCCCTTTACGTTGGTTTCGGTTCACCTACCGTCACACTCGCGATATGTTCATGGGCCCTCTGCATTGGTCTAGGGCGCCTCTAATTTTATGTCACTTGCTTAGAGCCCTACGTCCTTGTCGGAGGCCCATCTGTTAACTGCTTATGCACACTCTGTCGGTTGGAGTCCTCCAAACTGGATCTAGGGTACTTTCCATTTGAATGGAGGACCCTGCACACTTGGCGGGGCCCATCTGTCACCTGCTCCGGCACGCTGGATTATTTAGGGGCCCGGCGCTCCTATCGGGGCCATCTGATAACCTGCTCGGGTACACTATCTTTCGGGGCCCTCCGCACTGGGTTTTGGGTACTTCTTACTTCAGTGAAAGGACCTACGCTCTTGTTGCGGCCCCTTCTGGTAAGCTGCTCGGGCACATTCGATTGTTAGGGGACCTCTACATCTTGTCTTGAGTACTTTCTATTCGAATGGAGGATCCTGCGCTTTTGACGGGGGCCCTACCTGCTAGCATGTTCTGGCGCACTCGATCATTCGGAGTCCCATGTCGTGGGTATTTCACATTTGAACGAAAGGTCCTACACACCTGTCGGGGCCCCATCTGTTAACCCACTTAGGCCCTCTGCATTGTTTGGGGGCCGTGCACATTTAGTATTTTATTGTAGGGTCCTACGCTCTTATCGGGGGCCATCTCATAGCCTGCCCGGGCACATTCGATCGTTCGGAGGGACTGTACACCGGGTCATCCTTTTTTGAACGCGGGGCCTACGCAATTGTCGGGGGCCCCCTCCGTTCGCCTCACTGTTCGGCCACACTGGGTTGGTCGGGGACCCTGCACATTGGGTTTCTCTGTTTTAGGGCCCTGCGCTCTTATCGGGGTCCATCATATAATCTGCTCGAGACACTCCATCTTTCGGGGGCCCTCTGCATTGGGCTTTCGGCACTGCTTATTTGAATGTGGGCCTTACGTGCTTGTCGTGACCTCTTCTGATAAGCCGCTCCGGCGCATCCGATTGTTGGGCGACCTCTGCGTCGGGTCTTGGGTACTTGCTTTTTGAACGGAGGCCCCTGCGCGCTTCACGGGGCCCTATCTGTTGACATTCTCGGGCACCCTCGATCATTCGGGGCCCGCTACATCGTGCCATGGGTATTTCACATTTGAATGGATGGCCCTACGCTCTGGTCGGCGGCCCCATCCGTTCACCTCCTTTGAATATATGGCGTTACACTCCTGTCGGGGGCCGTCTGGTAATCTGCTCGGGTGCGCTCCATATTTCGGGGCCCTCTGCACAGGGTTTGGATGCTTCTTATTTGAATGGAGGGCCTTACGCTCTTGTCGGACCTCTTCTGATAAGCTGCTGGGGTGCATTTCATCATTCGGGGACCATCTGCACCGGGTCTTGAGTGCTTCCTATTTGAATGGAGGGCCCTACGCTCTTGTTAGAGTCCCTATCTGTTAAGACGCTCGGACACACTTTATCTTTCGGCGGCCTTCTTCATTGGGTCTTGACGACTTCCTATTTGAATGAGGTCCCCGAGCTCTTTACGGGAGCCCTATGTAATAGCCTACTCGGGAACTGGCCCCGCGCTCCTGTCGCCCCCCCCCCCCCCCTTCATCTGTTGCCTGCTCGGGCACACTCGATCGTTCCGAGGCTCTCCATGCTGTGTGTTGGTTACTTTTCAGTTGAATGGATGGTCCTATGTTCTTGGTGGGCCTGCTGCTTTTCCCCATTAAGCTGCTGGAGTTGGTGGTGGATACAGACGGGGAGGGAAAGGTAGGGATCATGCCCCCCATGAACCATGCCGAGGGACCTATAGGCTCACAAGGGGCCCACAACTGGCCGAACGGACGCAGTTTTCTAACAAAACGTTACATGCAGCTCAGTTGGACGTCTTTGGGCCTACAGACAACCAAGAACGGTTGCTGACAAAAGTAAGGAGTTCATGAACAGACAAAGTTAATGCTTTGCTGATTGAGAAGGCGTTGCTTGGCGGAAATTTTGAGGTTCATTACGCTGTCCAGAGACACAGCGCTGTTGGCTGGACCCTATATTTCCACTAGTCGGGTCAGTCTGATCGCTAGGGAACTTTCCACGTTGCCCTTGATACATTTGCATTTTCTCGTGGGGCCCAATGCCGCTGTTGGGACGCTACCTGCTTGTATGCCTGAGCACTCTTGATCGATCATGTTTTCCTCCACGGATTTCTCCAGTTTTCCAGAAAGGCTCTGTACGCTTTTCCGGGGCCTCATACGCCAGGGTACACTCAGTTGCTCAGGGGTCCATTATGTAAGTATCGGGTTCTTTCTACTTACTCGAGGGACCTTGTGCTTTTGCTGGAGCTTACCGCTCGCGTCCGCGCCGCCACGCGCGGACGCGTGTTCGCTCCTCTCTGGGCCTTACGCTCCTGCCGGGGCCATCTGGTAACCCGCTCGGGTACACTCCATCTTTTGGGACCCTCCACACTGGGTCGGGCCCGAAGGGTCCGAAAAGCCGGATGGAGGTCGTATTCTGTAGGTAGTGACTGAGCTCTGTCAGGGGTGAAGGGTCCGTATCCTCTTGGATTTCAGCCGAGCATATTTTGTCCAAAAAGGATCGCCGAAAATGGTATTATCTGTTTTTATATTGGCACCTCACAGATGTTCATTTTATCTCACACCAATAAGGCGCAAGGACTCCTCGACATCGACGATATCCCTCCTCTGTTTTTCACAAGGTTTAGACTTGACACGCGCTCAGATGGGAGTCAAATTAACCCCGCCCCCGAAGACTTTTCTGGAATGATTCGCAATGGCGCGGCGTAGCCGCGCCAAATTTTGCACACCTGTAGACAACGAAGTAGCGGATCTTCTGGCATCAAACATTTAGATACACCATGTAAGGCCGCTGACCTATGGAAGGTCAAAGTAAGGTCATGGTTTCATCGATTGCAATTTTTTGGGGAATCGTTTAGTCCGATCCAACAACGGAGTGTTAAACGAAGCCATACATACCTGAGATACTTTCTTAGGATACACAACAATTGAATAAACAAATTAAATTGACCTAGGGTCAGGTGTGGAGGTCAGACCAAGGTCAGAACCAACCGTTTTTGTTACTCTAGGGTTTGCTGTATGGCGCAGTTTCTGGGGCAAACTAATCTAAAATGACCCAGGTCAGCACTTTGTTTTTAGGGGGAATTCTGCTTAGCGTTATGTTTGTCGCTTATCCAACTGCAAAACTCAAAGCAGTCTTGTATGGTTTTGGTCACCATGACTTTCAAAAGGTCAAACAAGGTCACTGATCTCAAATGAGCATTTGACCTTTTATTTGATAGTTATCTAGGTTCCAGAGGCCATTTGGAGCCTAACCTGGAATTTGACCTTGTTTGGCCTCATTTAATCCAGAGATCATGACCTAGAAACTTGAACTTCAACCTAAGGGAGTTGACGTACAGGTCAACACACCCTGTTAATTTGGCGTCTCTAGCTCTCTTAGTTCCTGAGGTCTCAGCGGATGAAATTACCCCCCCCCCTCCCCCCTTTCCCACCCGAGCGAAGGGTATCCAACCGGCCACCCGGGTGCCCGTTAACTTCATAAGCCTCGTTGTTTCGTGCAAACCCCTTGAAGCCCAGGCTTGCATAAATGGCATTTATTGCCTCTCGGGCACTTAGGCTTCGAGATAGGATATTTCGCCTTAGACTTTTTTAGCTTCTTGTTCGTCCAAGCTATGAGTATGAGCAGTTTGGATTTCCTGATGACATGTTTGATTTTCAAAAGCAAGCGCTCATCTGTGTCAGGTGGTGTTCAGAATCCGCCGGCTGACGGGGCGTGTTCCCGTTTCCCACCATACATCCCCCTACGTGTTCTAGATGTTTTGACCTTTTCCAAAAACAATCTTAAGGTCGTGGAGAATATCTATTGCCAAACAGCTAAGTCCATATTTTTATGCTCTTTGCGTCTTTTTCACTGCTTGATAAGTTGCTTAGAGCCATATGGAGCGTATTTCGAATCATATTGTGCTTAGTGAAAGTCGGATGTGCAGATTCGCAGTGCAGAATCATACCAGAGTTGATGGGCTTGATCACAGCTCCGTTTCTAACGTTGTACGGTTGTTCCTCTTTTTACCGTCACTAGTAAATCAAAATGCGGACCCTCTTTCTGTATGGTTCATTGTAAAGGCTGAATTGGGTAAATAAATTGGCTGAACGCTGCCTGACATAGATGAACATTTGCTCTGAAAAATTCAACATATCCTTAGAAAATTAAAACTGCGATTACACATAGCTTAAAAGAACGACAAGAAGCTAAAGAACCCTCTAGTTGAATACTTTATCTCGAAGCTTGAGACCCAAGGTGTGATAGGTGTCATATATGCATGCCTGGGTTTTAGGGGGTTTGCACGCGATTAAATTTAGTTTACGAATTTAAGCGTAAACTCCGCGAAAAACATGGGAGGTACATAGTCTATGTTGGGAAGTCCATACGTCCTACTTGCTTCAGTTGTGATGAACGCCTGCGAGATGCTAAAAAAAAAACAGAGAATAAAAAGAACCCTTTGGCGACCACCTTTTTGACAGAACACGCTGAGGTAAAAATCCAGGAGGTACAGACCATTTTCTTTTTGAGCTCAGGGGAATCTTCAAAGCGCGGGACCATCCAGGCAGGAAAAACGGTGAATTTATTTTTATAAGAATTTGGCGACCAGACTTAAATATGCAGGACTAATCATGAACGATTATGTAAATGCGACTATCGTCTTGATGTGTTGTGCATGCTGGCTTAACATTGTCTTCATGCATCAGTGTTGCATGACGCTTGCTACACGATGCCTGTTTAACTGAAAGAGTTTGCATGTAAAAGGGATGCGTGATGCGAGATGCCTGTTTACTTGAAATGGCCTGCGGAAGTAAATGATGTGTTATGCGTGAGGCCTGTTAACTTCAATTCATTTGCATATACACGTATTTTTCGTGTATTTTAATTCTCAGTTCGGTGCGCATTGTATCTCAGATATGACTGCCAATTGCTCCATATTTAATCCCTGCATGTTGTTGGTCTGTAAATACTGTGGCTAGCTGTTTTTGAAGAAAAAGGCTGAAACATCGAGTACAATCGGCGGACAAACTTGAATTTGCTGCCGTTATTCCTTTTGATAAACGCATATAGCCGAAACATTTCATCTTTCTCTTCATTTTCCTCTTTGTTCTTTGAGGAATAAAGGTATTGATGCTGTTTTATCTATATGTATAATGTTCCCCATAAGTGCACTTCGCAATTTGCAAAGCGCTGCCATCATGTCGATAATGATGGCAGCACGCCTTCTACATAACAGTTTAAATGCTATGTAAATATTCTGTCCGGTCACTAAGATCAGTCTAGACCAAAGTCATGCCATAACGCCAGGTCGACTTCAGTCACAACTGAAGGGGGGGGGGGGCAAATTTTATTTCCCTTGCTTGAGAATGTTGGTTGCTTATGGCGATGCGAAATAATTTATTTTAAAACTGATTGCTCCCCTCACCACCAAATTTTGACCACTTCCTCATCTATGTGTATGGTCCTTGCAAGAGGTACCGAATTGATAATGTTCGTGATATGCCTGCAGTCGCTTCACACCTTGGTAAATGCTACACAACAACACGAGTTGAAGCAAGACTTCAAAGACTGATGACATCTCCTTTTAAGCAGAAGGTAGCCGCTGCGTCGAGTCCCCGGTCGGCCGCTGCGCAGCTGAACGCCGCAGTCGGCGGCCGCAACCCGGCCTGAGCCCGCCCACCCCCGAGAGGTCAGCGCGGGCCAGGCGGACATATCAGCAGATTCGACCGGGCACCGTGCGCCGCCGCGCCGCACAAAGGCCGCTCAGAGGACCGATTCTGCTGCGTGGCCGCGATGCGGGCGTCGCTGATCCCGAGCCGGAGCCGATCAAGTGGGCGCGCCCACTGAGAGAGGCCTGCTGACGGTGCCTTCGCTCTGGCCCCGCCCCCAGCGGTGACCAAGCGGCGTCAGCCGCTCCATCCGGCAGTGTCCGACGTCCGCTACACCCGGCAGTTGTCCGGCGTCCGCTACCCCGGCGGTGTCCGGCGTCCGCTACACCGGCAGGTGTCCGGCGTCCGCTAAATCCCCGGCGGTGTCCGGCGGGCCGCTACACCCGGCGGTGTCCGGCGGCCGCTACACCTGGCGGTGTTAGGCGTCCGCTACACCCGGCGGTGTCCGGCGTCCGCTACACCCAGCACTGTCCGGCGTCCGCCCCGCGCGGCAGCGTCTAGCGGCCGTCGCCGCCTTGCGTGCATTCATGATCAAAGCGTGGATGGGAGGGTTCGATAACCTCGGCCCGTACCACGCGCAAAACGAAACGGAAATGATTTCCTGGCGTGAGGCGCTGGTGCCCATCAGTATTTTCTGCAACCCAGTGCTCTGGTGAGTAGTTACCATGCTGCCTTGGTGGGCTCTCGCCGTGCTACCTCGTTCTGGTAAGTTGGGGTGGTGCTACACTCATGGGCTCCCGGTACAGCGCTGTTGAGCTGTGTTGGTGCTGCTCTGGTATGTTGTCCCGATGCGGCTCTGGTGTGTTGCCCCGTTGCGGATCTGGTGTGTTGTCCCGGTGCTGCTCTGGTGTGTTGTCCCGGTGCTCACTGTTTCAGGGACCCAGACCAATTCAGATCGTGGCCCCGGTCTTGCTCCTGCTCGGGAACGGGTCCCCTGGATTCAGACGTACAGGGAGCCAACTGTTCGGTGTTCGTGGTCCCTGGCTGACTTAGACACCCGCATTGTGTTAGATGGTCGTCAAACGGTGCGAGAAGACTTCTGACTACCATTTCGGGTTATGACCCTGCGGGCTGCGATTCTTTATGTGACCTTCAAGCAGTCCTTCGGACCCTTATGCCCTCCAACCGGGGTCTTGATAGCCGATTCCGTTGGGCCGCTCGTGCCCCTCTTCGGGCCTGACCAAACACTGCCCTTGGTCGGCTCTGGGCCCCTTGCAAGCAAAGGACCTTCTGTTAGGCCCTGTGGGCCCTTGACAGATGCGGGCGCCCCGGCCAGTGTAAATCACCGACCCCGGCTTTGTGGCTGATTGGGAAGTGAACGCTCAGGCCTATACTGATTCGGAACGGACTATGCGGTACTGGTGGTGCCTGACCGGCATATAGGCCAATGTCGATTCGGGGTGTCCCTGATCGGCGCAAAGGCCCTCTGACTGCCATTCGAGGGTCTGTCCCCGCAAGCCGGGCTTATGAGTAAGGCTCTAACCATCCCTTCCATTGGTGCTTCAATGGCTTCATTGGTGCCCTTAGAGCCACCAATGAAGCCATTGATCGTTGGATCTGGTGGGCACTCCAGGCTCTTTGGGCCTCCTCTAACACTGCCTCTGGCCGACTTGGGGCTCCTTGCCAGCACAGGCCCCTTTAGGGCCCCCGGGCCCTCTGCCTGGCATTGGAGCGCCCGGTCCTGCGGGCCGGGGCACCTGAATACGACCTCCGCCCGTCCTTTCGGGCCCTTAATCGTAGGTCCCGAGGAGCGCGAAGGGTCCCGAGCAGCCTAAGCGGGGGGGGGGGGGGGGGGAGGCACTTGCCCCCGTGCCCCCCTATGCCTGCGCTACTGGGCCTGCATACCTACCAGTTTTCTAGAAATTATAGCAGCTTCCTGGAGTGGATAATAATTTCAGTTCACCGAG
>NW_023596461.1:13248050-13305200 GCF_011947565.3 Pollicipes pollicipes | reverse complement strand
CGAATGCGAACAATACAGCAATCTCTCCGCCGCGCCCTGCGGGGGTTCAACACGGTCGGCATTGTTTGTCGCGGGTATCAGCCGGTGTTCAACCCATTCGTCATCTGGCAACAATAATGTCGCTAGACATCGGCCTTGTGCCCAGTCCGTTCGTTATCTAACTGTCACTGATGACGTCAGACATCGGCCTGGTGCCCAGTCCTTTCGACTGCTACCTGGCCTTCCGCGGCATTCGTACGCTGCACCTGCGCATGCCGCGCCACATGAGCGGTGCCCTGCGCGTGGCGCACTTCCTGGAGAGCCACCCACACGTGGAGCGCGTGCTCTACCCCCTCGAGTCGCACCCACAGGTAAGCCCGAGACAAGTGAACAGATCCAAGATGACTTTGTGTTCCCTGACCTCGAGGTGATCCAAAGGAATAATGCGATGCGCATTGTACTGATTTGCATCTGATGCCTGATGTGCAGCATGATACCGCGCTACGTTTTTCGTTAACAAATTTCAATACGAATCCTTCTACCCACCCCCAAAAAGGCCTGACGCACGAATGCAAGTAAACGTGCAACAAAGCATAAGCTGATTTCGTTCCGCCATGCCCGATGCTGAGTTGCCCCCAGCGAGTGCAAGGCTTGCTGGCACCAGCATTACTGCGTAGTTGAGAGTAAAAACCTTGCTCTTGACATGAACGAGCACCTGGGATATCAACACCGTTACTACCAGAGAAGCATGACCGATTGCTCGAGGGTGCTACTGGCGCCCAGTGACGCGGATCACCCTCCTGCTCCTGCCCGCCCGATGCCACGGTCAGGGAATTAGCATTCAGTGACTGCATCGGCTGCCTGACACCTGCAGTGGTTAAATGCAGTGACCGCGGCTCCTAGCACAGGGCATGCCTGCTACAGCGTAATTTAAGTTTTTGACGGGTGAACAGCACTGCAGCTGTCTTATCGCGGTCAGGTGATCATGAACGCTGAAGATTTTGCAGAGGAATTGGGACGAGGTATTGATATCGCGGATGGAAAAATGATTCAAACTTTCGTTTCCATGGAGTGTGTTGGCATGTTCTGAAGGCCTCCACGGGCAATATTTCGTATACGTAATCCACCCGCTGCACATAGGGCTTTGTCCATACACACCCACTGCTTTCTTACTAATAAGTCGTGCTTAAGCGTTACCAGTCCTTTGCACCTTTTCACCTCTGATTCTTATTTCCAAGTATAGGAAATGTTCGAAAAAGTTAGGTCTAAATCTGCTATCTTACAGTGATGATTGTAAAAGAACTGTGAATGGAGCTAATGATGAATAAAGAACCACACGCAATAACCTTTGTAGTATGTCTTGTAAGGTCTACCCGATATCTCGTAAATGTCGCACCCATACTCGTACCCTCAGGTTTCTCAAAACTTGTAGCCAACCCAATCCGTTGCCCATTTTATATGGGTACCCACGGGCTTACCCAGCCAACGCTAATGTGTCGCTTCTCAGCCGTTTAAGTCCGCTAGTATATTCACAGTGTTTCGCCAGATAATTCTGCCACCGTCACGTGTAAGGTCAGTACTGAGCCGGACAGAGTGGTGTTTGACTTTTAGCCATAAGCGCGTCACAATCCGATCTGTCTACTTGGAGTTGTTGGGAGTCGAACCGGGGTCTTCTGATAACGGGACCAGTGCTCCACCAACTGAGCTAACCGAGAACCGTATTGCAGTTCAATGATTTAGAATATATATTAAACTTTGCCCAAGTTGCAAGGCATCATACCCTCCCTTTATTCGCCACCCCCCCCCCCCCACTCCCCACCCCCACCCCGCCGCACCCCACCCCTGCCGTCGACGCTCCCTCACTCACGGCGTCCATGGCGTTGCAGCACGCGCTGTTGAAGAGCCAGGCGTACGGCCTGCAGCGGTATGCTGAGCTTCTACGTCAGGGGCGGCAAGCCCGAGACCATGGAGTTCTTCCGCCGCCTGAAGCTGATCGCTGCGGCCGTCAGTCTGGGCGGCTACGAGAGTCTGGCGGTGTCACCGTACGTACACCCCGGCGATGGCACACCCGGCCTGGTCCGGGCCCAGGCGCGAGATTCCGCCCGGCCAGGCACGCAGACGCACCAACACACACACACACACACACACACACAACACACACACACACACACACACACACACACACACACACACACACACCCACACACACCACACACACACACACCACACACACACACACACACACACACCCCCACACACACACCACACACCACACCCACACACACACACACCACACACCACACACACACACACCACACACACACACACCACACACACACACACACACACACACCACACACACACACAACACACACACACCACACACACACACACACACACACCAACCAACACACACACGCACACGCACACGCACACGCACAAGCACACGCACACACACACGGCAGCAGGCTCTTCGCCAGGCGGAGATGTCACTTACCGCATCATCTCACCGCGAAAGCCCAAATTCAGATCCTGTAGGCAGGTGCTTACTCAGGGGCGTGTTTTTTTTTTGGCGTCTGACATGTCAGCTCGGCATTCGTTACTCTGGGGTCCCTGTGTGCTCCCTGTTCGAGGATATGTGTTATGGCCATCGTGGTATGGTCATTGGTATGGTATGGTCATTGTGGTATGGTAATTGGTATGGTATGGCCATTGTATGGTCGTCGTGTCTGATTCGGAATTTGGGAAGTGGAGGAAAACCTGTGTATGGAAGTGCCAGTCAAAAATAATCTGTCACGGCTATATGCCTTTCCGAAGGTGGAACGATGACAACGTCCGGTGTGAATTAGGGGGACCAATACAGTGAAGGGCTTCTTCTTTTCAAACGGAGCCTCCTGATCCGGAACAGGTATCTTCTGGACAAGGTCACGCGATAAAGGTACTTCTGATGCATAAAAAGGACATCCTGATTTATGGAGTGTGCCTGATCCTAATCCGGAATAGGTTTGTTCTGATTCACAAAGGTGACCCCGCGAGCCGGCACGCTCTCTGACACAAAATGAGGCGTTCTGATTCGAAGCGGGACTGAATAATTTATCAAGGAGGCCTTGTGATCTAGAAAAGTGGCCTCTTAATGCACAAAGAGCCTCATTTCGGCACCTCCACGCTCAGGTGTGGGGCCTCCTTGATTTGGATTTATAGAAGTGGAAATACATGTTTTTGCTTCCTGCCCGCCCGCGGGGAGCAAAAAGCTGGACAGATTTGATTTTCATTCAATCCTTTTTGAATTGTATGCCCTTTTACTTTTTGCCATTTGAGTTTATCTCTTTAGATTTTTACCTACTTGACTTCTTCACATTCGACTATTGTCCTTCGACTTTTTTGGATTTCTTCTTTTGTCCGATTATCAAACACGATAGTGCCATCATTGCGAAAGCGCGAGTCGACGCAATTTGAGATGTGAGATCGCAGTTACCTGCGGCGTGATGACAGACTTTTAGCTGCAAGGGTCTTCAACAGTCAGACTCAAAGATGTTCGGCAATGATGCACAGTGTAGGTATGCACCTACTTCTAATGCAAGCGATTTGTGTTTGACACAGTACCATTTGCATTGGTTGATTGATATGCGAGACGTTTCTTGAGCTGAGCTTTCAAGATTCAATTCGATACAAGACACAAATTTGAAATGCTCCTCCTCGCCCAACTCATTAAGCATGCGTGAGCCTAATTATGCGTTACACTAACCATTTTTAGCATTCTTCAATCTGCCTCATTTCGTAGGAGGGATCAGCTTCCTAACGCAATTTAATCCTGGCATGTGTTCAGATAGTTAATCCATGAAGCATGCTCATTTCCAAACACGGCACCAAAGACGATAGCATCTAGGTACCAGCGGCTACAAATAACACTGCAGATTTTGGCAAACCTAGCGCCCGTCGCCAATAATCTGATGTCTAAATACTGTAGACATGGGTATATTGCCTTTACTCGATAAGCGGGCGTTAAACAAATCATAGAGGAAAAAAGACCGACTTTTGCTTTGCTGTTATTCCCGATTGATGTGACCGATAATGATGTCTTTTAACAAGCAGCTGTCTTCAACAGGGATTCTCAGTCTGCATCCCAACACGCATCTTAGCTCGTTAGCAGGCAGTGAACTGCTTATGTATCTGCGGGGAAGGGGGCTGAATAAACGCGTCGTTAACGACTGTTTATGTCTGCTGGGAGGGGCCGAATGCGTCAATGTTTTACGATGCATGTGAGTGTCTGAGCTCAATTTCCCTCCGATGCTATCGACTCTGATTAGATAAATCACCACTGAAGTGATGATGAAGGTCTGACGTTGTCTGTCTGATACGTCGTTTCACTGTCTCCCTCTGGCGTATGAGGCTCAGCTGTTTTGAGGATAAAATTTACGACGCCTAACAACTTGGAGCCCGCGGCTTGCCCTACTGGCGGCTACAGGGAAGCTGCGATTACGTGGTAAAGTAATCACGATATTAGCAAGCTCGCATCATCGTGTGGTCAAGTCTCGATTATCAAAGAGCCTCCCTTTGGCTAGGAGATCCCTCATCCGGCTCAGTTCATGCTCTCACCTAGTGCATACAGATACCTGGTCCCTCACGTTGGATGTCTTATTTGGTATGTTCGACACCTAGCCACATATCCCGGTGTTCCCTCCGCGCCCGCGAAGGCGAAGAAGGAGCATCGGGATATGCAGCAAGAAATGTGTTTCGCCATAAGATTTATGTTTTCAAAAAACAGTTCCAACTCAATGCGGTTTTTGCCTCTCAAAGCTGAAATGCTTCTTTCCGCCCCAGTCTGGGCCGTCCCTTTATCCGGACTCTGGGCTACAGTGTCTGTTTGGGCTTCGGGACGTTCTGTTACCTGGCCTTTGGGGCAAAGCAAAATTCCGAGACTACGGTTACTGGTCATGGCAAATTGTCTTCTGAACTTTGCTGAACAAAATGGGATTAGGAGATATGACGTCATTTATGAAGGTTTCGCTTTATAGCTGGAGTTTGAGTCCTTGATCAGGTTCACATTTTAGTGTATATCAGACGAATATCATCTACCCGTAAGACGGCTGCATCTTCCGATCCTTCACAACAGGAATATGGTGAAAAACAGCACACGACACAACATGAAGTTTTCTTTGGCCGAACGGTGGCTAAAAGGAGAAAGGCTCAGACCAGAGCTCATGTATGTCTTAATGTTTGCACCATGTCAACAACAGTTTTATTCCAGGCAAATTTTTGAATATGAAATCAGTAACACCGTACGAGAACATTAACCTAGTATTCCGCTAAACCACAATAGGTCTAGATTACCGCAATCGTTTTCAATCAAGGATCACAAGGAGCACAGGTAGACCACCAATCATTGACACTAGGAAATAAACGTCATGGCTTATTATGACATGTTGCTCATTACCGTATCTATACAATATGTATGTAATATGATGAAACATGAAATGAGCGGCCTCCGAACTTAGTAAAATGAAGTTTATATTATTTTCACGCGAACTGAAATGGTCCTGCCATTTATTTCTGATAAAAAAGGCTGAGGGAGTACTTTAGGATTGCTGACAATTTCTGGCTGCTGGTGTGATTTGTCGAGAAGCTGCTTTTTCGTTGAAGGGCTATTTTATTTATGCAATATTTCATCTGGACAACGCAGTAGTAAAGCCATATTCCTCGGAAAAAACCAGGAGAATGGAGATATAGTTGTATATCTCTGCGGTTTTTTAAAAACCAGGAGAATGGAGATATACAACTGTATAGCAGCAATAGCCCTATTCCTCGCAGAAAACCTAAAAATTAGGCAATTACTGGAGATTAATGGAAATATATAACTATATAGCAACAATAGCCTTATTCCCCGGAGAAAACGAGGAAAAGGGCTATTACCACTCTATAACTGCATATCTCCATTCTCCTGGTTTTTGTTGGGGGAATAAAGCTAATACTGCTGGCTTATCCATGCGAATAATGTTCTTCGCAAATGTACCGATCAACGTACGTAATATTTTATCTGTATACCATAGACAATTGCGCTATCAATGCACAATTTATGCAAAATCATACACCACATTGATACATAATTATGTATAACTCATGGCGTTCGCCACTTTTCACGTCGCACTTCAGACAGCATGGCACACATCAGGAAGCTGCTCACTCTTCCTAATTTGCCGAAATGAAAATAGCTACTAGCCGGTAGGCATGGCGTGACGAAAGCTGTTAATATTACAGCATAATGTGAACAGATATGGTTCAAACCTATGGTTTTGTTCAGGAGTCGCGACTAAAAAGCCCAGGAGGTGACAAAATCCCAATAGATTGCGCTTTAACCGGCTACGATGAAAAACGCGGATCCTTTTTTGGGGTTTGAAATTTTACAATTGCACCGAGTTGAATGGTCACGACAAGCCATCATGCGTATGAGCACCCATGCGGTGCTTCTTATGACCGATTCTAGTGGTTCTGGCCGTTTGATTCATTGGTTTTCCTGTGACGGATATCGTAATACTGACCAAAGGGCCTCCAAAACTTGCACTGCCGAGGAGATCCCGGGCCCTAACGCACTACAGGCGAGCCACTGCTTGTAGGGAGGCCTCTCAGACAAAGAAGCCGTTGGGGGAGGGGGAGGGGGAGGGGAGTCCTGCTCATCGTCCGCTTCAGGTCTGAAGCGCAGCGGCTGTCAAGCTCCTCCCAGGCGCTTTGCTATGAAGGTTTGCCGCACAGGGTCTCTGTTTTGCTAATGGGTTGTATATCAGCCGCAGCACTCATCTCGCCATGCCGAGTGTTTCATGCTAATGCGCCGTTAGCGGTTTCATAGAAATGAATTACAACTTGCGTTGTTTTTACTCGCGCTGGAGACGACGTGGTTTCACTGACTTATCGTTTCTCTCAGTGGCTTACAAATCACAACTCAGCAGCTTTGAGGCTGTTTCTGACCCACGTACTTACAATGTGTGTTTCAAAAAGCACTGAAAGCTGTCATTTTATTTTACGACGCTGCAGTACTGACTTTGTCGCAGTGCGCGCAGGTCCGTCCAGAAGTCAGACCTGGCCGGCTGGCGCCACACGTCCGCCTAGCAACCGCCCCGCGTCTGCCTACAGAATTTACACCACCCACAACCAGAACCCGAAGGAGGAGCTCGACTACCTGGGCATCACCGACAACATGGTGCGCCTGTCCGTCGGCCTGGAGGACCCCGACGACCTGTGCGCCGACCTGGACCAGGCCCTGAAGGCTGCCTGCGGCTCCGGCTAGCGGCGCTGGAAACGTCGCATATCCGTTTCTGGCGGCCCTACACTCGGATCAAGGCCGATAACGACACCGGGGCTGGCTACACTGAACTACGACTAAGGCGAAGGCAACAGCTTGCGGCGCGCGTCCGTGCCCGGCAGCCTCGCCCCACACACCCAGCCAGACCCAGTCGGCGCGCGTCCGCGCCCGGCAGCCTCGCCCCACACACCCAGCCGGACCCAGTCGGTGCGCGTTCGAGCCCGGCAGCCTCGCTCCACACACCCAGTCAGACCCAGTCGGCGCGCGTTCGAGCCCGGCAGCCTCGCTCCACACACCCAGCCAGACCCAGTCGGCGCGCGTCCCAGCCCGGCAGCCTCGCCCCACACGCCCAGCCAGAATCAGTCGCCCGGTCTGGCGGCCCCGGACTAGGACCGAAGAGCGCAACTTTGCGTGGTTTGAAACTCAACCTCAGATCTTTTTCCTGTCCGTGCTATATCACTTCCTACATACTCCGAGACTCGTTCATCTCGTTATTTCTCAAGTGCATTTGCGAGAAACAGTATTCACATAGATAAGGCAATAGTTGCAATGCACTACACTGCCTCGGAGAAAGCCAGGAAAATGGAGATAGACATGCGTTTTATTTCGGCAGCATGCATTTATTGAAATTGCCTGTCGATGATTCCACATGATTTTTTAGCCTTTTTTGAGACATAGGGGGCCATGGTTTTTACAGAACACCAACATTCAGGGATTAAACAAGAAACATTTGCCAACCATTGCTAGGATACGGTGCATACCTGACGAAGAATTATGATACGCGAAAATACGTGTACATGCAAACGAATTGAAATAAACAGGCATCACGCACCACGCTTCATTCAAACATTCCAGCCAGTTGAAGTAAACAGGCACCACACACAACGCATCAGTCATACACGTGACACGCGTCAGGCATCATTTACACTCTTGAGCAATTTTAAGCTAGTACAAAACACACATCAAGGTACATATCACGTTCGCATAATCGGCCATGATGAGCCTTGTGCATTGTACGCACTTCAACGTACGATGTACGATGCACGTATGATTGGTCCTGTGCCTTGTACGTACGTTGACGTACAGGGTTCATCATGGCCGATTACGCAAACGTGACATGTGTCTTGATATGTAATGTGTGCTAGCTTAAAATCGTTAACATGTGTAAATGATGCCTGCCGCATGATGCGCAATGCCTGTTTGACCGAAATCGCTTGCGTGCATAATTGATGCGTGATGTGTGTTTACTTCAACTCGCTTGCATGTTTGAATGAAGCGTGATGCGTGCTGCCTGTTTTCTTGGGTTCGTTTGCATGTACACTTATTTTCCCCTGTTCCAACTCTTCGTGAGATACGCAATGTATCGTAGTAATGGCTGGCAATTGCTCCTTTCCTTATCCCCTGAATGCTAGCGCCCTGTAAGAACTGTGGCTTGCTGTTTCAAAAAAGCTGCTAAAATCAAGTAGGATCATCGACAAGTAATTTGGAACTCGCTTCTGCTGTTGTTTCGATGAAGACATGGTGCCGAAAGATCAACGCATCCATATATCCATTCTCCTGGTTTTTCTCCGGGGAATATGGCTATTACTGCTGTCTTAAAGCTCATTATTTTCATTCGTGATGCCATGACCGAATTATTGTGCGTAAAATGATAAGAAATTTGTTAGCATCGAAAGCAACAGGAATTCGTCATATTTCTGTCACGTGCGCAGTGATGACGGCGTGGAAAGTTTGGAACATGCTTACCATGACGTGCTTACTTTTGAAGCTTTGCTAAGAAAAGCAGCGCTGTAAGCGATGATTTTATTTGAACTCTTGTTTGCCAACCATATAGCTGTTGACCTTTTCATCATGCATGTAGCAGCTCATCAGCATTGTGCAGTCATTGCAGTCCGTACAATAGTTCGTGCGACCACCAATGCAGGTATCTGCGAGTCCTTCCCACGATGTGCTGAAGACGTTAAAAATAACGCTGGGCGACATGCTATATGATCGCTGATGGTATCTTCTCTTTGAAGCTTCCATGCATGCGCTTTCATTGATAAGAGCTGTCAGAAATGACATAGCTGTTGCAGGGGATCAGTAAACATAGGAACTGTGTGAGAGTTTTAAGTTAGCAAAATGTGAATAAATAAAATGTCAACACAACAGTCAATATGTATCTCAAATACTTCAGTGTGGAGCTGTATGCAGCATGGTTGTTGCCCCAAAGCACGGGTGGCATCGCCAAGCTCGGGAACCCACACAAGCCGACTACTCCCGGGTCCTGAAGCCCGACCCGACCAGCCGACCGACGGCCTGTCGTCAGCCAGCCCAGGCGTCGGTGTTCGCTCGATTCCTGACCGTGAGAACTCGACCGGAACGGTCAGAATTCAGTCAGAGCTCACTGACTGTGGCTCAGTCGCCGACCCTGACATCCTCGACGCATAGTGGTATCGAGCACCGAGTGCATTCCTTTCAGATGGGTCACTTGTAGCATGCATTAGATAAGAGAAAAGCTATTAGTCAGTCGGCCGACATGGGAGGAACGGTTTCCAACCGCGGCTCTTCTGCAGCGGCCTGTAGCGTGAGTCCTACCGCGGAAAACCCTCACATCTGGGAGTGATGTGCGCCAGCATGCTTCGGGTTCCTCCGCCCCGACATTCGCGGTCTCCTTTGAAACGTGATCCGCTGTCGCAGGACCATGTGCAGAAGTCTGCTGCGCACGCCTGGGCACACATGCCACGGTCGTGACGCGCGGGACGCGGCCCGGAAATACGCCCGCTGCAGACGCCACGCTCGGACCCCGTCTGGTCAGCAAAGAGGCCACAGCCAGGGAGTCCAGTCCTGCGCCTGGCGCCTGGCACTAGACGTGATGCGTTCGGTGCGTTCTCACGACACTCCTTGAGAACAACTATTTAAGTATTTGTCGTAAAAATAGCAATTAAACTTGAGGACATTCCTGGCAGCGTTGTGTCTGACCAACAACCACGAATGCAATGTTTTTCAAAGAGATGTTGCGGATAGCTCGTCTGCTCTGCAAGGCCTCTTGGTTCCCTCCTTTCTCACTGGGCACGCTGTAGTGTTCTGTATTAAAGTACGTAACGCAAGCACATAATTTAAAAAGACTGCCGTGACTGTTATGGTCGAGACTGCGTAGTGCGCCAGGGCAATGGTCGGTTGGCACAGGCCAGGCTATCGCAGCTAAGGCACAGGCAGCAATGCAGGCTAAGGCTAGCATTCATGGCAGTCAAATGCTGCGTAAGAAACATGCTAATCGCTTCCTCTCCGATCGTGACATAGTCTTTTAACCCCGCTGCAAAACACAGTAAAGATCAAACTTCTGCAGCAAATCACAACGCCATGAACATCTTGCCAAATAACTTTCCTCCGAACTTGTGGCACGGTAGGCTGAGTGTCACGGGTCACTGGGACTATTTGGCCTGGCAGCATTTAATGGAGGTGTAAACAGCGTCTCCACATGGCAAGGCAATGTTGAGTGTAGCCTTAAGGCGGGGATCGAGTCTCTCTTGTTAACGTGCGTGGCGTCCCCTGTTTCGCCATAGATCTGTTCTGCGGCACCAGCTGCCGAACAATATTTAAATTTTAGGTCAAAAGGACCGGAAAACGCGAACATGCAGGAGTCAGGAGTTGTACTAAGTCCAGGAAGTATCGGGAACATTTGTTCCAGAGCTATGCTGCGGAAGTAACCTAAGCGTATGTTTATAACCTCACGGTTTAACCAGTTACCGGACTCATCTGGCTGTTTTTTCTGAGTGGCGGGGAAGACCGTGCGCCATATAGCTCGCCACACAGTTTGCTTCCGCAAGCCAAGCATTTCCGAGTGTCACGAACTTTCCTCCAAGATGCCTGAGAGAGCATGTTGTATCAGCTATGTATGGGGCACGCTGTATCAGTGATGAAACGTACTGACAATGATGTGATTGATTGGCAATGATGTGATCGCTTGGATTGACTGGTGAACTTCATATGCGGAAGAAAGACCTTCAGCACCGGGTTTTTCGGCATTATGAGTTCAGAATCCTCATGCTAAGTCATCGACCTTCAATATACCAGGAGGCACTGGGTTAGCTTTATAGTACAAATATTGGTTATGTTGATAGTATTCACTGTACCCACTGTGTTACCTACTGGGATTCACCGTGCTGACTCACAGTAATCACCGTAGTAAGTATTATCGATGTAGCCAATGTTTGCGCGCTACGGTTGAATCAGCACCTCTTGGCATACTGAAGTTCAATAACTCAGCATTAGCATTCTGAAATCACAATGATTGACAAACCATATTTCATCTGCACGGCAGACGTGTTATAACTTAGTCCAATGCGGGTAAAAGGACGCACCACGGCCTGCCTTCAGGCTATCCCATAGACCGTCGAGCACCAGCGCTGAAAATACCAGACCATAGGAAAGAAAGCCGGAAGAGATCACTTGTTTGTTTAGCACGATGTCTGATTTTATCTCGTACCCAATGTTCATGGGATGGATGATATTGTAAGCAAACCAGTTGATCTGTCTTTAAACCGTTTGCTTTCATAACGCGGCGCTGTCGCATGGAAGCTACCGAACATGTGCGTCGAGGCTTGTGATTATCTATTCGTGTGACTCAAACAAATAACACCGATGAACAATCAGCGACTGGGCGGACGGCAGGCGGACCTTAAGAGCCGAAAAGATGAGGCCCTGGTATTGAGGTGGCGGGTGGGGGAACCCCAGCTGCTTCCCGGACGCGTCCCACCCTGTCGCGTCTGGCCGGCCGGCTGTCTACATCACGGGATGTACTCCGCGGACCGGCCGGCGGCCCGGCGGTCCGACGGCCGCGGTCCTGTTACACAGCCGTAAAGCTCCCCCGTCTCCCTGTCCAAACCGCAACCTTAGCCGGCCTTGTGTCGTGAGTCCCGAGTGCGTCGAACAGCGGGTATCGCCTGCTGAATTTCCGGGGCCTTGTAACTTAGGAAAGGATGGTCTCACCACCGACCACCGATCGCGGTTTGTGGGAGTCAATTAGAACAGCCTCAAGCTTCGGCTTTAACAGACCTCATTAACGCCGAGAAATATCAAGACACTGATAACCTACATAGTTGGGAGCCATTTTGATAAAACTGCGCTAGTGATGGGGTTCGAACCCGGAACGCATTCGGACGCACCTGATCCGCGTTCCTCATTGGCAAAGTACCCACTTGAGTTGCTACCTGGGACATCGCATTGCAAGCACCTACGTCACACATAGGCAACTATCCTCCAAGTCATACAAGCTGTTGTGACGCACTTACCTATGACGTCATGTGTTGCAACCTGTGGACAGCTGTTGATAATAGGGGAACGCGGCCCTAAAGTGATCTCTGAGCCATTGGGAAGCTGGTCGCGTTCGGAGCTTAACAATGGTTTTTTTCTAACCTTCTTAAATATGCCACTTGCTAAGCTTACCCTTTAAACTACCAGATCAGACGACTATGTATACAAGCATACGCTCACGTTGCAGCACATTCAAGTACATTATGCATTTTATACACAGGTAAAATACACGCGTGGCTACTACTGTACTTAGTCGTCGCCTTACTGAATTGGTTTGACATGCATACCAACGAACTTTTGCTTATAAGGGGCATCTGGCATAAAACTGGCTGTGCAAGGAGGTTTGTCGGAACTTTGGACGATCAAGATACCTCAGAATTTGACCCCAAGGAGTTCAGGGAAGGGGACACACAATTTGTGACCGGACTGGCCCAGCAGCGGGCTGTCTCTGTATCTGCCTGTCTCGAGCAGCCACCGCTCACTCCCGGCCTGGAGGCGCCAAGGGGTCGGCCTGGGTCACGGAGGAAGGCGGACTGGCGAAGTTTTTTTCCTGAAAGGAGCGAAGAATGGAGGATGCTGCTTTTTGAGCTGGCGCATTGCTACGAGGCTGGATGGGGACGACCATCATGGAAGGGGGCTGGGAGGGGGTTAGCAACAGATTACACCCTGCGGTTGCGGCTCCAGCATCAATCTTTGGCCCATATCAGCCCATATGGTAGCCCTCCCAGTGTCAGCCCGGTGATGGAACGGCTGGCAGGTAAGCAGATGGCTCCGGGCGGTGCGCCCCGCTCCCACGTGCGGTACAGAATGGTGCGAGTCTGACTGTGCCTGGCGCTGGCTAGCATGCAAATGAATTCGAGAAAACAGGCATCGTGCATCACGCATCATTCATACATGCAGGCGATTTCAAGTAGACAGGTGCCACGCATCACCTACCTGTGCATATAAACGATTCCAATTAAACGGGCGTCATGCATCACACGTCAGGAATCACTCATGCGTATAAACGATTTTAAGTTAGCACACATTACGCATTAAATCACTCATCACATTCGCATAATCGGCCATACTGGGCCCTGTGGGTAAAGGTCTGCTTGCCGACTTCGTATGAGAATAGGTTCCCCTACCTTCTTGTCTAGTCCTGTACTTTGTGGGTGGCTTTGGGCCCTGAAAGAGGTAAGGGATCTGTAGCCCCCTGGAATGAATGACACCTGTGCATTGCCGCCCGGGCACTATTCAGACCTCGAGATGGAAGATTTACCGGAGACTTTTCTTTAGCTTATTGTCGTTTTTCCAAGCTATGCGTGCGCGCATTTTTTATTTTCTTACTACATGTTGGATTTTTCAAAGCAACTGATCATCTTTGTAAGGCAGTGTTCAGAATCCGTATTCTGACAGGGCGTGCTCCCGTTTCCTACCACCCATCCTCCCCCCCCCCCCCCCACGTGCTCTTTACTTGTTTTTACCTCTTCCAACTTTCTTCCATTTAGTAATAAAGAATGTCCATTGCCCAACAGCGATGCCAATATCTTGTGTACGCTCTCTCTTTCCTTTCCACTATTTGAGCTGTTTAGAGTCTTATGTGGAACTTGTTATGAATTATATTGTGCTTAGTGGAGGTTGAACGCACAGATTCGCGGTGCGGGACTGCGCGAAGTGTTCAGCGAAAGCAATGTCTACGTAAGCGTCCAATGTGATGCTATAACAGAATGCCAGGTGAAGTCATGCAGCTTTGAGATTGTTTCTGATACATATAAAAGATAACTGAAATTGGGATTACGACTAATTTCGATGATCTTGGGTCACGTATGGTTTCCAGAGCAAGGTCGAAACAAACCCCCGAATTGGTGGAAAACTTGCTTTATGTACTAAGGTTTGACGCCCATTTCGAATTCGTGGATCGTAAGGACATCAAAATATGTTCTAGTTTGAGATGAAGGTCAGCGAAGATCACTGGCACAAAACGGCCTCAGTCAGCCTTTCACTTTATGAAGTATGCCACCTAGGGTGGTACTTAGCGCCGATTTGCACCAATTAAGATAATAATTAAAATGATTGCAAATTGAAATATCCCAATAATCTAGAAGGTTTTCGTCATTTTAACCATGTTTGACCTTTAAAGATAAAAAGGCGATCGAGAGGCCACAGGTTGATGACGGAGTCGGAACCACAGGGTGTAATCCGCTGCATAACTCCCTCCCAGCTCCCCCCCCCCCCCCCCCCCTCCATGATGGTCGTCACACTCCGTTCTCGCAGCAATGCATCAGCTCAACAGGCCGCATCCTCCATTCTCTGTTTTTATCAGGAAAAACCACCCAGCTTCGCCAAACCGCCTTATCCCGTGACGTAGGCCGACCCCGTGGCGACTCCACTTCTCTCAGACAAGAGCATAAGTTCCTACAGTTGTAAGTCTTGCCGTTCCGAAGTCTCGCCTCCGGCTCACTGGTACACACGGAACGCCCAAAGTCGCTTCTGTAGTAGGCACTCGTCACGGGCACTGCACACAGTTCGTCCCGCCGACGAGTCCGTCCTCGCGCCCGCCGGCTTTCAGAGCCTTCTGTTGTTACTCCTCTCCCGGCTCTCGCGGCCGCGCCCCTCGCCTGGGGTAGGAGGGGAACGCGAGCGCCTCGAAGCGGCGCTCGCCAAACTAAGCAAACATTCACTGGCACCACATAAGTGTTCTCTGATTCCTTACACAATAAACACAGAGACCTCAAACATGTCTTTGAGTTTAATTTTTACACTCAGGCTGCTCACGTGCACTCCACTTGTACACTCCAGCATTGCTCACGATGGATGCGCTTGATTAGGTCAATCTGCCCTCTCTGCATGGCTTTGGTTATGGGAGAAGGTAAATGGTCAAAGCATTCCGTCTTTTACTACAAAGGAAAATGCAGAATACCACCCATGTAATACAACCATCTGCTCAAAACGGACAATGTAGAACACCAACCATCTTTGACACCCAACAGCTGGAAAAGGGCAGTGTAGAAGATCAGCTGAGATGGCTGAATGAACTCCTGTGACTCTGGCGATGCATGACCCCGCGCGTGCGTTCGGCCATGAAACCATCATTCTGCGAACGGCCTGTCAGCATCACTTCAGACGGTTTTCAAGACTCGGATGAAGTGGTACTGACCTGAAATGGTGATTGCATGACCACTGACACACGTCAGTTTGGTTAAGACAACAGTGTATTGCCATTTTGAACGGAGGTGAGCCGTCTTATAACAGACGTGGCTGGTATCGTCATGCAGATCTTATCGAAGCATATGCAAATGAAATCTGTCGCCTTTGGAAACCATGGAGGAAGGAAATTAACAATGCAATGAACACCCAGTTCCGAGGCCATGCTGTATAGCCTTGGCAAACAAATTTGCAAATGGCATTGCATGACTGAGCTTGAATCTGCCAAGAGCAAACGCATTGCTGAAGTAAGTCAATTTTGAGAAGTGGAAAATATTTGAAAAGAAAGCTTTCGTGTTCTGCAGCGAAGACATTGGGAAAAACGTCAGGTAATTTTGCGCGGATATCGGTAACATTAGGGCTGTGCGCACGTGTCATTTTCGTGGCACCATCGGTCAGGGCTTCACTTGTATTTTGGTCCGTGTTTGGGATAGACAGTATTGGTTAGTTGTTTGCCAATTACTGGTACACGTGTGGGATGGACAGTGTTACGATTCTTTCCAGGACTTTATGTGAACGGCACGTTCATCTACACCTGCATGATTCACGTCTCCACATTCTCTGGTCCCCGAGACCTGACATTGACTATCAAAAATGCCCGGGAAGTGGCACTTCCCTGGTTTGCAAATTTTGCGAGTGACAGCCTGAAGACATCAAATCACAGCTTTCGCAGTACGGTTGTTCGTTTTGTTCTCCGCAAGGCAGTAGGCCGAGCGAGTCTGCACTCAACTGAGGGGAGGTTGTGGCTTCAGCGGCCGAGGTAGGCGCTAGGCAGGTCTGGTGCGGTTTGTCGGCTTTATGTCTGGAACAACTGTTTGCGCGCGCCATGAAGTTTTGAGGAACATTGTTTATTTTTTTAAAGTCGTACTGCGATGTTTCCCAGTTACTTAAACGCAGGCTGTCTGATCAGGCGGCGTATTTTTGCACAATAATAGCATCCTCACTGCTCAATATCCCCATTCTATCAGCATAGCTAACATATAATTTTCAAATCGCGAAAAAGCTTCAGATCGTGGAAGGCACGACATCCAAATGTCGGCGACCAGACGTCGACGTGGCTGACTGACTAACGACCAACTGATGCTGATGTAACGGAAAACGTATAGTTGTGCTGGACACCGTGTGGCTCGATCTGTACAGATGATCACGCATCGACATGCTTAATCCATGAGGTCGCTCGTTTTCAGGCGCATTTTAAGGTTTTGTGACTGATCACGACAACCAGAGCAGAAGGGACGTGAAACCAGGTGTGCGGTAGACGTGAACGGGCCGACTATAAGCCAGTAATCGGTCTTAATACATCTAACACATCGGTGCACCAGTAGCAAACCGGAAAGTGTATGAACATGCATAGGCCGGTGATTATGGAACAGGACTGGGGTTAGGTACGGAATTAGGTACATAATACACACCCACAGGACCAGATCAAAGCAACAACCGTTTTAACAGCTTTAGATGTGTTTGCTACCTTGATGCGTGCTCACGAGATGTTTGCGAATGATATTTGATGTGATGGTTTTTGATCCAGCAATATCAGCTATTCTTAGGACATAGGAAAAGATAGTATTGTTCCACAGCTTATGGTAAAGGCAAGATGCAAATAACTTATAATCACGGTTTGAGAATTGATGATTTAAATGTTCCATTCGCCACATACGCATTTCATTTCACTCGTAGAACTCATACATACATTGAATCAAGCGATGAATGGAAGCCATGAAATGAGAACTGTATGCATTGGAATTGACATTATGGATTTAGTAGCATCGATTATTTCGAAGTTTGTGCTTTTTGGATGAAATGGCTCTTTGCTTTGTACAGGGTGCATATTTTTCATAAAAACAGCTATTTTGCAACATTGCTTACCTTCCTAGTCTGGGAGCAGGATTAGATTTGTCGGTTAAATTATGCACGTGTTTTATAAGTAAAAATCTAATCTGTCGATGAGCACACCAAGATCTTTGATTTATTTTCTCCTCGATAGGTGAAAAGCTTTTGTACATTTAGACGGAAATAAATAGAAAGGGTAGTGTAATGCTGTGTAAATGGTTTTGACACATTGTATAAACGGAAGCTGGCACGAGGTCAGGAAGTAATTGGAGAAAAACAGTGCATTGACATTGGTTTGGAGCTCCACAATCTTTGTGTTACTGAAAATAATAGCAGGACCATCAGCATAAGAAGGCCAAAGTATGTCACTGGTTAAGTTAGACATTTCACATTGTACACATGAAAATAATTGGGTTCAAAATTGATCCTTGGGAAGCACTTATTGTTTTATTTTTGAGTGACATAGACAATTCCTATTTTCACATATTGTGCTCTGTTAAACAGACAAAAAGAAAGTGTTTCATGAGATTTTCGTCGAACACGATCTCTATCAGGTTTACATATAAGAGGCGTTACGCTAGCAGTACGAAATGATGTTTTTGATGCAAATCTAATTACAAACCCAGCAAATATGCTCCGTATTCAAAATCCTTTCTTCATGCCAATTCTCCCAAGAAGGAAGAATTGGCATGGAGTCACTTTTGCTCTTCTAAATCTAAACTGGCTTTTGGTGCATTGGGTGATTTTGGTGGTTTTCGACGAAAGATAAATCTGTTGCGTATAGTTTCTCGAGAAGTTTGGTCATCAATGGCAGAACAATAACAGCCCTATAGTTAGTTACAAATCAGAAGGCCCCACAGATAGAGATCGATTTAATGAAGTTTTTAAATGCTTGGAAATATCCCAAATGATAAACAGCTTGTGAAAAGTTAAAGAGCTGTTTTGAGTATTACTCTATAAGAAAATTGTACATCTTAGTATTAAGATTGTCCACTCCACCTCCGACCATGTTTAACTGTTGACGACAATAAATAACCTCTCCTCACTAGCAGATGACATATGTACTTCATTGTCCACATTCGGGATGAGCTGGAGTGGATCAAATGGTGATTTGGGAATTTCGTCTTCGAACTTTTGTCAAGTCTCAGTGAAGAAGCCATTAAATATCACTGCTATATATCGATCACCTGGAAATGATTCATGATTCACCTCACTGATCTTAGTTGCAACATTATCATTTTCTTTGAATTTGTGAGGGTTTGTAATGTTTTACGTATTTCCTTGGAATTGCCAGTGCGTTTAAAATGAGTGTTCCACGTCTGTATGAGGGCTTTGAACGAAAACAGCCAACTTGAACGGCTTTCGGTGCAGTTCAGAGCCCTGCCCCTCCCAAGACCTAAGCCCTGCTAGTTTCTGAGCTACACACCGCGAAGATGTGCAGACTGTTTCGGAGAGCACATTTCAAAAGGTCACCCGGGCATTCCTTACGCCATAACATCATTCAGCTCCTGCCATTCCAGTAGCCTTGCGGCGATAAAGGCCAAGGAAAATGTCATTGTCGTTTGTTGTCATTCCCATTGTCGAGTCGTTCATATCTGGCGTTTGTGAGCACGATTTCCAGATACAACAGTCGTTTAATTGGCTCTTAATCAATGTTGTGCAGGGTACGATGACGTTATCAAGAAAAGACGTATTGAGAAGAATATGTACTAAACAGCGAAATTGTTTTGTCTAGAGCAGTTCTTTTCTATCGAAAAGAATAACATTAGTTAAAACTGAGCTTATTTCATCATATCTGATAGTTGCTTTAATGTCTTCGAAGGTGGAACGTTACCTCTAATGCATAAAGCATCATAATGTTTCTTGTTAGCTAATGTATGCAATGCAGTGAGGCTTTTATTTTGTTTATGTGTGTTTATTTTTCATTATTTTGGAAAACGAGGTGCTTCAGTTCTGGCTCAAATACTTCACTTTTGTGTGCAGCTGAAAGTAGAAGGAAGGGCAACACCCATGGGCTACTGTTTTTTTCTAAACTGTTTTTTTTTCTGGAAAGATGCTTTTAGTGAGAGAACTTGGTGATTTATCATTGTAGACATGACCAATTTGACCAAGCATACCCTTGGCAGTTAATAATTCCATTTTCATGATGCAGTTTAGTTAAGCAGTGAATTATCAAGGTGTGGTTGTCATGTTTGTTGTTGTTACGTTTGTTTTCTTACGTCAGGTCCGAGGTAAATTTTCAAGAAACTCCCACTTTTCAGCTTGCCGCAGTTTTTGCCAGTCGCGCCAGGCCGTCGATCGCCCTGCAGTGCTCCTCAAAAACCGCCACTGCTGCGTGACCAGAAAAGCTAGGAACTTCTTTTTTGGTGTTAAAACACGTGCAATGGATGTCTCGAAGGCCATCAGATATTTGTATTGTTGAAAATTCTTAACTTCACTGTTGCCTAGGTCATTGGTAAGCGGTAGGTGTAATAGTTAAGGTCAAGTGATTACTTAAGAAAGCTACTACTTATCACTTTTATGTAGGGGTTGCTACTTTTATGTAGGAGTCCAATGAGATTTCTCCCGCAGGTACGGCTACTACAAGAATAAATTCTAAGCTATTCAGAAGTTGTTTTTTTTTTACCGCAGCACTGATCAAACCCCATGCGTCTCCCATGCGTCTGGTCTAGCAATAAATGAAAAGTATAGCAAAGGTGTAATACTCCCTTTGAAGAAAATGCTCCACGTTTGTATGAAGTTTTGAATTGGTGCAGCGATTTTAAAGGTCATTCAGTGCAGTGCACAGTCATGCCGTTTTGAAAGCTTAAAATCCTCGGCTTTCTGGGCTACATACCCGAGAATTTGCGCGAGCTATTTCGTGGAAACGATTTCGAGGTCACCCAGGCATGCATGACACTAGACAAACGTCATTCACATCCTGCCGCTTCATTGGCCATGCGGCGCATTCAAGGCTAAAACAAACATAATTGTCAAATAATTCGTATCTGGTGCACGTGACCAGACTTCTCGAACCAACGACTTGCAATTGGCACCCAGAAAATGTTGCGCGATTAGTGCAAGTTTCGCACACTAGTCACGTCTTATGTTACATAATAAAGGATGTTGGACAGTGAATTTATGGGGAAACTAAGGAAATCAGCCTTTTAATCAACTAACTCAAGAATAACCCAATAACTAAGTACGTGCATGTACAGATTTAAAACCATGAATTGACATGTATTAGCACCAGGAAGATTGGTCAAAACACGCGCACATATTGATGCTTGGGTCTTGGAAACGCAATATCACTTAGTATGCCACCTCTCGAGAAGTTGGAGTTCTACACGTAAGTCAGCCCGTCCGGTTCGAAACCGCTACGGTGGCAATTTCGAACGGCAAATTTGTCAGCCCCTCTGACGTCATACAAAGTTCCATGACATGATGAAACGATGGATTAGTGAGGATCACTTTTACTACATAGTGAAATTGTGTTATCTAGAGCAACCTTTTGCACTGAAAGGAAGTGTTTCACATTTGAAGATATTGAAGCAAACATTCGATTGGACACGACTGTTTCGGTTTTGTGTCGCCACGAAGTGTGTTCTCGTCTATGTGTTGTAAAACTGAAAAAGGTCGTTCTAGAAAATGGGACCTTTGACCTGGTATAGCATGGTTAATTACTGACGCATCAGCATGCAAACTCGTACCAATCACGAGGTCTGGTTGAGAACAATCCAATGGTGTTTGCCACTAAGCACTATCTTCATTGGTTTGGAATCGTCAGGTGGTCGCATCGACCTCCTGTCAGCCCGCATTATGAAAAACTGCGAATGATTACGAAGGTTAGCGATATCAAAGCTGAGTAAGTATACTATACTTCAATATAATTTTGTGCGTTTCCTTAACACGCACCCGAGTGGTGGGTCAATGTGGGCGCTTGAAGTTACTTCCGGAACAATTTCCGAACGCGCAAAATCGTCCATACCTGTAGACGATTGACTGACGGATTGTTTGGTGTAAAGAACTTCGATGTAACTTGTAAGGTCGCTGACTTACAGCAGGCCGCAGTCAAGCCATGGATTCAGCGAATTCGGCAGCCCCAAACGCCTCAAGCCGTTCCTACGTCGCACCAGACAGAGTCGAATCTAGAGCGATTCAGGGGTGACATTTCTCCCCATCACAACACTCGAATTCGGTCCTCGTACCAAAGCATTGCAAATATGAATTCACTACTCACTAGCATGTCTATCATCAGTGTACAACGCCGCTCGACAACGCGAGTAAAGCACGCGGGCTAAACACAGGCGCTACACACAGCGGTTAATGACCAGTTTTACATTCTCCACATGTGTAGGACGAACAGCATCCTTCTTATTAAAAAAATCGAGATGTCGGCGGCGCGCGCGACACAAAACAGCTGGTCCAATCCATGGGTTGTCCATTTTTGTTCTTATATCGATGTTGTAGTACCAGATTCGATCACCTGATCCCAGCTTCCGTTCTCTAGTCTAGTTCTATGTCGCTTATCGTGCTGCGCTTTGTATTTGTTCATGCTCTCCGCCTGCCTCATCTGAGCTATCTGCAAAGTCGCCTAGAGAATTCGAAGCTTTTCATGGACGAAGTCGTCTTTGCACAAACCCATTCGGCCTCCAACCAGCTGAGAAATAGGGCTGCTTGGATGGCGGAGAAAATAAATAATGAGGTGTGGCCATGGATACTCGCATCTCATTATGCAAGGAAAAGACTATCCTCGGAAGACGCTGTTCCCAGTCAGATCCATGAGACTCGGACACCGCGCGTAGCTGTCACTTGACATCCAGGTGTTTTCTTTTAACTTTTCCCATGGCTTTGTGGTGGTAGCCAACACTGAACCGTGCTCGAACACCAAAATACTCGCACTGCACCAGAACTTTTGAGTTTTTTAGTAGGTTTGATCCCTCGTCACTCTCCACCAATGCGGGCGGCCCAAACGTCAAAATGTAATGCTCTAGCTTTGTTATGATACCATCATACGACCTAGAGGCAAACGGATAACACGCCAAGAAACCAGAAAATTTATCCACACAGGTCAGCAGGTAACATCGCCCTGTCACCGAACTCCGAGGCATGGTAAGAATGTCTACGACGAGGGTCTCGTTTGGGTAGCTGGCCACCTGGGAAGATAGTGGAGAATTCTGCAGCCTCGAGCTCTTTTTTACTGCACTGTTTCCAGCTCCGAAGATAGTCCCACAGTGTCTCTTTAGCCCTGGATACCAAATATAGCTGCTCAACTGGTCTTGTAGCTTAACCTCTCTCCCGTGAGCGTGATGGACATTATGGTGGTTGAAAAGGAGCTCAAAAGGGTGGCAACGGGCCACGCAATCAAATCAGCACCTGTTGGCTGAGCCCTTCGGAGTATAATCCCGTCCCTCAGGCAAAACCGATTGGGCTGCTCTCGTTTTAGTTACGGAGAAGTGAAAGGCGGCCATCACCAATGAGCATTCGGCCTACAATTTCTGTCACGTACCATGCAAGGACATCCGAGTTTAGAGGAAGCTGCAAGAAAAAATATGCAATTGCCAAATGACCTCCCGAGCCCCCTCTGAATTCGTGACATGTGCACTGTCCTCTGCCTACGCAAGTGGAGCGTCTGACACAGACTCCTCTTGCTTTCGGTATGCACACCCGTCGTCGCTTTCTGGTTGGGCATGACGAGTGCCGGTACCTGCATCCCAGCCGCTTCCACCGGCGCAGCGAGAAGCCGACCTCGCCACCCGGCACTCTGACGCCTCCGCACATTTCCCGGAATGCCCCGCCAGGGGCGCCAGCATCGGCCGGGGTACCCGGCGCCGCCCGTTCTGGCAGCGGCGCGTGTTGCGCCAGGTCACTGACTTCGTGTAAGCGGGACAGCTTGTCTACATGCTGCATCTGTACGGTCTGCCTATGGGCCACGGAGTAACAGAAACGACTGATGAATACCTTCCAGCGTACCAGCCGCGGGTTGATGTGATATCGATTGTGCAAAACTTTTGAGAACGCTCGTGCAGTCGCGAACCCATGTAAAGGTGACACCCGCTAAATACCTGTAAAATTTCCTTAAAACCTGAATGAACTTCCAGTTCAAAAATCATTCACTTCCGCTGAGCCCGATCATACCGTTATCAGCAATTATGAGCCTCTCCCCGTCCCGTATTTCAGGCAAAGCTTGGCCCGACCCCTTGGAACTTTTATCTGTATATGAAATAAATGGACAGTCTCGCGTGAGTAGCTAAGAATTTTGGCCCCCATCATCTCCGCAAGAAGGCGGGGGAAAACACTGACTCTGTTCCTTGCTCCAGAAAAAGAATATTCGAGTTGCACAAAGTGACCGAGAGGTCTGAAACAGTGCTGAAAGACGACATGAATTTATGGAACCATGAAAGGAACCAAACACCCTCTTAGCTTTTTTTGCTCACGTAGGCGGCTTCAGGTCAACCATTACCTGAATACGAGCTGGATCAATAGAAACCCCGTCAGGAGTAATCTTATGACCAATATATTTCAGTTGTTTAAAAAAGACAAAGCTTATCTGGAGCGAGTTTGAGTCCTGCACCGCGGAGTCTCTCCAACAGAACCGTGTGTGAAAGCTGGTGATGTTGTTCAACACTCGGGCTCGTGAGCAAGATGTCGTCTGCGTACACGTGGACATGTTCCAAGTCCTCTTCTCATGGCTGGGCTGTACGAAGTACTTGACTGCACGCATCCCAGGGGCATTCGCCGGTCATGAGACGCCTTTCCCAGCGCGTAAAACGCACAAGTTTTACTCTCTTCCTTCGAAAGCTGTTGATTTCAAAACACATGCTTAATGTAAGTGTTGAAGCGGCCTTTCACCCGTGCGGAGAACAGATAAACTCATCAATCGTAGAGAAGACAAACCGCTTCGGCACGGGAACCTTTTTCAATAATCCCATGTCCTGCACAACTCATCAGACCCATTTGGATTCAAAATGATGGGAGGGTTCCAATCGGAGTGTTTCCCTTCTTCGAAGACACCACACGCCTGTAGATCAAGCTGCGACCTCAGTTGGTCTTCACGGGCCCATGGAATTGGGTATGGCCGCGTGAACTGATGCTGCACTTCCTCACGCGGCTCGTAGTTAATATCACCGCCGTTTTATAGGCCTGCATCTGAATAGCCGCGTGAAAACACCTCCGGAAATGAACGGATCAACGTCGCCACTTGATCTCGCTGAGAGCCGGTGATAGGGAGCCAACCACAAACGCGAATAGCACATCATCAGTGTTTTTTTCCAACATAACGGCTGTTGTCAGTAGACACCGTGTTCACTTCTCCTGTGACGTCATCGGCGATCCTCCCAACAGGCTCGGCCTGGCGCGTCTCAACATGGTCAATCCGTTCTGCATAGGCAATGGCACTCCGTCTATACATGGTGATCAGGAAATCCGATCGGTTGCGAATGTACATTGGGATTTCTGTTGACGTGAACGGTGCTATCAGTGAGTCGCATATTTCAACGTTACTTGAGCGTTGATCCACGAACAAATACTCGATCTCACACGTCAAAGGCTGGTCAACCTTGACCGCCAACCACACAGCTGACTGCGGAGGGACAGGTACAACCTTCATGAGTCCCAGCTTTCACTTAACACTAGTATTCACAAAACAATGCAGCACAGCATTGTTGTGCCATAGGAAATCCTGTCACAAAACTACATCGTGCAAAAGGTGTACCACAACGGACTCGGCTACAGTTGCCTATCCGCTCATCCCTGAAGACTATATAAGCCCGACGCTGACAACAACCGGGCAGGCGGCTTGAGCTGAACATTAGGAGCAACTACATGAAAGATGCGGCTGTCAATAAGGCTGACTTGAATGTCAGCGTCCAAAAGCGCATCGCTTAACAAAGAGCCGCTGACGTTTTTGATGTATTTTATTAGAGCCCTTTTGACCAGAAATGATCATTTCAGGGCTAAGGGATGAAAGAAAACGGTTAACGGTGAGGCAAACTTGCATGCGCCTGTGAGGCCATCCACCGAGCGTTACCCCGTTCATGCGCGCTGGGTACCCGGTCGGGGTCCCCCTTCCCGCGGGGCTCTCGGCCCACTCGTGGCTGACGCATGCAGTCTGCCCCGGACAAGCGGGGTGTCGCGACGATGCAGGATGAAGTAAGATAGAGGATAAGAGGGACGGATCTCCCGTAGATGTTAACATCCGTCGTGAGTAGCGTTACCACTCCTGCCAGCCTGCCCGACTGCCCGATTGGGCGGTGCCTCTTCAGGTGCCCGAAGCACCGTCAGGAGCAGCATTGAGACACCAGTCAACGTGCTTGTGTAGGTGTAGACGGCCGTCTACCATCGTCGCCTGAAGACGAGTCGTTGTCACTTGTCGCGCGCTGCCGCCCACCGGGAAAGGTCAGCGGGTCAGCACGACACTCGCCGCCATCTGGTGGGCAGTGTGAAGACGGTGGTTGGCGGGGCCTCCACCAGAAGGCAGCCGCCCGCGCAGGCGACCGTGTCACGCGCTGCTGCCCGCCCGGTGAATCTGTGCGACGCGCAGCGCCATCTGGTAAGCGAGTTGGAGACGGTGATTGGTGGGGTTTCCGCCAGGAAGCAGCCGAACGCTCCAAAGACCGCCTAGAACCGCGGCCAGCACCGCCTACCGCGCGGTCAGGCGACCGCGCGCGAGAAGTCCCTCGGTATGGCGAGATTGTGACCGCGTCGAGACGATGCTGGCGATGACATGGAGCGTCCGTTGCGCTGCACATGCACTGCTCCACACTCCGATCAGTGCACATGCGGAGAACAGTGCTGCCCACTTCCCAATGAGTGAGAGATGAGCTCTTCTTGCCTTAGCTCGTCGAAAGCTGTGTCGAATGACGCCACGCCCTGGTGCGACGTGGGCATCTCCCTTTCAGCCGATAACCCTACCAAAAGATGGCTTGGTATGCTGGTCATATTGTCATATTGTCAAAGGTCATATTGCAGCTTGGTATGCCGGAGCACATGTCTTTTTCACGTAGCCAGCCTGGTAAGGAAAAAACTCTGGGCAAGCATCCTGAACAAGCCGCTTGATGAGGACATAGGACAGACGGATTACTCCAAAACACACATTGCGCCTTTCTGGGCCTTACTTGGCTGAGTAGCGACCATCTCCGGTCGTCTGGCGTCGAACATTTTCTTCAGTAAGGATGGCACGTCCGTTTGGTCGGTACCGCCCTCCACAACTTGCGAAACAAGTCCACGGTACCTCACTGCCATGACTCTGGGGAGCTGTTCGGTAGAGATGTCGCCCAGTGCTGTCAGTCGTTGGCACTGGCGGATGAAGCCGTTGGGCGATACTGACCCACCGTAGACCAAGAGGTCTGCCAACGCGACACAAGACAAGGCTTTTGCAGACGCAGGAGTGGGTAGCTCGCCACCCGTGGCACGGAATCACTCTCCTGATACCACTGCCACCAAGTCACGGCCCGGCCCGGTCGACGGGTCATCAAGTCCACATTCATCGCTGACATCGGTGGCCTCAAAAGCATCAAGCCGCTCCTACGTCACACGGCACAGGGACCGATCCGGAGCGATGCAGGGTGTGACAGTGTTATGCTCCAGAAACACACAATTTTGACATAAGTGAGTTCACGCTCAGACCAACGTACTCTGTGGTTTCGTGGGAAATATAAAGGTGCTTGCTTTACGCTTGCCACCGTAAAATGAACATAAAAGACGGCATTAGACGAGACAGCAGTGATAGCCTTCCTCATCGGAGAAAAATCATGAGAATGTATATATATATATATATATATATATATATATATATATATATATAGATATATAGATATATAGATATATATATATAGATATAGATATAGATATAGATATAGATATAGATATATATATATATATATATATATATATATATATATATATATATAAACATCTCTCTCTCTCTCTCTCTTTCTCTCTCTCTCTCTCTCTCTCTCTCTCTCTCTCTCTCTCTCTCTCTCTCTCTCTCTCTCTCTCTCTCTCTCTCTCTCTCTCTCTCTCTCTCTCTCTCTCTCTCTCTCTCTCCTCTCTCTCTCTCTCTCTCTCTCTCTCTCTCTCTCTCTCTCTCTCTCTCTCTCTCTACAAATATTGATATATATGTATATATATATATATATATATATATATTCGTTTACATTCCGGCAACATACCTTCGTCGGAACGAATAGCTTTTGCTATTCGTTTCGGTAAAGGCATGTTGCCGAAGTATTAACGCATCTATATTTGCAATCTCCTGGTTCTTCTCCGAGGAACATGGCTTACTACTGTCTCATCCCTCCGAAAAATATTCCCCGCACATTCACTTAACAACTTACGGCATTATATGCTTAAGATACAAATGAATCCGGTAACTCATGTGCCATTCTGTGAATGAATATTCTAAGGCGGGAGTCGGTGGTGTGTAAAACCACAGCTGCGGGTGAGTAACTAAAAGGGCGAATGCAATGTATCATCTGTATTCATAAAGCTCTCACAGAGCCCAGGCACTGCATAAGCAACAGTGATCCTGTTCACCTGTTGTTCGATACAGGACGTACCGAGCTGAGAAAGAGAGGTGCAGGAAACGGCACATTGGACACAATGGATTAAAGAAAGGAACCTACCCACTATGTGTGACACATGCCGTGCATCCATTCATGCCACATCAACATCGCTCGAGTAGAGGCGAAGTTATGGCTAAGCACTTTGGATACAGTTACCTTTTTGATTACTCTTTTCACAGCTGATATCCACATATGGAGGTATGTGAATGACGGAACGGTAAAATAGTCTTGATACCAGCGATGGTTAATCGCGGCTAAAACATGGGAGCTGGAACAGCCCATGCAGTTTTTCGGAAATTTACCGAACCATGAACACATTGTAATGCTTCAATATAGTTTACATCTGTCAAAACAAGTTTAAAGTGTCTATCAGTCGGCTAATTGAACAATCTGCACATCCACCAACAATCTGCACATCCAACGTTGGGGGAGAGCAGGGAAGAACTGCTATCATGCGTTGACCAGTGGATAAGAGATCGAATGTATAGGTAAAATAACGTCATCGGAATGTAAAAATCCTGACGAACTGTGTTACACAATTCATGGTTGGTCACTATGACCTCTCAAGGCTTTACACGGCTAAAGCATGAAAACCCGGTGTGCACCGCAGCGTGTCTCCCCGGCCGGCCCGAACCCGCAGACCATGACTGGTATTCCAACCACACAACCACAACTACACACATCACGCCCCTAAGAAGCTTCAACGACAAACATCGCAGTTTTTTCCAAGCTGCACGCGATGAGATTTGCAAGGTACTTAATGCAGAGCATGTGACCAGGCGGCTATTTCTATAGCATTGCAATGTGGCCGCAGTCTTACCTGCCTATTAAAAAAAACGGTTGCGTACATTTTTCCCATTCAAAAAACAAACTGAGAAACGCGGGTCGGAAACGGGCCGGGAACCCAGTGACCGGATGTTGTAGCGCCATGAAACGAATAAAACCAGTCAGACCTCTTGTGTCACACGGGACGAGCGCGGTGATAACCAGCAGGAGTGGTCTCATCACGAAGATGATAACATCCCTTACCGAGTGGGGCCCGAAGCCAGCGGCGAGAAAAGTGCGTTTTCTGTCAAAGATGAAATTTGGAATCGTCTTAATTGTCACCTGCAGCCAAATCACCTAGGAATCGTTGCAACATGAAAGCCCCCTAAATGCGATACACCACAGAAAACAAAGGCAAATAAAATGCAATACGGTATAACCATCAAACATTCTCGTCTCGGGAGTTCATTTTCATTTAAATATCATTTGCTGGCCAGCAAACACTGGATAATGATTGAGACTATACCGTCTCCATGACCACATGAGCTAATAAAATTATCAGATACAGGCATACTTGACATAACCAGCTTAGAGGCGTGTAGTTTCCTAATCAGTTTGGGGGAGAGGCATTGTGCCTCTTAACCAGGGATGCAGTTTCTGACTTTCAGTTATCATTTCTATCCATGATCTTTTATAAGTCATGATTTATAGGGGTCAGCACTCAAAAAATATTTTGCGAAACTACACCCCTGCCCCGAAGGCTGAACAATAGTTTAAAGTGCATTGCGGAGGCAGGCTCAGTCATTTTTCTTCCTCTTCCCCCCCCCTTGACTCCTACAAATTTTGCAAAGCTTTATCACCCCTCTCCTCCCTACATTTACCGGCAACATAGTTCCACAAGCATCCGAAAGCAATATTACTTTTGCTTTTGCGACGTCATCGTACAATTAGCTGGAAGCGTTGACTACTTTCACTCTCTTTGCATAATTATTACCGGCGCAAAACTCGCACTTCCTAACACGATCCCAATTAATAAGCGTGAAACCCATGTCATATTAGTATCAAAAGATGCAAACGACATTTTTAAATGTCTCTAGCACCCTCATTTTGAACTTAAGACAATAGGATGGTAATTAAAAGCGTTTTATGCACTCTTGTCCACTGGTCAGAACGCCAGATCTGAGATGTGACGAGCAATGTGAAGCATCTTACCTCAAACCCGCTCTTTCTTTCAGCAGCAGAAAGCCTCGGATGAATCCTTGACATGTGTCGCTCCATCATGCTTCGTCCAGCTCTAAAGTTACGGTTCGGGAATTCACAAGGAACAAGCCCCCTGGATCGGCAGGAATTCCTAGCACCATTTCCACAGACGCCATCCATGGTAGATCCTCAGAAAAGCGCCACAGCGCGTTGAAAAAGCAATTGTCGATTGGCTGCATTGTTCAAGCCAGTCAGCTTCTCACCACATGAACACAACCAGCGGAAGCCCGCAGCGTTGGACTGAACCCAATTCATTACCGCGTGGCGAGCATTCGGGCACATCTGTTTCAAATGGCACGACGCTTTAAAACGCCGCGTAACAACTGATCACATTTGCCGCAAGATGCTGTGGCCAGTCACGATCCTTACAGCTGGTAATCAACCTAGCTTTTTTGGCGTTTTGCACTGTTTAGTATGTGAAGCGAATCTTGGCTGACAACATATGTGAAAAACGCTGAGCGGCGGGGCGTTGGAAAAGCACTGTGTCACCACTGATTTGTGACGTCAGCATTGATATCATATTGTTTGTAATATATCTGTCACCTGCTTAAACTTATCCTGATTAAAGCTTCTATGTTTGGCAACATATTTTTGCTCATCTTGCTCATGCAGCGGAACGCCAGCGTGTCGACATATACTCTACACATGCTCACGCTGCAAGCGTTAGCGAGTACAGACCAAAACTAGGCTTCAAGCTTCGTCTAACTGGGATGATCTGTAGTAATGTAGTCTGGTCTCTTGTAATTTGTTTCCCTTTTCCCACTTTCGCCACTAAATGACTCACAAAAGTGTCCGTTTTTGTCACCTATCACATCCCGTAAATCAGAATCCTTTTCACCGCTGCCCGTAGCCTTCGGGATCTCGTTTTGATAGCACAAACCAGCGCACTGGGGTAGCTTCAGAGGATTGGTCCAGCGTGCACAGATGTGCTGATGGCTGTGCATTATTAGCGTACGCGTACGTACGGGGGGCGGAGAAGGAGTTCTATGGCAGAGTACACCCTGCGGTTCCGCCATCAAGCTGTAGCACATATAAGCTGCCGTCGACTCTCCCAGTGTCAGTCCAGTGGCGGAACGGCTGGCAAGTAGCCAGGCGGCTCCGGGCGGTCCTCCCCGCTCTCACGTGCGGTACAGAATGGTGCGACTCTGGCTGTGCTTGGCGCTGGCTTCCGCTTTTGGCCTGGCGTCTGGACGTTTGGTCTTGCAGAAAGACAGAGGTGAGGTTTAGAAACATTCGTGATTGCAGAGTCGTTCATGTAAATTGCATACATTGACATACGCAGAGTATTTAATTTTGATACTCAGAATTGGATGGTTATGAGCCACAAGTCGCTGATCTAGTGTGATCGCAACATGTGCAATTAACCCAGCAGGGCAAAGTAATGTGTCGTCAGCTGCTCGCAAGCTGCTTTCTGCTGTCATTTAGCTACGGAGCACGGGATCTGCAAGAAAACAACTAAATCAGGGTCCAGCCTCTCAAGGTAACATGCAAGTAGTATCGTGGCAAGGGCACCAGACATTAGCACGTACCTTTTAAAAATTACATAAACTTGGGTGACATTTCCTCTGTTTTTTAACGTTTGCATGTTTAATTTCTCCCCGTAGGAGCTTTATTTTGACCTTCGCACCACGAGGGGATCTGACAGCATCTTTCTCTGTAATCACTGGTGAAAAAGGTCGCAGTTGTAATTAGATCTTTCTCGGATGGCCTGATATGCATATGGTTATCAGAACTTCATTACACTTGAGAATAACCCCAGGATGAGGTATCTTAAAAAACTACTTGGAGCGCGCTCTTTGCAACAAAAAAATAAGCACGCCTCAAAAGCCAGATGTTACTGACATGACCTCCGGAACCAGGTCATGGAGCATGAGCCGTCGTGATCAGAAATTTTAAATTGTCGCAATATATGTCAAACTAGCGAGCTCACGTGTTCAGCTGTGCGCATTGTGATTAAAACCGTCCAGACGTTGTTCTCAATAACCAAAGGGAGGCTCATAGCCCCCTTACGAGGCGAGGACTATTCACGATGGCAAATGACTCTTCAAACGCCGTTAATTTGCTACATAACACGCTAGCCCTCTCGTCAGGTAACTCAGCGGCCTCGTTTTCGACAGGCGCCACTGGCTCCGTCTGCCTGACGTCTGCTCGTCACCTGGGCACATGTCGACCGGCCGGCGGCTGTCTCCCCTCAGACGGCGTCACCGGCGCCGGCTGCCGGACCGGGGAGCTCTGCTGCCCGCACGACAGTGGCGCCGCCGTGTGGCTAACCCTCCCAACCTCTGATACCAGCGGCACCCCGACGGCTCCGGTGGACGCCCGTACCGGCCGCGGCCGCTGCCAAGCCGGCAGGCGGGATCCCTACCGATCGCCTGCTGGGTTCGGACCGCATCAGCACCGCTCTGATCCGCGCCGGCGGCTGACCCGGCCCGGTTCGCTGGTGGGCAGCGGGCAACTCTTATTTGTCAACGGCTCACTGGTGGACAGGCGCGGCGGCCAGGGCACGGGCATGATCATATCCCGCCCGAACAACTTTCTTAGCCTCGACCAGTTGTTCGGCCACCTGCAGCGACCGCGATGGCCCGTGGTGTTCGGCCGCTGAGACCCGACGGCGGTGGCCAGAGCTGACAGCCTGTGGTGGCCAGGGCCGACAGCCTGTGGTGACCAGGGCCGACAACCTGTGGTGACCAGGGCCGATAGCCTGTGGTGGCCAGGGCCGATAGCCTGTGGTGGTGAGAGCCGACAGGCTGTGCCCGTACCACAGCACCTGCACCCCCTGTCCGATTATTTACAACAGCTCGTGCTGAGCGTCATGTCGTCTGGTGTAATCGCTCAGCCGCGCGGTACGAGTGGCTCACCGGCTGTATGTAGCTGGTGCAAATAAAACACTGGTCAGCCGTTGCTATGCACTGTATATCATGTTGGACAGGAAATATTTTCAAATAGTTGAAATCTGATTGATAAAACTAACTTAACAAAAAGCTTAACACAAGGGTGAGAATATCAGCCATCTTTGCTTGGTAACCTGAAAGTCGTTGAATGCGACACCATGATCACTATATCGGATAATCAGCAGGCAGTCCCACACACCCCGGTCACTATATCGGATAATCAGCAGGCAGTCCCACACACCTCGCTCACTATTTTATGAACCACGCTGGCCGTCTCAAGCACTGTATAAAACATGACTAACCAATCAGTCATAAATAGTGATTAATGACCTGTTTACAAAATGTTTGAAATAGTTGAACTTGCATTTGTGTATGAACTTTTGGACATGCTCCATGATAGCATACCAAAACCTGGAATATAAAATTTCACCACCAGGAGACACCAGGATCACTTGAATGAGTGATTATGGTACTAAATTTCAATCATTGTAAATACTAAATAGCCCCCGCTCATATTAAGACGAAAATAATCAAAGCAAAAGCTAATATATTTCACGCTTCAGCTTTTTCAGCGGTAAAAAGCAGATCGAGAGAGACAAAAATCGTTTTTTCTCCTAAGCAGATAGAAGCGCAGTTGTGGGATGATAATGCTGCACCTCGAAAGACATACTCATTTTCGACCCACCACTAACAAAAAAATCAAAAGTAACCTACGTAAGCCTTTCATTTATCGATGAGAGCCTAGCCAGGAAGGTAGCAACGCAGAAAGACGATGAAGGCTTCCCCCACAGATATCACAATCCAGTGAGAATGTATTAGGTACCAGGTGTCAAGTATAAGGTATCAGGTATCATGGTTCATTATCCACCTCCGGAACAACCCACCCCACCACAATAGCAATCATCCCAACAAAATCAAACCCCTAAATACTTTGGCGAAACAAAAATAGCGATCAAGATTGTCCAACGGGCACATGCGCGAATAAGAAAATAAGACTTCTTTCGACGAACACTTCAAAAACTCGCACCTGACCGACATCATCCACCCGAACACGCTCCTCACCACTAAACTACGAACATGCAAGGACATGACCCAGTCAAAAATATATCTCCTGAAAATTTCTGACGTAACTGCCCAGATGGTCCGGACGCTACTAGATTTTAGCTTCGTCTGGCGATTTTTTCGTGGAGACATTTGTCGAGGGTTTTGCGTTGTGGTGGTCCATATCCGATACGGTGCCGGCGTGAGCCGGGCTTAACTATCCATGAAACAATCTCAACTATGTCTGGCTTCGTCTAACAATTCGTTATCGCATCAGATTGAGTGGACCTGTAGGATTTGCCTTCACAGACGATCATGGCCTGACATTGACTTTCCATATGTCAGCGGTCCTACGAGGTACATTTACGTTTGTACCCCTAAAGATCGGCTGTACAGTTGTCTGTCGCTGTGCGATGTTTGGCGCGGCTACGTAAATTACGTACGTACGTATGTCGGCAGCCAAAAGCCATGCCGCTTGGCAGCTTGCTCGGAAGAACCTTCAGGGTCGGCATAAACGCCCACCCGCCCATCCCACCCCCACCCAAACCAAGCTCGTGTTTAAAGGAATGTTTCACATTTGAATGTGTTAAGGAGGCAAGCAGCGCATATGATGGAAACGCGCACTTGGTAACCAACAATTGGCATCCTCTCAAGACTGTAAAACTTCTCTAGATAACGAAATTTCACCCGGCAGTAAATATGCTGACGATAAGACATAGTCCTGATATACGCTGTTTTTGGTGATGTTTGCTTTGGATCTCTTGAAAACTTGTATCCGTCGACTGGTCTTTGATCGTTTCACTTTACAATATATCGTAAATATCATGGCTTAGTGACCACTGACATTGCATGCGTTTATACATTTGACTACCCCTAGTGCATTATCTATAAACATATGCATATATATATATATATATATATATATATATATAACTTGTTTTCAGCATTTTCAGCGCCTCTGGTAGCTCCTTTGGCCATATGCTTAGAGCAAAGGCGTTTCAAATTTTCGAAAATTTCCTTTTAAGCCCGACGCCCTCCACCAGACCTGGCGCAGTTAAGTCCATGTGCGTAACGTATGGTGTGTATCATACCAGTCAATGTCAGGAAGATTGGAATCACCTCCAATAATTTTCCTCAGGCGTAGATTAACTCCTTGAACTTCTGTGCTTTTGAACTTCCTCTGTCTCCAAGAAATACATTGGAGCTTCGTCATCCTCACCAGGTGGGTCATAGAACACACGTATCAAGTTTGCTGTTCTGTTAGTTTCTTCTATTATGCACCAAACGTGTTGTGCACACACCGTAAGGACGTCTTCACTGTAGTTGGCAATATTTTCCCTCACGCGCATGAAAACTATTCCCCCGATTGCATAAGTTCCACCTGTTCTGTACGTTGTATAACTGGTTGGAAACGCTTCGCTGAAAACAAGGTCTTCTTTATCCAAGATATGCCCAATAAAACGTGTGTCTTATACTCCCGTACAAACACTACAAAGTCTCCAACTTTGTTTGCAGACCTAATGAATCGATGGTTTAGGAGTGCTCCTTTAAACTCATCGACATATTAAAATGCATAACAATCATGGCTTCTGGGTTGCTTAGAATCCTCTTGATGTATGCCAGCAATGCAATACTGAATCACCACCTCTTCGACTATACCAATGCTCTAAAAAATATCAACCGATTTAGAAAGCTCATGAACAGCTAGAGTTGCCAATGACCTGTTAAAATGTATGCCGTCTCTTCCCACACCATCATAGCGGAACTTATCGAGTGCTCCACGGAAATCTACGCTCAACAATTCACTAGTCATGCTACAGTTCACCTTGGGCCGATCGTTACCACCATGTAACAGTCATGGTTTCTGGGTTGCCTAGGATCCTCTTGATGTATGCCTGCGATGTGATACTGAATCTGTGAACCGTTTGTACTTCGTTCTTGGAACTAGGCAGCGCACATATATGTTCGACACTCCTAGAAGGCCACTAGCGGGGAAAGCTAAACATAGAACTTTGGAGATATCGGTCTCCAATCCCTCGATCGCTACGTCATTTGCTTCACAGTGACGAAGAACCAACAACTTGACCCTGATCCCATTCACGGAAGCAGGCAACTGCTCTTTCAAATGATGGATCGTCCCGCCTTATATATATATATATATATATATATATATATATATATATATATATATATGTTAATATATATATATATATATATATTGTATCTTGCACCCCTCCCCTTGTATCTGCTGTCTTGGGATGTTGCGTGGTTGGTAACATCCTGCAAGTATTTAGCATTCGAGTCACTAGTCACCAGAATTCAATCTCGTGGAGCTCTCGCTGAGTTTTTAGAAGTCATCGGTGAATCAGCTGTTTTGGCAGGTGGTGAGACGTTCTCTTCCTTGGTGTCTTTACCGGTTTGCCTTGTACTGCGCAGCTGTGTTTCCCGTTTGATTCCAGTCTGGGCTATATGCGATCAAGGCATGCTTTGGGAACGACCAAGATCAGTGGCTAAAACATCCATCTTCGCTTGTGTTAACACGCCCCAGGTTGGAGGGTCAAATTGACCCCACCCCCTGAAGGTTTTTTCAGAATAGGTTCCAAACGACGCGGCGTAGCCGCGCCAAATTTTGCATAGCTATAGACAATTGAATAGCGGATTGTTTGGCATCAAACATTTAGATGTACCTTGTAAGGTCACTGACTTATGGTAGGTCAAAATCGGGCCATGGTTTTAGCGAAGGCAATTTCTAGGGAATCCTTCAGTCCGATCCAACAACGGGGTGTTTGACGAAGCCATACATATCTGGGGTGCTTTCTCAGGCAACACAGCAGTTGAATGAGCAAACTGCATTGACCTAAGGTCAGGTATGAAGGTCACACCAAGGTTAAAACCAACCTGTTTTATTACTCTAGGCCTTGCTGTGTGGGATAGTTTCTGGTGCTTGTTTCGAGTTTATTGACAGCATAAAGCGCATTCCATATCTTCCATGAATTTTTTAGAGGTCAGAGTAGGTCAGCGACCTAAAATAACCTGGGTCAGGAAACTGCCTAGCGTAATATTTGCCGCTTAGTCAAATGCAAAACTCAAAGCAGTCTTGTATGATTTTGATCACCTTGAGCTTCAGAAGGTCAAACAAGGTCACTGACTTTAAATGTGAATGTGACTTTTTACTTAGAAACGGTTGTCTACGTTCTGGGGGCACTTTGGAGACCAACCTAGAACTTGACCTTGTTCGACATTTTTTGCCCCAAAAGTGATGTCCTAGGCATCTGCAACTTTGGCCTAAGTAAGTTAACGCACAGGTCAACACACCCTGAAAATTTGATGTCTCTAACTTTCCTAGTTCCCGAGATCTCAGAGGGGGGGTCAAATTGACTCCCCCTCCCACCCGAGCGAAGGGTATCTAGCCGGGCACCCGAGCGGGTGTTAATCTGATTCCCTTCAAGATATCAATTAGGATAACTCCAAGAAATGATGGGCCGGGTGTGGGAAATCCTGGAGGCATGATCAACTTCGGGAGACCCCGCTTTTGTTTGGGTGCTGGTAGTCTTCTTCGTTATCTCTCGTGCTACAGCCGGTATAGATTTGGTGTCAAATATTGGAGATATTCCACATTCTTCACATCTTTGGTCTTCACGGATATGTTTTCGCTCATGTGCTGTGACGGCTTTCTTCATTCAGAGTCTTGGTAGCGAGAGAAAAGCAGGTGGTGGAGGGACCAGTGTTTTGTTAAACACCACCATCTACGAGCAGCGTTGCTATTAAAATAAGTTCCAGGGCATCTCTGGCGGCTCACGAGCAGCGCGCGAAAGTCCGGGAATGTTATTTCCTACTTGAGTGGAAAGTGTTACTTCTGATCCTGTAGGATTGTGAACCAGTCATCTTAAAACTGAGGGTAACGTTCGAACAACGTCACGTTTTCCTCCTGGAGAACTTTAATTTGCTGCGGTCCCTCTGAGCAAGGTTATGAAAAACATTGTCTTTGGATAATTTGAAAATGCCTTTTTGAATAGGCGGCTACAGGTGGGCGACAATTAGCGTCCATGATGAGAGAAAGCATAAAACAGCTTCATACAAAGTAAAAGGAAACTATAGCACATACACGCACACACACACACACACACACACACACACACACATATATATATATATATATATATATATATATATATATATATATATATATATATATATATATGTGTGTGTGTGTGTGTGTGCGTGTGTGTGTGTGTGTGCGTGCGTGTATGTGTTATAGTTTCCTTTTACTTTGTATGAAGCTGTTTTATGCTATATATACATATATATATATATATATATATATATATATATATATATATATATATAAGTAGTGTATATTGTTTTGAGAGGCAGCAGTGACCGAGGCTTTAATATGACTTCTCATAACGAAATCCACAAGCTTGCTCAAGCTTGCCTGAGCATTCCGTGGAAGTGTTTGAACGGGGCTGCGCCCCTGGACTCTCTTCTGCTGACGTTCAGCTAATCTCCAGGCGGGCGACAGGTGCCGTGATGGTGGGGACTGTCGGGACTTCCCGGCCATAGCTCCTGGTTAAAATTTCGACCAGTGGAAGGTGTCCGACCCCTCTAACTTGCCTCGCAACGCACGAATGGGCTGCGAACAAGACACAACCAGACAAGCCGTTGGCGGATGACTTAAAAGCAGGGGATTACACAGGGGGTACACCACGCAGTTTGGGAAGCTTTCCGGAACACTTTTTGTGGTTTAAAGTAACACTCCACACGATTGGGTGTTAAAAAATGGCTTTCATCCATAATCCGAGGCCCTCCATGGACAAAAAGACGGTAACTGGCCCATCATGGGTTAGTCGAGATGACATGTTGTACATGGAATGCCAAAGGGCAGTAAGTTTACTGTCTTCTACGTCCCTGATCGCCCTTGCATGCCCATTTGGAGTTCGCCCTTACATGCCCATTTGGAGTTCGAAAGTTATTTTTGAGATAAAAACCTTATGGGAGGGGGGTAAACATGAGGTCAAATTAACCCCCTCCAATCGATATCATGTTAATGCTGATTGTGTTGCTGATGATAAATCAATGACATTTGTTTTTCCACGCTTAGGCGGTCTTTGGAATGACCAGCTTAGCTCACACAATAGCGATTGGAGCGTGTGGGATATCCGACTGATTACCTGAAAAGGTGATCATCGTGTCGCTTTCAAGAATTTCCATGTTACCGAGTAAGGGTCACTGTCGTTCTACCTTCAAGTGTCGTTAGCTATGCAGCACGCTGTCATAGAAGATGCTTAGATCAATAGTCCGTTCACGTTCCGATTCATCTTCCAGAGGCAATATATACTTTTTATATCAAGTGGGTCACCGCGTCCGCCATTCGGATTGCAATTATTTGAAAACATATCCTGTGCAACATGATATACAGTACATAGTAACGGTTCACGAGTGGTTTATTTGTATCAGCTGCATGCAGCCGGTCAGCCACTCGCACCGCGCGGGTGAGCGATGGCACCAGACGACGTGACGAGCTGTACTGCGCCACCGGTGAGCCGCTCAGCACGGGTTGTTGTAAATAATCGGACAGGGGGTGCAGGTGCGGCGGTACGGGCACAGGCTGTCAGCTCTGGCCTCCACAGGCTGTCAGCTCTGGTCACCGCCATCGGGTCTCAGCGGCCGAACACCACGGGCCATCGCAGTCGCTGCAGGCGGCCGAACAACTGGTAGAGGCTGGGATAGGTGTTCGGGCGGGATCTGATCACGCCCGTGCCCTGGCCGCCGCGCCTGTCCACCGGTAAGCCGTTGACAAATAAGAGTCGCCTGTCGTCCTCCTGTGGACCGGGCCGGGTCGGCTGCTGGCGCGGATGAGAGTGATGCTGGTGGGGTCCGAACCCAGCAGGCCATCGGTAGGGACCCCGCCTGCCGGCTTGGCGGCGGCCGCGGCCGGTACGGGCGTCCACCGGAGCGGTCGGTGCCCCGCTGCGCTCAGAGGTCAGGAGGATCGGCCACATGGCGGCGCCACTGTCGCGCGGGCAGCAGCGCTCCCCGGTCCGGCAGCCGGCGCCGGTGGCGCCGTCTGAGAGGAGACAGCCGCCGTCCGGTCGACACGTGCCAAGATGACCGGCATACGTCAAGCAGACCGAGCCAGCGGCGCCTGTCGACAACGAGGCCGCTGAGTTATCTGACTGGAGGACGGGCATGTTAGGTAGCAGATTAATGATGTTTTAAGCTATAAAACGCTGCGAATAGCATTCGCCTTACGGTGGGAGCCACAGAGCTTCCCGAAGGTTCACCCAGAATAACGTCAAAATGTCTTTGGTCACAATGTGTATAATTGGCCACGTGAGTACATACGTTTACAAACATTGTGAACACAAAATTGCTTTCTACGACGGCTCCTGCTGCACGACCTTTTGCTTCGAGACGTTTTCATATTCTCGCAGGAAATCCAACCCTAAGCTGTATAGAGACTTCTTGCTCTCATTTCTAGTGTACCACTGTTGTTCTGGTAACCATTCTACGGTCAGGCCATTCAAGATCAGCCCAGTGCAAGCTTCAGCCTTAGTCACATTTTAGCCTTCGCCCAACGAGACCAACTTGACTCCCACAAGGTTTTTCCTGAATGATTCCCGAACGGCACGGCATGGCCACACCAAACTTTGCATAGCAGTACAGAATTGAATAGCGGATCAATTGAATCGCTGACCTATGGCCGGTCAAAGTAAGGCTATGGCTGCCAGCGAAGGGCATTTATGAGGAATCGTGCAGTGTGATGCAACAACAAAATGTTTGACGAAGCCATGCACATCTGATTTAGTTTCTTAAGCAATAAACCAACCGAATTTATAACAACAATGGCCAATTGAATTTATAATTACAATGAATTTCATCGACCTAGGATCAGGTATGGAGATCAGGACGAGGTCAAAGGTAACCTGCTCTTTTACTTGAGAAGTTGGTTTTACGCGGTAGCTTTTGGTGCTCCCTATGAATTTGTTAATGACTGGGACCGCAAAAAACATCTTCCATGGGCGTTTTAGAGGCTGGAGTAGGTCGCTGACCTAAAAGACCCAGGCCAACATTTTTGTTCTTTGAAGAACGTGTCCTCTGACGTAATCCCTGACGCTTATGCGAATGGCAAAATAAGAGCAATCTCGTGCGTATTTGGTTACCTGGACCATACAAGGGTCAAACAAGGTCACTGACCTCAATTACCTTTTTCTTTGAGCAGGTCTTCAGCATGAGGAGGTCTGGGGCACTTTATACACCAAGAAAGAGTTTGACCTCGTTTGACCTTATTGGACCCCAAAAGACACAACCTAGCAACCTCAAATTTGGATTCAAACGAGCTCACATACAGGTCAGTCTTCCCTATGAATTTGATGTTTCTAGCTATCTTACTTTTTGGGATATCCGCGCGGTCAAATTGACCCCCAACAGGTATTCAGCAAAGGTTATTTAGCCGGTCACCCGGGGGCGTTTTAGCATGCAAACTGGGATGATGCCAGGCAGGGTGGCATAGTGTTTGACAAATACGTCCTCTTGGCTGTTACCCTCGGCATGACTGGCATGTACCAAACAAATGGAGACGGGTCACGAGTAACGGGTGTTTACTGCGTCCTTGAAAGTCATGTTTTGTTACATTAAGACAAAGGTCCCTACTTTTGCTGTCTTTTTACAGATCGCTGGTTACATACTTAAATCACAGCAGAAAATGGCTAGCCAGACGCTGGGGTGACGTTTTTTACCCTCTTTGGTGTCTTGCACACGTTGCGAGCAAATTGGACCAGCCACTTGCAGCACATAAACGTCTAATACCAACCAGCAAAATTAAATACCCTGCAAAAATCAGTGTCTGTCATTTGCATGAACGTGTTCGCTATCAAAAATGTCTCTAAGCCTCACCTCTGTCCTTCTGCAAGACCAAACGTCCAGACGTCAGGTCAAGAGCGGCAGCCAGCGCCAGGCACAGCCAGAGTCGCACCATTCCGTACCGCACGTGGAAGCGGGACGCACTGTCCGGAGCCGCCTGGTTACCTGCCAGCCGTTCCACCACCGCCCTGGTACTGGGAAAGCTGCCGGGACCCTATATGGGCCACTGATTGATGACGGAACCGTATGATGAAATCTGGTGCATGACGTATTTCTCTCCTCCACCACGCAGGTCGTCATGCTGTGGCCTTGTAGTAATCCTCCCGCTTGGGCTGAAGCTTTGGTGATTATTTGCTTTGATCAGAGGTCCGCTTGATTAAAGCAATATCGCCGCTCCATGCCTAAAAATATACCAGCTAAAATATGTCTTCCAAATATTATAAACGGTCCTGATACCCGGTACAAGTTTCGCTGGCGACCAGGTCGTCGTCATCCCAATGCCTCTACAAGTGTCTGCACATTTCAGCCGATTGACGTCACAGTGGATACACTTTCGTGGTCTTTTAAGACATCCCTTTCACTGAAAGTGATGCTTTCTGTGGTTTTATGGACATCTTTAGTCTCTTTTTATCAACTTAAGTGTTTTTTATAAGTGTGAAACTTATGCTTTTTCAATTAGATTTTGCCCTGAGTTAGTGGACCGCCATGGCGGATTGCAGCACTTTTAGGCAGTTTTTGCCGACAATTCCATCGGTTGCCATTGGCGACAGCGTGACGCTTTAACGCGCACGCAAGCAAGGCTATCTGACGTGAGGGTGGTTGACGAGCCCGGGGCAATTGCGTTTAGCTTTGAAAATATCGTAGGGAATACTATTTCGAATCTTAAAACATTTCATTGTGGCGAAGGCAGGGATCTATTATGCGGCGTGTTGAAGGCGTAATGCGGTCTTTTGTCTATGAAAGAAGTAGCGGTGAAGTATTTATGGAAGGGGTGGGGAGGGGGTTGACTCGATTCGCATCTGTCATTTGTACGGCAATTATTTGTACCCCGTTCCTCTCCATGCACCGTCAAAGAGCTGTTGTTTGGTGCTCAAATGTTCAATGTTGCCCGAAGTTGGGGGGGGGGGGGGGGAGCGTCTGCCCCTCCAATCCGCCACAGGAAGGTGATTTTTTTATAGCATTCAATCCGCAGGAAGAACCACTGGTGTCCTGGTTCCCCGGTTGGCAGTTTGCATTTAAGAAATAGCGGGACAATGATGTTGGAAAACATTGCATTTTCTATCATTTCTATGTGACAAATACCATGTCATGTATAATTTGGGCCAAGTGCAGCGCCAGTGGCGCATGTAGAAGGGGAGGGGGCGCAAGGGACACAAGCTCTCCCTCCCCCCTCCTTAGGTTGCGATTTCCGATGGTCCAGGGGGGGGCCACCGGGCCGACGATCAAGGACCCGATCGGAGGGCCTAAGGGCGCGGCTAGACGGAGCCCTCTTCAGGGGCCCGGCCTGCGGGAAGGGCTCTCAGATGACAGTCAGCGGATTATTTGTGCGATAAGGGTCTAGCACTGAGTCTGGCACTGGCACTAACACTGGTAGTAGCACTGACACCTGAGTCTGGCACAACTAGTGCCGTAAAGTCGGCGCCGTGTTGGTATGTGCATGAGGGGCCACTTTCAGAACGAACAGCGACCAAGCTGGGGCCCCTGCATCTATTAGGAGCCTACAGTGGTTACCAGAGGGCCTGTGTTGGCAAGGGGTCGCGAGTCGACCAAGAGCAGTGTTCAATGAGGCCCGAAGATGGGCCCGAGGGCTCAACGAAACCAACAATCAAGAACCTGATTGGAGGGCATAAGGGCCCGAAGATACGCAAAACACAAAGGATTACGGCCCGTAGGACTGTGACCTGAAATATGAGACAAGGGGCATCTTTTACCATTTGAGGACCCCTGAGGCATTGCAACGCCAAACAGCTGGCTACGCGCCGGTCTGAACCCTGGGATCCCATTTCCCGAGGAAGGACAAGGCCGGGGCCCATGGTTTGCATTGGTCTGGGTGCCTGAAACAATGGTTGGGCCCCAGTGTTGGTAATGGGTCCACGGTGGATAACAGTGGGCCATATATCTGCAGGTGCCCCCCAGTCCGTCACAGACCTTGTTTGAGGAGGTCGAAAAATGGCCCAATGCCCCCTCGGGACCAAAGATCAAGGGCCATATAGGGAGGCTGAAGGGGCCATAGGGCCAGGACTCCACGTAGGTTGCAATAAGAACGCAGCCCGCCCGTTGGGCCGTGACCTTCAAGGCCCGTCAGAGGGCCACTGCATCGATTGGGGATCCGTGGGACAGTACGGGACTCTCATATTAGCGTTTGAGCGATCAGCCTCAATCTGTACCAGTTCAGCTCTTAAGTGCATAAGAGTGGCCGGATGAGTCCACATTGAAAGGGAGTGAGCTTGGGTACGCCTCTGGTGCATGCGCTGGGTATTTAACAAGTAAAAATATGGCGATGGAAAAAGATGTACACTGTTCGGTTCCCTAACAGCCAGGCATCCCGCGCTGTGCGTTTTTCACTGTTGGAGCTTTTGTCATCCTCGGGCCTGGATTATCACCGGGACGCCAGCATCCTCATCTGACTTTCGGCGGATGAAGTCACGTGCCCAGCACCGAACTAACCGTCAGAACTGGCCTCGGGGATCGCTCGCTCACTGCGCTAGGTGTGCCAGCTGCTGCGGAATGCTCGGAACCTGCAGTACGTCCAGACCGAGAGTGTCTTTAGCCGGCAGCAGCTCCATCACTCAACTTAGTAACTCAGCCAGCATGGACTGGCCAAGGGTCGATGGAGGGTTTTGATGCCACCAACACTGTCACAGTACGCTCCAGCTGCTGGAAGACCTATGCATTCGCCCAGCATGTCATGAGCATCCCCTGCCTTCAAACATCATGTTTTCAAGGTGGATGCGCGGCTTCCAAGTTCCAGCTCGATGCTGGCACCATCCATGCGGCACTCCGGGTGCTGAGGCCGGCGGTGGAGACCATGGACCCGCTTGAGTGCATCTGGTCCTACTTCTGCGTTAGCGAGATAGCATTGCACGATCGACAGTCTTATAACTTGAGCCTGCTATCAAACAAGGCATATCGTTGTTAATTGATCCACTGCACTCATTGTGAATAGCAAAAGGGTTATGGACGTGGGCTATGATGCGCTCTTAGGCTGCGTTTCGTTAATCATCGAGCAAGTCTTATCCGGTGTTTGCCAAGCAAAGGTGGAGTAAACCAGCAGTGCCTCTTGCAATAGGAAACTAGCAACTGTCAGGGCCTAGCTCTGGTGAATGATAATGCCCCAGTGTGCATCGACTTCACTGTTCCCGTTAGATGGAGCCGCGCGGATGTGCCTGGCCGCGTCCGGGTCGGAGTCACTGCCGAGGAGCTTGGGCAACCGTATAAGCTTCTTGCGCTACTATACCCGACTGCTCCTCAAGATATTTGGAGGCCAGGAAGTGGGGAGATACGCCCGCACTCGTTCCGGTACACTGTTATGGGCTACATCGATGCGACCATTTGTGTTCTGTCGGGTGATCTGCCAAACCGAAGTCATTCTAAATGCCAACTGGGGCTCAGAAGTTCCTTGGATTCGCTTGGGGGTAGGGTACCCGCAGTGGCGGTAGCTGTGATGCACGAAATAAACTGGCATCCCAGAGGGTGCAGTTTTGAGTCCATCTCGTGCTACCGAAGTCAGAGATAGGTACCTTACGGCAAGCACGTCTTTGGCGTAGAGTGCGGCAGATTTCCCTCGAATAGCTTTATCTTCTTGGATCTTATATGACCGCCTCGCTCTTGAAGTGCCCAAAAAATCAAAAATTTATCCAAATGGCCACGTTCCTTCACCCATTCATATCTGCTTTGACTTTACGGATCATTCCACCCATCAAACGTGCTGTAATACGTGCGATCCCTCAATGTAGCGCGTGCGGCCGTTTCAGCGTTAAGCGAGTGCCCCCGGTGACGTCAAATGGGGATCTCTGCTGAGAAGTGCGGTGGCGGGACGGTTTCACCTGGCATAAATCGCCTTGCTGGTGACGATTTTTTCAGACTCAAAATCAGCTGATGCGAATTGGAAGCACCATATGCTATCGTACTGCAAACACATTCTTACTTTTACGGTGGTTGAGTATGTTCACAGAGAATAACGCATAGCTTTCGTTGTTGCAAATAAGGTTCAACAAGTGTCTTATGCGTGCAATGTGTCACTTTTGTATCGCATTAACATTTTAGCATCTATCTTCAATATAAATTTCTACCTGAGCGGTCGGCAGTGGTTAAAGGTACGCAGGAAGATGGAGGGTGGAGGAAAGATGGAGGGAGATAATGGGGAGGAAGAGGGAGAAGGAAGGGAGAGGGAGGGAAAAGGGAGAAGATGGGGAAGTGAAGATGGAGGGAAACGCAAAAATTTCACACATGGTGTGAAACTTTCGCGTTTGCCGGCTAGTTGAACAAGAAGCATGAAGTCATTATGAAGCATTCCGAATTGCATAAAAGTCAGAAATATTCATGGTTATACGAAGCAGAAATAAAGTAAGTGTAGCACATAACTCATTGGTAAAATCCATTACTGAGACACATGCGGGATCTAAAAAAGTAGTACTGCATGGTAAGGCGCCTATGCATTATGGCCGCTGTTCTGTTGGCGCCGGCCGCAGACACTTCGATGGCAAATTTCAGGCCGCCTCTCCGCTAAACACGAGCCACCAACCTCACGCGTTCTCCGCCAATCAACAGCCAGAACTAGTACTGGGCCCGATGCAGCTCGCATAAGCCAATAACTATCGGCCTTCCCAAGCTCTCCGCAAATCGCATCCCGCAAATTTGAACCGCCGGCGAGCTGGCACCTCCAATCCGCAGTGGGCATCGCTGGAATAGTTTTTTCTTTGAATAGTAATCTCGACACCTAAATGCGCGAAAATGCGTAGCGCCGCGATGGTTCTAGGTACGTAACGGGTGGGTGGCGGGTTCGATTCCCGGGGCGGCGGTTGATTTTCGTTTGGGCCCACTTTGCACGCTCGCGTCGGCTTTTCTGGAGCAGTTCATAGGCATGTAAATGAAGTTATGAGATGTGCATGCTACGCAAAGTTCAGTCATTATCAGTCTCATTATACGGTCAGGTGCCGGTCATGATGAAAACTCAGGCGGGTACTCGGCCATTCCGTCACTATTGTCGGTTCTGAACATACGCTCATTTTATTTAGACGGGGCCGAAGCCTAGTAGGTACCTACGAGCTGTCCGGTTGTGATGTGAACCACGTCGCCTAGAAGAGCCTCCCTCGAAACAAAAATAATCGGATTTCAACCACTTTGTTTCGGGTGGCTCGGTGTTTCTCGTTTTAGTTGTATGTGTCGCAAGGTGTAACTGAAACAGAAAACGCAATTCTGTCGGTATTTATGAGATAGCGCATGCCACGTTTCTGCACCAATACAAGTCAGCGGCATTGTGATCTCCGCCTGGCCCTTTAATTGTTGGCACGTGGCCGCTGTGCCTTCCCCGCCCTACCTCCACCACTGATTGAGTCAGGGGCGGATCCAGAGATGGCGGTCACGGGGCCATGGCCCCCTTGGGCCCCGAAGTGGTCCATAGGCTCCGAAGGGGCCCATAGGTTACCGAACAGATGCAGTTTTTTTAAACACAAAACAACACAATTTCTTTGGATTTCCAGACCACCGAGAATAGTTGCAAACGGAAGTGAATGGCTTACGAGAAAAGAGAAGAAAAAAATATCTAATAACGACAAAAGTTGCTACTTGGAAGTTATAAGCCTTATCATGCTGGCCAGGGTCCTATCCTGTTTTCGGGGACCTATATGCTCATGTGCAGGGTCATTTCGATCGTTAAGGAGCCTTCCACGCAAGCCCTGACTGCTTTGCGTTTGCTCGGAGGGCCATGCACTGTTTCTGCGCTCTTCTTGCTAGCGTGCCGGGGCGCTCTTGTCAATCCGAGGCCTTCCACAGACTCTTTCCAGTCGCCAGAAAGGCTCTGTGGTCTATAGCCGAGGACCACCATGCTAACGTGCCCGGCTATTCTCGGTGGCTCGGGGGCCCTTTACGTTGGTTTCGGTTCACCTACCGACACACTCGCAATATGTTCATGGGCCCCCTGCATTGGTCTAGGGCGCTTCTACTTTTATGTCACTTGCTTAGGGCCCTACGCTCTTGTCGGGGGCCATCTGATAACCTGCTCAGGCACATTCGGTCGTTCGGGGGGACTCCACACCGGGTCATCCTTTTTTGAACGGGAGGCCTACACAGTTGTCAGGGCTCCCTCTGTTCGCCTCACTGTTCGGCCACACTGGATTGGTTGGGGAACCTGCACATTGGGCTTCGCTGTTTGAATTTAGGACCCTGCGCTCTTATCGGGGTCCATCATATAATCTGGTCGAGACACTCCATCTTTCGGGGCCCTTTGCATTGGGCTTTCGGCACTGCTTATTTGAATGTGGGCCATACGTGCTTGTCGTGACCTCTTCTGATAAGCCGCTCCGGCGCATCCGATTGTTGGGCGACCTCTACGTCGGGTCTTGGGTACTTGCTTTTTGAACGGAGGCCCCTGCGCGCTTCACGGGGCCCTATCTGTTAACATTCTCGGGCACCCTCGATCATTCGGGGCCCGCTACATCGTGCCGTGGGTATTTCACATTTGAATGGATGGCCCTACGCTCTGGTCGGCGGCCCCATCCGTTCACCTCCTTTGAATTTATGGCGTTGCACTCCTGTCGGGGGCCGTCTGGTAATCTGCTCGGGTGCGCTCCATATTTCGGGGCCCTCTGCACGGGGTTTGGATGCTTCTTATTTGAATGGAGGGCCTTACGCTCTTGTCGGGCCTCTTCTGATAAGCTGCTGGGGTGCATTTCACCATTCGGGGACCATCTGCACCGGGTCTTGAGTGCTTCCTATTTGAATGGAGGGCCCTACGCTCTTGTTAGAGTCCCTATCTGTTAAGACGCTCGGACACACTTTATCTTTCGGCAGCCTTCTTCATTGGGTCTTGACGACTTCCTATTTGAATGAGGTCCCCGAGCTCTTTACGGGAGCCCTATGTAATAACCTCCTCGGGAACTGACCCCGCGCTCCTGTCGGCCCCCCCCCCCTCATCTGTTGCCTGCTCGGGCACACTCGATCGTTCCGAGGCTCTCCATGCTGTGTGTTGGTTACTTTTCAGTTGAATGGATGGTCCTATGTTCTTGGTGGGCCTGCTGCTTTTCCCCATTAAGCTGCTGGAGTTGGTGGTGGATACAGACAGGGAGGGAAAGGTACGGGATCATGCCCCCCATGAACCATGCCGAGGGAGCTATAGGCTCACAAGGGGCCCACAACTGGCCGAACGGACGCAGTTTTCTAACAAAACGTTACATGCAGCTCAGTTGGACGTCTTTGGGCCTACAGACAACCAAGAACGGTTGCTGACAAAAGTAAGGAGTTCATGAACAGACAAAGTTAATGCTTTGCTGATTGAGAAGACGTTGCTTGGAGGAAATTTTGAGGTTCATTACGCTGTCCAGAGACACAGCGCTGTTGGCTGGACCCTATATTTCCACTAGTCGGGTCGGTCTGATCGCTAGGGAACTTTCCACGTTGCCCTTGATACATTTGCATTTTCTCGTGGGGCCCAATGCCGCTGTTGGGACGCTATCTGCTTGTATGCCTGAGCACTCTTGATCGATCATGTTTTCCTCCACGGATTTCTCCCGTTTTCCAGAAAGGCTCTGTACGCTTTTCCGGGGCCTCATACGCCAGGGTACACTCAGTTGCTCAGGGGTCCATTATATAAGTATCGGGTTCTTTCTACTTACTCGAGGGACCTTGTGCTTTTGCTGGAGCTTACCGCTCGCGTCCGCGCCGCCACGCGCGGACGCGTGTTCGCTCCTCTCTGGGCCTTACGCTCCTGCCGGGGCCATCTGGTAACCCGCTCGGGTACACTCCATCTTTTGGGACCCTCCACACTGGGTCGGGCCCGAAGGGTCCGAAAAGCCGGATGGAGGTCGTATTCTGTAGGTAGTGACTGAGCTCTATCAGGGGTGAAGGGTCCGTATCCTCTTGGATTTCAGCCGAGCATATTTTGTCTAAAAAGGATCGCCGAAAATGGTATTATCTGTTTTTATATTGGCACCTCACAGATGTTCATTATATCTCAAACCAATAAGGCGCAAGGACTCCTCGACATCGACGATATCCCTCCTCTGTTTTTCACAAGGTTTAGACTTGACACGCGCTCAGATGGGAGTCAAATTAACCCCGCCCCCGAAGACTTTTCTGGAATGATTCGCAATGGCGCGGCGTAGCCGCGCCAAATTTTGCATACCTGTAGACAACGAAGTAGCAGATCTTCTGGCATCAAACATTTAGATACACCATGTAAGGCCGCTGACCTATGGAAGGTCAAAGTAAGGTCATGGTTTCATCGATTGCAATTTTGGGGGGAATCGTTTAGTCCGATCAAACAACGGAGTGTTAAACGAAGCCATACATACCTGAGATACTTTCTTAGGATACACAACAATTGAATAAACAAATTAAATTGGCCTAGGGTCAGGTGTGGAGGTCAGACCAAGGTCAGAACCAACCGTTTTTGTTACTCTAGGGTTTGCTGTATGGCGCAGTTTCTGGGGCAAACTAATCTAAAATGACCCAGGTCAGCACTTTGTTTTTAGGAGCATTCTGCTTAGCGTTATCTTTGTCGCTTATCCAAATGCAAAACTCAAAGCAGTCTTGTATGATTTTGGTCACCATGACTTTCAAAAGGTCAAACAAGGTCACTGATCTCAAATGAGCATTTGACCTTTTATTTGATAGTTATCTAGGTTCCAGAGGCCATTTGGAGCCTAACCTGGAATTTGACCTTGTTTGGCCTTATTTAATCCAGAGATCATGACCTAGAAACTTGAACGTCAACCTAAGAGAGTTGACGTACAGGTCAACACACCCTGTTAATTTGGCGTCTCCAGCTCTCTTAGTTCCTGAGGTCTCAGCGGATGAAATTACCCCCCCCCCCCCTCCCCCCTTTCCCACCCGAGCGAAGGGTATCCAACCGGCAACCCGGCCGCCTGTTTACTTCATAAGCCCCGTTGTTTCGTGCAAACCCCTTGAAGCCCAGGCTTGCATAAATGGCATTTATTGCCTCTCGGGCACTTAGGCTTCGAGATAGGATATTTCGCCTTAGACTTTTTTAGCTTCTTGTTCGTCCAAGCTATGAGTATGAGCAGTTTGGATTTCCTAACGATATGTTTGATTTTCAAAAGCAAGCGCTCATCTGTGTCAGGTGGTGTTCAGAATCCGCCGGCTGACGGGGCGTGTTCCCGTTTCCCACCATACATCCCCCTACGTGCTCTAGATGTTTTGACCTCTTCCAAAAACAATCTTAAGGTCGTGGAGAATATCTATTGCCAAACAGCTAAGTCCAAATTTTTATGCTCTTTGCGTCTTTTTCACTGCTTGATAAGTTGCTTAGAGCCATATGGAGCGTATTTCGAATCATATTGTGCTTAGTGAAAGTCGGATGCGCAGATTCGCAGTGCAGAATCATACCAGAGTTGATGGGCTTGATCACAGCTCCGTTTCTAACGTTGTACGGTTGTTCCTCTTTTTACCGTCACTAGTAAATCAAAATGCGGACCCCCTTTCTGTATGGTTCATTGTAAAGGCTGAATTGGGTAAATAAATTGGCTGAACGCTGCCTGACATAGATGAACATTTGCTCTGAAAAATTCAACATATCCTTAGAAAATTAAAACTGCGATTACACATAGCTTAAAAGAACGACAAGAAGCTAAAGAACTCTCTAGTTGAATACTTTATCTCGAAGCTTGAGACCCAAGGTGTGATAGGTGTCATATATGCATGCCTGGGTTTTAGGGGGCTTGCACGCGATTAAATTTAGTTTACGAATTTAAGCGTAAACTGCGCGAAAAACATGGGAGGTACGTAGTCTATGTTGGGAAGTCCATACGTCCTACTTGTTTCGGTTGTGATGAACGCCTGCGAGATGATAAAAACAGACAGAGAATAAAAAGAGCCCTTTGGCGACCACCTTTTTGACAGAACACGCTGAGGTAAAAATCCAGGAAGTACAGAACATTTTCTTTTTGAGCTCAGGGGAATCTTCAAAGCGCGGGACCATACAGACAGGAAAAATGGTGAATTTATTTTTATAAGAAGTTGGCGACCAGACTTAAATATGCAAGACTCATCATGAACGATTATGTAAATGCGACTATCGTCTTGATGTGTTGTGCATGCTGGCTTAAAATTGTCTTCATGCATCAGTGTTGCATGACGCGTGATACACGATGCCTGTTTAACTGAAATAGTTTGCATGTAAAAGGGATGCGTAATGCGAGATGCCTGTTTACTTGAAATGGCCTGCGGAACTAAATGATGTGTTATGCGTGAGGCCTGTTAACTTCAATTCATATACACGTATTTTTCGCGTATTTTAATTCTCAGTTCGATACGCACTGTATCTCAGATATGGCTGCCAATTGCTCCATATTTAATCCCTGCATGTTGTTGGTCTGTAAATACTGTGGTTAGCTGTTTTTGAAGAAAAAGGCTGAAACATCGAGTACAACCGGCGGACAAACTTGAATTTGCTGCCGTTATTCCTTTTGATAAAAGCATATAGCCGAAACATTTCATCTTTCTCTTCATTTTCCTCTTTGTTCTTTGAGGAATAAAGCTATTGATACTGTTTTATCTATATGTATACTGTTCCTCATAAGTGCACTTCGCAATTTGCAAAGCGCTGCCATCATGTCGATAATGATGGCAGCACGCCTTCTACATAACAGTTTAAATACTATGTAAATATTCTGTCCGGTCACTAAGATCAGTCTAGACCAAAGTCATGCCATAACGCCAGGTCGACTTCAGTCACAACTGAAGGGGGGGGGGGGCAAATTTTATTTCTCTTGCTTGAGAATGTTGGTTGCTAATGGCGATGCGAAATAATTTGTTTTAAAACTGATTGCTCCCCTCACCACCAAATTTTGACCACTTCCTCATCTATGTGTATGGTCCTTGCAAGAGGTACCGAATTGATAATGTTCGTGATATGCCTGCAGTCGCTTCACACCTTGGTAAATGCTACACAACAACACGAGTTGAAGCAAGACTTCAAAGACTGATGACAGCTCCGTTTAAGCAGAAGGTAGCCGCTGCGTCGAGTCCCCGGTCGGCCGCTGCGCAGCTGAACGCCGCAGCCGGCTGCCGCAGCCCGGCCTGAGCCCGCCCACCCCCGAGAGGTCAGCGCGGGCCAGGCGGACATATCAGCAGATCCGACCGGGCACCGTGCGCCGCCGCGCCGCACAAAGGCCGCTCAGAGGACCGATTCTGCTGCGTGGCCGCGATGCGGGCGTCGCTGATCCCGAGCCGGAGCCGATCAAGTGGGCGCGCCCACTGAGAGAGGCCTGCTGACGGTGCCCTTCGCTCTGGCCCCGCCCCCAGCGGTGACCAGCGGCGTCAGCCGCTCCATCCGGCAGTGTCCGACGTCCGCTACACCCGGCAGTGTCCGGCGTCCGCTACCCCGGCGGTGTCCGGCGTCCGCTACCCCGGCAGTGTCCGGCGTCCGCTACCCCGGCGGTGTCCGGCGTCCGCTACCCCGGCAGTGTCCGGCGTCCGCTACCCCGGCGGTGTCCGGCGTCCGCTACACCCGGCGGTGTCCGGCGTCCGCTACACCCGGCGGTGTCCGGCGGCCGCTACACCCGGCAGTGTCTGGCGGCCGCTACACCTGGCGGTGTTAGGCGTCCGCTACACCCGGCGGTGTCCGGCGCCCGCTACCCCGGCGGTGTCCGGCGTCCGCTACACCCGGAAGTGCCCGGCGTCCGCTACACTCGGCAGTGTTAGGCGTCCGCTACACCCGGAAGTGCCCGGCGTCCGCTACACTCGGCAGTGTTAGGCGTCCGCTACACCCGGCGGTGTCCGGCGTCCGCTACACCCAGCACTGTCCGGCGTCCGCCCCGCGCGGCAGTGTCTAGCGGCCGTCGCCGCCTTGCGTGCATTCATGATCAAAGCGTGGATGGGAGGGTTCGATAACCTCGGCCCGTATCACGCGCAAAACGAAACGGAAATGATTTCCTGGCGTGAGGCGCTGGTGCCCATCAGTATTTTCTGCAACCCAGTGCTCTGGTGAGTAGTTACCATGCTGCCTTGGTGGGCTCTCGTCGTGCTACCTTGTTCTGGTAAGTTGGGGTGGTGCTACTCTCATGGACTCCCGGTACAGCGCTGTTGAGCTGCAGCGTTCCTGCGCTATTGAGCTGTTTTGGTGCTGCTCTGGTATGTTGTCCCGATGCGGCTCTGGTGTGTTGTCCCGGTGCGGCTCTGGTGTGTTGTCTCGGTGCGGCTCTGGTGTGTTGTTCCGGCGCTGCTCCGGTGTGTTATCTCGATGCTGTTCTGGTGTGTTGTCCCGATGTGGCTCTGGTGTGTTGCCTCGGTGCGGCTCTGGTGTGTTGTCCCGATGCTGCTTTGGTGTGTTGTTCCGGTGCGGCTCTGGTATGTTGTCCCGATGCTGCTCTGATGTGCTGCCCCGGTGCGGATCTGGTGTGTCGTCCCGGTGCTGCTCTGGTGTGTTGTCCCGGTGCTCACTGTTTCAGGGACCCAGACCAATTCAGATCGTGGCCCTGGTCTTGCTCCTGCTCGGGAACGGGTCCCCTGGATTCAGACGGACAGGGAGCCAACTGTTCGGTGTTCGTGGTCTCGGCCCGACTTAGACACCCGCATTGCGTTAGAGGGTCGTCAAACGGTGCGAGAAGACTTCTGACTACCATTTCAGGTTATGACCCTACGGGCTGCGATTCTTTGTGACCTTCAAGCAGTCCTTCGGACCCTTATGCCCTTCAACCGGGGTCTTGATAGCCGATTCCGTTGGGCCGCCCGTGCCCCTCTTCGGGCCTGACCAAACACTGCCCTTGGTCGGCTCTGGGCCTCTTGCAAGCAAAGGACCTTCTGTTAGGCCCTGTGGACCCTTGACAGATGCGGGCGCCCCGGCCAGTGTAAATCACCGACCCCGGCTTTGTGGCTGATTGGGAAGTGAGCCCTCAGGCCCATACTGATACGGGACGGACTATGCGGTACTGGTGGTGCCTGACCGGCATATAGGCCAATGTCGATTCGGGGTGTCCCTGATCGGCGCAAAGGCCCTCTGACTGCCATTCGAGGGTCTGTCCCCGCAGGCCGGGCTTCTGAGTAAGGCTCTAACCATCCCTTCGTGCCCTTAGAGCCACCAATGAAGCCATTGATCGTTGGATCTGGTGGGCACTCCAGGCTCTTTGGGCCTCCTCGAACACTGCCTCTGGCCGACTTGGGGCCCCTTGCCAGCACAGGCCCCTTTAGGGCCCCAGGCCCTCTGCCTGGCATTGGAGCGCCCGGTCCTGCGGGCCGGGGCACCTGAATACGACCTCCGCCCGTCCTTTCGGGCCCTTAATCGTAGGTCCCGAGGAGCGCGAAGGGTCCCGAGGAGCCTAAGCGGAGAGGGGGGGGCACCTGCCCCCTGCGTCCCACTATGCCTGCGCTACTGGGCCTGTATACATACCAGTTTTCTGGAAATTATACGCAGCTTCCTTGAGTGGATAATAATTTCAGTTCACCGAGAGCATCACAGTTTTTCTGTCTTAGCGATGGGAGAACAGCTGAAACCATCGAGCCGGAAATCCCAGCCAGCTTGAACCATCTGGCCGTCTCGGCAGCACGCGCCTCCTCATAGACTGCGCCGCAGCGCTCCGCAGTACGACGGGCCTCCGAGACGGGCGATGCGGGAGGTGCGGCCCGCCAGCACTTTCAAATCAGCTATATTAGATGTAGTGTCCGGCGTTGGGTAACCGCATGGGTGTAAATTGCAATGTGATGTGCCCACCCGGTATTGTTCTCCAACATCCAAGAATGCCACCAACATGCGCCACTCATGTCCGATAATAGCGCAGCCCAGATAATCTCCTTGTACATTTTACAAACATACGTATTTGCACTTAAAACTGTATATATATGCATATATACTTACGCCTTACGCCAACAGCCCCCGGTTTGTAATATACATATACACAGTGAACAAGGCCTCTTAATATAGCGACAATCTGAGTTCTCCCACTGGTCCAAGTGGGGTTGGAAAATCCAGTGAACTGTGTCCTGAATGGAAGATCCTGTTTCCGTATCGCGCTACCATGCAGTGCGGCAGCTTCATCGTGCTGCCCGCTCCGAGACAATCCCCTCAGGCGCGTCGAAAGCCTCGCGGCAGCATAATGTGACGCACCGTGACGAGACTGGCTGAGTGATCAATGTGTGACTCCGCACGGTGTTCGTGTTCGTTACGTCTTTCATCCAATGGAGTGACGCCACAGGGCTTACAGCGACGCTTGCCAGTGGATATCACCATTTTTCCGCACGGTGTGATAGGATAGTCGATACGTAAATATATTGCGTGGTTTTTGGGCCAGAGAAGATGTCCATGTTGCGTTAAAAGTCGTCCCTCGACGTGAGCATGTCATATATCATAACACAGGGGCGATATATATATATATATATATATATATATATATATATATATATATATATATATATACACATATATATTATACATATATACATATCGTCCATCGACGTGAGCGTGTCATATACCAGTGCTTCCCGCCCTCCACAATAAAGGCCCTCGTTGAGTCACTGACCTTCCCTCACATCAGATATTGTTTACCTGCATGGGCCCCGACAACAGCCGTTCAGCGCCAGCGCCTGGTTAAGGCTATTAACTTCGCGGCCAGCATTCTTGTCGGCAAACGCAGACGAGATCACGTCACGGAATCCCGCATACAGCTAAATTGGCTCAATTGCGACGAGACTGTCACCCACCGCGACTGCATATGGATGCAGTGCGCCATTTACGTGCCTGATGGGCCACGGGCTATCAGTAATCTGATCAGGCGCCGATATGAAGTATCTCAGCGGCACAACAGAACCACCGATGGCGAAACTGTTTTGCAGACAAGCGCTGTGAAACACCCTCGCTTAGAGTGCGCAAAGAGGGCATTTCCCTATCGAGTCGTAGCGGCGTAGAGCCGTAGTTTCACTGCTGCCACGCGCCAGTGCAAAAACCTAGATGAGGTCAAGGGCAAAGCAATGTCTTTTATCAGAGAACTTACCTGAATTGACCAACTGGCCAAACGTGCAGATGCTGATTGTA
>NW_023596461.1:13213050-13243050 GCF_011947565.3 Pollicipes pollicipes | reverse complement strand
ACAGCCGTGATAGATGCTGCGTTTTTCCGTCTGACGCATCGGTGCAGTCGGATACCGAGCTGCTGGCCACATGTCTGGTTCGCCGCCGACGACACTGACCTGACTGCATCTGACTTGTCGATGTGGATACTACAGCCAGCTTCATAAAAGGAATGCCGCGATCAGAAGCCCAACGCCGACCGAGCACGGGGCCTGCTGTAAATTGTCTGACAGCTGTGCCCTCTGCTGCTTATACATGACAGCGGCTTCCGAAAGGATCCGCCGTCACCAGTTAGGGCTTCACGACGCACTCAGCTGCTGAGGTTATACGATGTCGCCCGCCTTTCGCCACTGCAGAAGGGGCGGACTCCACGGAGAATCCAACCCCGCACCTCTGGTTTCCCAGAAGCGAAGCCGAAGGAATCCTGACGCAGTCTGAACGCACAAACTATTCGGCACGCTTTTTGCCGATACACATGGGTTCTTTGTCTGAAATGGCTCGTGTATAGTTTATTGAGAGCAAAGTAAGCCAAATCGGGTAGGAGTATAGAACATATAAAAATACGGACAGGCCAGCAGTCATCAAACACTTCGTTCTGAACAGTCGCTGCAAGGCTGGAAGCTCCCAGCAACTCCAAAAAGCCCAATACAAAAGTATGACGCCACTGAAATTGCGAGTCGAAACAAACTTCTCCAGCGGCCAGCATCCGAGCGGAGAGAACCGCTCCCTCGCACGGTGGCAGCCAGCCGCGGCTGGGTGCGGCCGGCAGCGGGGTCTCCGCCGGCGGTGCGCCCGGGCCGGCCGCCGCTCCAGCCGTCCGCGCTCCACGCGCCGCGTCAGTCGCGCGGCGGCGGTCAACGCCGCCCGCCGCCTGTTCCAGAGGGCGCTCCGCCGCGGGCGCCGGCCCTGGCGCCGGTGCGCTGTGCGCGGCGAACGCTGCGAGCTGCGGCCGGCCGGCGCCGCCCGCTCAGCTGCTACGGATGCCCAGCACCTGCTCGAGCTCGGCGCGCTTCTGCTGCACCTTGGAGTAGAAGTAGCGGTGCACGGCCTCGTGCGCCCAGCCCTGCTGGTAGAACTCGCTGCGCCGCTCCTCCTCCGGGTTGCCGACCACGTCGGTGATGGTCTGTGGGCGGGCCACGCTCTCCGTCAGCGGGTCAGCGGCCTCAGCTGTGTCACGGCAACGGAAACAACACGCTGCTCACCCCGAAACAGATGGGAGTTAACACCAATGCGCATAACACCCCAAAGCAAAGCAAAACAAAACAAAAAACGCGATCATTTCAGGTGGATTCACTTCCTTACACCACACCGCAATGGAGGTCAGCGGTCAATCTGAAAGTTTTGTGACGATGCCCCACGCAACGGCGGACCGAGGCAACCCTGTCCCCACGCCCCCCAGGACCCGCGTCCCTTGCAGCACGAGGGCCTGCCCAGCGACCTCCCTTGCCGCGCGGCTGGACGCCCGGCACACTGAAGCGCCGGACAGCCAGCTACGCTGTGGGCCCACCGCGATACTCATGGTGAAGCGGAATCCAAGACCTGCGCCTGCCGCCGGCGTACCTTGAGGTCGCGGTTCTGCGAGACGAGCCACTTGTTGATGAACTGCTGCGGGTCACGGGCGAAGCTGAGGAAGAACTCGCGGTTGATCTTGTACTGGTTGATCAGCTCCACTGTCTCATGCACTTTGTTGTCCAGACTCTGGATCTCCTGCTGGCTGGCCGTCGACAGCAGGAAGTTGTTCATCTGCGTCTTCAGCGTGTCGTCCACCTGCAGCGAGACGGCGCAGCCTCAGCACCCGAGCCAGCCGTGATACAGCCGCGCCCAGTCAGGCCATTCGGCGCCCCTCAACTGGGCGCCGACCCGAAGAGTGGGGGAGGCGAGGGCGGTGGCGCGGCCCCAACTGAAAAAGGATCATCCACACCGAACGCAACTTCAGGTGCGCACGAATCCATTGACTACATGCCGGACAAAACGACCATAACATTGCACTGATGGCGGCAGAATCTGCCGCGCGAGATTCAATGTAGTGATTGTGGTTACACAAGCAGCGCGTAACGAAACATGCAGCCATGAATCAACGGTCCCTGAAAGCGTCGGCCACTGCGGACCGCGAAGTTCAACCTGGTCCAGCTCAGCGTCGAGGGGGACCTGCCTGCGCCTCCGACGCTGATGAAACAGCCCCGGTCTCCCGTCGCCACGCTGTCACGCCAGCCGGCCAGCTCGGGGAATGGGACAAAAGGGCGAACACAAACAGCCTGGTCCAGCTCAGCGCCGAGGGGGACCTGCCTGCGTCTCCGACGCTGATGAAACAGCCCCGGTCTCCCGTCGCCACGCTGTCACGCCAGCCGGCCAGCTCGGGGAATGGGACAAACAGGCGAACACAAACAAACAAACCGGGAGCGGCCGGGATGGCGGCACGCACCTCGACCTCGATGTCGTAGCACGCGGTCTTCTTCTGCTCGGCGCCCTCGACGGTGATGGTGTGGTTGATGACGATCGGGTCGGGCGGGTGCAGCAGCGAGTTGAGCCGGTGCGGGATCTCCGCGAACTTCATGCGCGAGCACTGGAAGATCTGCTCCAGGTACCGGTCGCAGTTGACATACTCCCGCTCGCTCTGGTCCTGCCCGGCCAGAGAGACAGAGGGAGCTGGTCAGGCGCTGTCCCGTCCTGTCGTTTCAGACCATGTCCACTTTCTGTCCTGTAATGTCACACCCTGCTCAGTTTGTCTTGATCTTCAATGTTTTGCGCCGCTTCTCCCGTCCCCGTCCCGTCTTGTCCTACCTTATATTATGCCATCTTGTTCATCCTAGTCTAGCCTATACTGTCCTGTTTTGTCCTTCCCAAAAGTAGCTACTTCAAACCATATCAAATCCAATACTACCAACCACTTCCTTTGCATCCCATGAAATGTTGCCATGTTTGAAGCCATGAAGTGCAATTTAAATCTTCAAACGAAATCTGCAAAAAGCGATTGGTTGGATTATTTTAACAAGAGTTCTTTACCACCTATCACACGCCTATATGATGCTATAACATACAAGATCTATGAGATAAAATGTATGGAACTACATCTCACCCTGCACAGTCAGCTGGGGCCAGTCCAGTGACACAACCCACATCAAACCCCTGGCAACCGGCGTGCACGGACCCCCGGCGAAGGTGACCTCGATCCGCCGCGCGCTCTCACCTGCAGCTTGTTGTGCTTGACGTACTGCCAGAGCGCCTGCGTGATGACGGGCCGCGACTGCGTGTGCACGCCCAACAGACGCGCCAACCGCGAGTCCAGCTTGAACTGCGGCGGCTGGTAGTCGAGCAGCAGCAGGATCGTGCAGCGCACGTTCTTGTCGCCGGGCCGCTTCACCTGCACGGAACAGTCATGGCCAGGTCAGGTCAGGTCAGGTCGGGTCAGGTCGGGTCGGGTCGGGTCAGGTCAGGTTAGGTCATTCTGCCGTCAGCGGAACGGCACGACGCAACACCACGGAGGCGGGGCACCCACACAGTGTGCAGCACGCCAGCGACAAACGGCATGCGCCTAAAAAGCTACGGACATTTCCATAACGATGCACAAAAATGCGGCAACTGTACGCCGAGCTTTTGGTTAAAGGAAGTGCAACACCTTTGAAGCACATTGAAAAAGCATACTCTAGTGAAACTCCAGGACCAGTTGCGTCTAATAAAAGCACCGGGTAACACCACTGCATGAACGTCAAGACGTCATAATGATACCACTTTTAATTATTTCCGAGTCCAAATTATGCTGCCAACGCTTCGTAACAGCACTACGCTTCTTCCCTGCAGTTGCCACAACCGCCGTCGTCAAAACAACCGCCGTTGGCACCCCAGCGGGCGGCAATGGCCTGTTACAGATAGGAGCATTGGTCAAAAGCTTGAACCAGTGCGTCACTATGTACGATGTGATACTCCCATTCCCAAACCCAAAGTGCGCCTCGAAAAGAGTCCCTGTGGTAAAGGCCATGTGGGGGGGGGGGGGGGAGAGAAATCGAAACCACGGTATAACGTTTCGTTGACTTCGCGGGATACAACCTTCATGTTCGCATTTTTGTTTTTGTTGTGTTTAAACGAAGTGTTTTAATCTTTCGTAGCGTTTATTACACAAATATTTTGACAAATTAATGTGTTGCAAACATTACAGAGTAAACAAGTTGGAAAAGTAATGGAAATTAAATGCATTACTTTCAAAGTGGCAAGCAGCGCGTTCCATAACATTTCTCCTGCAGGGTGGGCAACTTCAAAACCGAATTCTGAGGTACTTGGAAGGATTTCGAGAAAACTGGTATAACTGATCAAATTGTTCGCACCTGATCTAACAATACGTGAACAGTACCAAAAGGTGGCATACCCCCTTCAACAAACGACTCGTCGCCAGGCAACAGGCACTCCCTCCTTGAGTAGCGCTGGTGCCGCCCCCGGGGTGAGGCCACGCCCACCTGAAAGCCGTCGGTCTCCTGCGTGGTGGCGGTCCGGTGCCACTCGACCAGATGGTTGTCCGGACCGTACAGGTCCTTGTCCAGCTCAATCACCAGCGACTTGAAAAAGGACGAGAACTTGCGCTTGGTCTGCGGACAGTGACGTCAGCTCAGCGCGGCGGAGTCGGTGCGATTGTATCGGGAGTATCTCCGGCTGGAGGGAGGCGGCCCTACTGCAGTGACTGCGAGGGTGGGCGCATCTCCGGCTGGAGGGAGGCGGCCCTATTGCAGTGACTGGGTGGGTGGGCGCATCTCCGGCTGGAGGGAGGCAGCCCTATTGCAGTGACTGGGTGGGTGGGCGCATCTCCGGCTGGAGGAAGGCGACCCTATTGCAGTGAGCGGGTCGGTGGGCGCTTCTCCGGCAGGAGGGAGGCGGCCCTACTACAGTGACTGGGTCGGTGGACGCATCTCCGGCTGGAGAGAGGCAGCCCTCCTGCGGTGACTGGGTCGGTGGGCGCATCTCCGGTTGGAAGGAGGCGGCCCTACTGCAGTGAGCGGGTCGGTCAGTGGTGACGTCAGGCTCAGGCGTGCAAACACACAGAGCCAACGTCTGACACAGCGAGGTGGGATGGAGCAGGATGGCAGGGGGTACGGCTTACGCTACGATGCCGCGACGGCACGGCTAGGCCGCGAATGTTCACATGCACCTGAACACCTCGAGTGGCGAGGTGCGGAGGCGCCGGGTGCCGTGTCCCGCTCCGGACAGCGACACCAGCGTGCCGGCTCCGGCGGGCAGCCACTGCTAGTGCCAGGGAGGGCGCGGGACACCCAGCGCGTCTGCATCGCTGGGCTGAAGATGGGTGTGCCGTTGGTCATGTCCCTCAGTCACTACGCCCTCAGCCACTACGTCTGACCATGTTCGTCTCAGCCTCGTCCCCGCCCTCAGCCACTACGCCTAACCATGTTCGTCTCAGCCTCGTCCCCACCCACGGACACAACGTTTGACAACGTTCGTTTCAGCCTCGTTTCCGTCCCGGCCGTTGAGTATGACCATGTTCGTCTCAGCCTTGTCCCCACCCTCAGCCACTACGCCTAACCATGCCCGTCTCAGCCTCGTCCCCACCCTCAGCCATTACGCCTAACCATGTCCGTCTCAGCCTCGTCCCCACCCACGGACACTACGTCTGACCACGTTCGTCTCAGCCTCGTTCCCACCCCGGCCGCTGAGTATGACCATGTTCGTCTCAGCCTTGTCCCCGCCCTCAGCCATTACGTCTGACCATGTTCGTCTCAGCCTCGTCCCCGCCCTCAGCCACTACGTCTGACCATGTTCGTCTCAGCCTCGTCCCTGTCCCCGGACATTACATCTGACCACGTTCGTCTCGGCCTCGTCCGCACCCTCAACCACTCCGTCTAACCATGTTCGTCTCGGCCTTGTTCCCACCCTCAGCCACTACGTCTGACCACGTTCGTCTCAGCCTCGTCCCCGCCCCGGCCGATGTCACTGACCTTGCAGGCATCGGCCTTGGTCTCGTCCCCGACCCGGCCGACGTCACTGACCTTGCTGGCATCGGCCTTGGTCTCGTCCAGCAGCTTGCCCTCGACACGCAGCTCCCACGAGGAGGCACTGCCCTCGGTCTCGCCGTCCACCGGCTCTTTGGCCGGAAAGTACGTGTTGGAGATGAAGATGCGCAGCTTCCGCTTCTGCTTCAGCGGCCGCTTCAGTGCCTCCTACGCGAGCGCCGGAGGACAGTTAAACTCGCGGCACAAGATGAACGCCGTGCTGGACGGGTGGATGCGTGACAGGTGCTACTCCGGACTGCTCTGACACCACCTGAGTTACAGTGGATGACGATTATAGCCACGGTCGGTGCTCTGGGGACAGACTCTGCTCCTATGGGATGAATAGGACGAGGTAGTAGCATTGCTGCCAAAAATGTTGCCAGCCAATGAAGAGCAGCCACAATAGCAGGCCCCAGGCGAGTAAGATTCAGGCAAAAAGGGTGACTTGAAAAACCGATGAGTAACCAATGAGTGTGCCAAATTCAACCCACACTGCGTAGTTATCGAAATGTTTGGCGTGGGAATGCAGTCCGGGAGCTTTTCGATGGCAGGGTTCTCGTCCTTCATCCGGTGCTAGGGATGGCATCATGGGTTTACTCGAAGACCATTGTAAGATTGACAAAGCTACACCCGACCGTTTAGCAGGATGCACTGCTGACGTCGCTGCCTTCACAACGCCGATGAACACTGCACGTCCTACCTGAATGTCCAGCCGCTTGCGCATGATGGTGGCGTCCAGCTTGCGCTCAAAGGCCAGGAGGTCCATGTAGGCCTGCGACTCGGGCACCAAGTCACGCACCTTCCACGGCAGGATCTTGTCCGCCATCCGCTTCTTCTTTTTGGCGCTGCAGCGGCAGACGGCGCAGTGTCAGTCCGGGCGCGCAACGAGCGGCCTCGCGGGTCACAGGAGTGGACCGGCGTCCTGCCGGCGGGCTTCTGGCCACCTTCGGACCTCTCCCACATCACGCGTAGGGCGGAGCTCGGCCTGACACAACCGCCCATGAGGAGACGACGCGCGCAGCCACCCACAGGTAAGTACCAGCGCGTTACACATACGACGTGGTGCACTGACATGTTCGTTCGAGATCCAGGCACACAGCAGCGCAGCGTCCACACCGCACCCAGTCGTGCCGCAGTCCGCAACTCCAGACCAGACTACACCACCTCCTCACGACGCGAGCCACACACAACACACGCACGCGCGCGCGCGCACGCACGCACGCACGCACGCACACACACACACACACACACGCACGCACGCACGCACGCACGCACGCACGCACGCACGCACGCACGCACGCACGCACGCACGCACGCACGCACGCACGCACGCACGCACGCACGCACTACATGATGCGGTCAGGAGCCGTGAGACCATGCACTGCCTCACATTCCACCCGGTGGGTCCTGTAGCCGCGTGGGCGCGGACCGCGCAGACAGCGGCGGGCCGAAGGAGCCTACCTCTTCATGGGCTGGCTGGAGACAGCGCGCGCGTCCGAGGAGCGCTTTCCGCCGCTAGGCATGGCGGGCGCCCGGCTCGGCGGGTACTGGTTCTGCACCATGCTGCCCCCTGTGAAGAAATGTCGCCGGAAGGTTAGACCAGAGGGGCGTAGCGTTATAACGTTATAACGCTATAGCGTAAAACGTCGCGTAGCGTTCTGTCATCTGCAACAAGGGGCCGCTAGCGCGTGGCCGGCCACCAGGGGCAGGTGTCACAGGAGGCCTCCACGACGACACGAGACAGGCGCCCATCACGACATGGCCTTCTAGATCTTCAACTTCGTCCCTGCAGCGACTTCAAACAAGAGCCTATAACTCCCCCCCCCCCCAAAACGGCACGTACTAAATCGAAAACACCGCCGAGTGCATCTGACCGCCCACAACTACCACCGAGCCGGCATGGCACGCCCCGTGTCAGGCGGCCACCAGGCGGCGCGGCGGGCGCACGGCGGGCGGAGCCGCACTCACCCGAGCGCTGCATCATGTTCTGGGTGCTGCTGGACGGGAACTGGCCGTGCTGGGCGGGCATCCCCTGTGACGGACAGGCGGGGGGCGTCACGGCCAGTGTCACATCATCACTGGCCACAGAGGAACACAGCTGGGCTGTGCGGCGTGACAAAACAGCCTGGAAATGTGCTGGGTCATGAATGATGTTAGTAAAAAAGATGTACCAGAAATTGAAGGAAAGTGGCTGACACTGCAGTCTCATTGACAGCAATTGTGCTTGGAATGCATGAAAGGCTGTTTTCAAGATGCCCACCACAAGATACATAATGTATGGGAATGCCACCTACACTTCCCTTGTGCTCTAGTCATGCCTCCACAAAAAGAAAAAGATCAGCCACAATGCATGCTTGAGGAAACCCTGGTGTTTGTATTATCAATCTAGCGCACGATTTGCATGCCCGAACTTAACTCTACACCTTTTTCATCGCATCCCAGCGGGAGATCGCCTGCCTCGACAGTCACGCGGGTACCCCATGAGGGCGGGTCGTTCCTGGGCCGGCCAGGGTGCGGCCCGCACGTGGCCATCAATCACCGCTCACCGCGTATCCGGGCGAGCCGTAGCTGCGCATGGGTGGGGCGGCGCCGGCCGAGCCGAAGCGGGCCTGCTGGCCGGGCAGCGAGCCGTCTGACGGCGATGGGAAGCCCGGCGGGCGCGCCGCCATCGCCGCCTGCGCCACGAACGGGCCGCGGCCGCGCCGTCAGGAGACCAGCAGACAGCAGACACAGGACACCAGTGACGGAGCAGCCGACCTGCACGCAGCCAGGCAATGATGAAGTGTACAACTGATGTGACTGTGAGTTATGACACTAGTCTGGACTGTGACACAGCATACCTCGCAAGCCGCAGCACATGCTGCACAGCGCAGCCTTGCGAAGCGGTCAGTCATCGCAGATTATATCACATGAATTTTGGCGTGCACAAATGACAATGCCAATGATAACAAGAAACCAACACAATTTTATCTCCAATGCTAAATATACTGATGGGACAATACCAATGCAGTAATGTTTGGTTGGTGTAGTGGCATTAATGTTTGGTTGGTTGGTATCAACTATGATATTTATACAAAATATCATGGTGTATAAATATAACTGAAACATACCTTTTATAAATAATTTGAGTACTCACACCATGAGCCTGATGCAATTTATACAGCTCCAAGCCATATGTTTTAAGCTATAGGTGCAGATAATGTAGAAGACCAGGGGCCAGGCTCCAAAAAAACATGTCCACTGTGTAGGATGTCAGTGCCAACCTCACCAGTGACCCTTGCAGTCACATGCATCACTAAGGTCACTGAATTTGCACTGAATTGTCAAATTATTTTAGCATGAAAAATATTTGATTTTGACTATACTGAAACTTCCTTGGCAACATCATAATTCCTGACAGCATTGGTGACTTATATGTCAAAATTGGTGTCATTCATGCGCAAGACTCTGAGCACTCAGATTTATCTGTATGTGAACTGAAATGCTGGCTATGTCACTGCTGTGCTCAAAATGTCCATTTTCAGTATGCAGAGACAGACTATACCATCATGTCTAAGTCCACAAAAATGCTGTTAGGTGCAATCACAGGCTCATGCGTAGGACAGAGGTAAGGTAGTCCTTATAAGGTTTGCTGACATCATTATTATTATTTAAATTTCTTCAAGCAGAGGTGTTAAGGCAAGATGCCGTTTTTTCACATTTCTTTTTCTTCTTTTTTCACATTTTCATTTCTTGCAAATCGTCTTTCTCGCACGTTGCCATTGCTTTTTAAGATCTTGGTACGTCCGTACTTAGAGTATGGCAACGTTATCTGGGGCCCGTTCGGCAAACTGGACCAGAAACGGCTGGAACGAGTTCAGCGACGAGCTACCTGGCTTGTCTATGAAGCTAGGCACCAGCCATACCCTGAGAGGCTCAGACTCCTTCAGCCGCCCTCACTGTACTATCGTCATCGCAGGGGAGACATGGAAACAGTGTACCAGCTATTTCATGGAGGCATGTCGCTATCGGAAGAGGAGTTCCTGACAAGGCACAACTCGGAGGTGACGAGAGGACACCAATGGAAGCTCAGAAAACCTCGAGCTAGGACTCTCGTCGGTCGCAACTCATTCAGCATGCGGACTGTCAACGACTGGAACGCTCTTCCGCACCTGGTCGTGTCATCGACCTCAGTTGAACAGTTCAAGGCTAGGCTTGATGGGCACTGGGCTGACACCATGTACATGTCCCACACTGAATATTCCCATAATTTGAGACTGTTTGGTTACTGGACCGGGAGCCTGACAAGACCGGGACCTACAGGCCTAGTGGCCTTTTACAATTCCTGATCACCATAAGGTAAGGTAAGGTAAGGTAAGATTGGGCAGTCAAATTTATATGCTGTCATTACAGCATTGAAGGAAAATCACAGTATATTTTAAGTACTTGTTAAGAGCATCATAGGCAAAAGGCCCTGAGTGCTTGAGATACTTGAGGTACTCAAGGTACCTTTACCAATGTAAATATCTTGTTGCAAGTTGTACATTGCATTTGTGAGCAGTATTAGGCACATAGGTAAAACAGTGCTGTTAGCCTTAGAATAATCAGGAGAAAGGAGGCACTGATGTGTCAATATTTTGGCCACATGCCTGCATAAAAATAAAATGTCTTTGCCTTTGTGAAACGCCTGCATGCCATTGTTGTTTTGATAAAGACATGCATCTAAAATATTGATCCATCTATCTCCCCTTCCTCCTGCTCATTTTAAGACAAATAAAGCTAACAGAACTGTCTCGTCTTTCTGTTGCAGTTGTCACACAACACCTTGGGAAAACATCAGTGATTTTTGCCTTTCAGCCAGCACAATCAAATGCTGGTAGAAGGATAGGGACGACCATATAATAATCAAATGGTGAGCAGGACAGTGGACAGAAAAATGATTTAAAAAGTGGAACAAAACTTTCCTTGCAAATTCATCTTGCAGGCATGAAAATCTGCGGTTTTGTCAATTTGCCAGCCCCGTTAGTGAAAATCTGAGCGACATTTCTTTCTTTGCACTAATCCAGTAAATTCACACCGCCTATGTCAGCTAGATGGGAAACCTGCACCAAATAAAGCAGCCTTCTACTGTTACTTACTTCCCATCCCCAATGCAGAGCCATCCTTAAATATGCACGAAGCTTGGGGGTTCAGCTGAAAAACTGACCAAGGACGAGCAATCCGCGGCTTCAACGACGGATAATGATCACTCCACGATATATATATATATATATATATATATATATATATATATATATATAACCACTCACCGTCGTAAATGCGGCACCACCGGCCCAATCCTCGCCTACTTGCAGTTTGCACTCATTATGTGCAGTCCAAGCACCGACCTCAGTACCCACCTTAGCAACAAAAAACACGAAATATCACCGGAAAGCAGAAATTGCTCAACATCAGCATCAAAACGTCTCGCGAGACTTGTAATTTTCCATCCTTGAGTCACAACTAGAAAACCCTTTTCCACAAGGAATTGACATGGACAAATACAGTGCACCCGGTGCCCGACTCACGACTCACCCGACTTAAGCCTGATTTGCTGCGAACAACTCCAAGAGTTTTCGGGCAATGCAATCTGTGCAATCTGATAAAAATGCACCTGTTTTCGGGCGTGATAAAATATTTTGCTGAACCTGGTATCTGACGTCATTGGTAACCGAGATCAGGATGATTGAAGAATACTTCCTAAAGTACGCATTCCATTAAGTGACATGTGAATAGTTGCAGCAATTTTTTGTTCTTAAGAATAAAGTTTGCGCAGAACAAAACGTTTTACTTCTAAGGGATTATAGCAGCTCCGTGATTCTGGATCTCACAACTTAAGGTTCGGACTGTCAAACTTCAAAGTAGTTATTGAGTAGTGAGGCTACTAGCTGTAGGCATTCCAAAATGTTTTACCTCTTCTAATTGAAATGATAATCGTACAAACACCACAAAACAAACTAAAGGCCGTGGACACTGACGTCACAGACTGTTTAGCTTAGTGTTGCGCTGCGAACAGAGTGATGTGGGCGTGATTGCTGCATCCCGTGGCGCCATCTGTTTTATCTGTAGGACAGCAATATTTTACCCGAGCTACTAAACGCTGCGACTCGTACTACGGCGATGACGACGGGGAGTGGGTGAGCCGATGTGCAGTGGGGAGGGTCGTGGGCGTATTGATAGGTAGATACTGGAGGAGGGGCACTGCGAAAGTGGTGGGAACTTCGGATATTTGTGCGCTGGCGGAGAGAGCCGTCAGACTTTGGTATCATTGGACGGTTGCGAGCGTGAGACGTCGACCCCTTCCGCAATCCCAAAACTACTTGGTTTGGATCTGTCCCGAAGCCTAAGGGAGCCACCGTGCACACTGTTCGTGTTGCAGGAGGCAGTGGAAATTCCATGAACAAAGGGAGGAGCTTGTCTTGATAGTTGGATCAAGCAATTTATCATTAATGCTGGATGGTAATTCCCAGGTTGTTGGCCCTCTGGTTTCATGATTGCCCATGAAGATTGTTTTTGAAAACTGAGTTGAAGCGTGAAGGAGTTGCATGCCCTCTGCATGTTTGAAACCCTTGGCTAAAGAGTTGTGAACCCAGTTATTGAAATCCCACATTGATTTTGAAGCGTCCTTCAAGAGCAAGTTTACAAACATCTACTGAAGTTGCTTGTTGTCCAAGACTCACATACCCAGTCATTGTGGCGGAATCAGCAAGCTTTAGAAGATGGCGTCTAGAAGGTAAGCACAGCAGGGCACAATGGACATGGTGTTTGAGTAGTTGACCTGGTATTTGCTAGCAAGGAAAGCTATTAATGCACTAACAATGACTCATGTCTGTGCTAAGTATTTTGGATAAAAGATGCCAAAGGAATTGCTTCCACATTATACATTTCAGGGTGCAGCATATCTGATTTTATTTTAAATACATTGTGTGGCTCATAGGAGGTATATAACTGAGTGTTTATTAAATGTATATGCATCAGAGTAATTCATGCTAAATTTATTTGACTACTACAATTTTTGATTTGTCAATAGAGGTCTGTTATGAGTTACATTGTTGTGCAGGGTAGCCCAGAACTCACAACTAAAATTTCTAGCTGGAGCCTATCAATGCTTTTTTTTGAACTCCTTAGTTGGTCAGAATGTGGCGTGAGCTGCTCCCCAGCCAGTATGTTTGGTATGTCAGAAAAAACTTGTTTAGGTGGTGGCCAGAGTAGGCATATTTCTGTTCTTTGGTATATCTGTTTAAAAATGGGAGTATTTCAGGCTGTTATGTTTGCAGTGAAATGAAACACACAACACTTAAATGAAAACCATTTCACTTTTTGACATTGCACATTGTGACAGCAATCCACATGAGGCAGCTGATATCTCTGCTTCATTGTAACTGACCTTGTGCCTGAGATATCCCATAACACCAACTTTTGGTGTGTCTGCATCTGCTTGCACTTTAGGAGGTTTGTGTCTATGTGTCTAGCATAAGGATGTTACACCACTGTCATGTTACACTTGGAAGCTAGGGACCCCATGGGCCATGGCATGCCTGATGTTGAAGAATCATGAGAACAGAAATCTCACAGTATAAGGCTAGGGATCAAGCATCAAATATTGAGATAGGCATGTTTTGAGCATTTGGGGGACAAAAAGCTGATGGGGTAAGTTGATGCTGAGTATCTAAGCCTCTTCTTTTCTTGCTGCAGGCCCTTGATCACAAATGTTCAAAGACCAATGTCTGAAATGCTTCTGGTAAATCCAGTTGTCTACCACCTGCTGCAAGTTCAACTGGAGCAACTCTGTTCCCACTGCCAGGAGAAAGAGGCACACCTGGGTCCTTGCTGATCATCAGATTAGATAGGGGTCAACTTCACTTATAGAAGGAAGTACTTCTAAACAGCTTTGGTTTTCCTTATGATATGAAAAAGAAACTTTATCTTAGATCTGGGAACATATGTCATCCATCTGTATGTCATGGTGCATCTGCAAATGTGCATGTCATGCACTATAACATATGCATCCACAGCTATGGCTGCCGGGCCCTCATCGCAACTTCCTATAACCACTGTACGCCTTTGTAAAAGGAAGACCTTTAAAGTGCTTCTTGCCTGGGGGGGGGGGGGGGGCTAGCTGAGCTCTGGTTAAGTTTGATGGGTGTCTGAGGAGCCACAATTTTGTCTCTGAATGGGTGTGTGTCTTTCCCTTGGTAGCAGAGCCAGAATTGTTGTGGTTGCAGCCCGCTGCAATGAAAAGACAAGTGAATTTGCCAGAACACCTTACAAGTATTGGTTTCAGAACAATTGCTATCGAGGACGTGCGGTAACAAAATTGTAAAATTTTGTCATCCCAGCTCCTTGTGATCAACTTTCTGTCCCTTGAATGCTTAAGGCACACTTAACCGAACACCTGCGTTTTTATCTCTGGTCTTAGGTTGTTAAAAATATGTTGCCATGGATATCAAACAGTCTATAAATGCATGATATGTAATGACCTAGAGGGCTGTATCTTAAAATATGCAACACAGTAGTGGTGTAGCATCTTTATTCACTCACAGATACAGATGCATACACATAGGTATTCGCGCATGTACACGCACACACACTGGCATACTCCGGTCATTGACCACAAGGGCACCTATATTTACTTCACTTAGCACCAGTTCCCACACCCTTGTGTGTGAGATGTCAAATATGTGATAAGTCAGGCTGCTGGTTGCTTCACCGACTCACAAGTTCCTGGTTCTGTAGCCAGGGTGTCATGGTAGAAGCAAAGTTGTCTTTTCTCTCTGACTGCATTTGGCTGGTGCAGTATTGGATGGCATAGCTCATTTACTAGTCAATAACAACAACAAAAATGGGACAAATGAAGTGAGCTGGTAGATGTGACGTTGATTTGTTGCCTTTCATAGATCCAGCATTGCATCGCATGACATAACATCTGCGAGTGCGAGTACCAGTTCGCCGAAGGAAGTCGGGACGTGGGCAACGCGGCACTCGTACACGCCTCACTCAAAAAGACGTCAATGCATCGCCCTGACGGTGCTTGGGCGCATCGCCCTGACGGTGCTGTGGCGCGCCGAGCGGCCACGCTCTGGCCGCTGCTGGCTGGGGCGAACAGGCGCCAGCCAAATACCGCTAGGGCAGCACCCGATAGCGCGCCAGCCAGAGAACAAGCGGGACGATGAGGTGTGACGTTAGTGAAGTGGTTAGCGCTTCTGTGTTCACCACTACATGTCTGGGAAACTAGAGGTATGGGGCTCGATTCTTCGCGGTGCCCGCCCTTGTTGCCAGGATGAGAGGCAGGCGACCCCATATAGCCTTAGGATGGAGTGCGTCGTTAAGTCCTAGAGCGGCAACGACGAGCAGGCGCCAGCCAACCACCGCTAGGGCAGTACCCGGCAGCGCGCCACCCAGGGGGCAGCGGCTGAGGGTCGCAACTGCAGCACCAGCACCTCGCTGTCCTGGTGCTCGAGTGAGCGTGTCGTGCCCCCCCCCCCCCCCCCCCCCAATGCCTGGTTTATCATGCAGACTACAGCCCCTGCCTGCGTGGGGAACTTCGGGTGCCCCGTCCACAGTGAACGTCGGGCCATTCTCGTTGGAGATCTGCAACAGTGAAGTGCTCCGATCGCGGTACACGGGACGAGGGTTTGGGGCGCCTAGATGTCCAGTGCTACATTTAGCAGCATTGCATGGGAGTAGCCATTTGACGGAATATGCCCATGGCGTCCAACAATACCCAAAAACTGTCGCGCATGACGCAAGGCAAAAACACTGTAAAGGTGTGTAAGGTGTAACCTCGTAACGACCTCTGTGTAAAGGCCAGTCAAAATGTTGCATGGGCCCACAAGGTACTTGTTCAAGTGGATGTTCCATAATGCTGAAACAATAACAAAATCGAAACTACACTACCTAACACTGGCACAGGGACATAGCCAAGAGGAGGGCCAAGGGGCCGTGCCCCTCCCCGCCCCCTGAGCCAACAGGTTAACACTAGATGCTAGGCGATTTCGCCGGGAAATGGGTCAAATTAACAATTTTGGAAAAGTCGTCTTCTACTGACTGGAATTGGCTACGTGTCCGGGTGGAGCAAAAGAAGCTACATAAGCGTACGAACTACACATAACAGAAGCCTGTAAATCCGATCAAAATGCGGGAAGAGTTCGAGCGCTCCTGGCTTCTAAGTGTCGCCGAAAGTTTCAAGTCTGTTGTTTTTCATACGCTTCGCTTCGGAAGTGATACGCACGTGCATAGCTACAGTGCATGCCTGGATATTTGTTTTTACAGCGTGAGGCTTTGTCCAACTCTGAGAACTGCTTTAAATGTGGAGAAAAATACCCAGCCTGCAGTGCGGCTTCACACCTAAGACTTTATGCAGAGGGTGTGCTGGAATTTCGCCGTAAGCATGTGTTTGGTTTACACAGCCATTACGCAAGTCCACGGCAGGGGCCGTATCGTGCAACTGGCGTCGGGTTGCATACCGTGGGTTTTGCTTCCAAACATTGCTGGTGGGGTCCGCTTGCGTCCCAGCCGGGCTGCAGTTGGTTCGCTCCAGGCTGGCAAGCCTCGTTGCATTACGTCTTGGTGTCGTCTCAACATTCCCGCGTTCAGTTAGCTCACTGACAAAGTCTAGGAGCGTTGCTATGTTGGTGGTCTGGGACGAACCTCGCGAAATACTGTTGCCAAGAAGCACACTCCGACTTGGATCCTTTGGTTGCTTTTGTTTCTTTGTCCCCGGTCAGCAAGTTTTCATCAGTCCAGTCCACGGGCCGACCAAACCAGCTTGTGACATGAGGTTTTCTCAGAAGCTGCACGTGCGGAATGAAATCGAATGAATACTTTTGGGGTATTAAGCCATGCGATGTCTTCGCAAGTTTGCTCTCTGTGCGCGAGCTGCAAAGCTTCATGGGTGATAGGAGCGACGGGCGTAATTTCGCAAAACTGAGTTGTAGGGGGGGGGGGGGAGCAGTGCAAAATGACGCTTCCGTCCCCAAAAAAGCCAACAAACGGAGTCCTTTCTACGTTTGGCCCACTATCTTTTCAAATTTGGTAGGGGAGCCCCCCCCCCCCCCCCTCCTCCTCTCCCAACTGAGTAAGAGGCTATACCCCTAATAGTGGCTCCTTAGCGCACGGCAGGAGGCGGGGCTGTGCGTTGCTGGCTAGACCCCTTCAGAGGTGCCGCGATCACATTACCACAATCGATCGTACCACGACTACGAGTGTGTTCGTACCAGCGGTTGCATCCCATATATCAACAGCAGCGTGCATTTGGCTTTTCCTGCATCTGCCGTTGGGAGGAGTGGAAGAGGTTTTTCTAGGATGGGGACGGAGATGGGGATAGAAAGCGTAGTAATAAAGATGGTGCTATGGACGAAGGTAACTTAAAGGATGGCTGGCCCGGTGACCGCCTGTGTCAAGGCTAAAACTGATCTGCGGCGCTAGTGTGAGGGATGCGAATAAAGATGGTGAAAATGTTGGAACACAATGTAAAGCTCAAATTAAGACAAGGCAACATTGGTGATTATGGCCTGCGTGCCTATTCTCGGCGCCCTCAGTACCTCGGTGGGTGGCACTGAAGTAGGACTGACTGTGTGTTAGTTGGCTTACCCTTTCGATCCCCTCGTTGATGATTCCGTCTTCTCCCGCTCCGTCATGTTCTCGCCCTTCTCAATCGGTCAGTCAAATCCAATCAATCTCGTTGAGCCTACATCGTCTGCCCTCTAGGTGTTTGAGCCCTGTCGATTGTCCACATATTTTTGTAACAGGATGGCCAACAGCCCTCTAGGAAGAGTACTCGGTTCTGGAAAGAGCTACGAGGGGGTGCTGTCCTGCCCCGGGTACGGCGTGTATTTGCGATTTCGGAGTTTCCTGTCGTTTTACAAACGTGTGAAATCCCCACCGTTTTGGTGGAGACTTCGCTCAACTGCGGGTGAAGGTCCGAGATGTGGTGGCCAGTTCCGTGTGGAAAATAAGCTGAAGAACGAGTCCTCCAGTACCGCAGACTTCCCAGTGTTCGTGTCGGCTGTGGGGCCAGCCGTTCTCAAATCCTCTGCGCCGGACATGGTTGTGGCGCGGGAGTCAGAAGATTGCCAGAATGCCGACGGCTTTGATTTGCACTTGCCAGCAAGGTTCCTTTCACGACTGAAGCGTGGCTTGCCGGTTCCGCGGCATAGCTCATCGGGGCTTGAATGAAAGGCGCTTCGCCGAGTAGGTATTGCATTTGGGAAAGATTTGCCAAAGGATCCCCATGTTCCACAGTACCGAAGGCTCTCAGTTGCATAGGTGTTCGTACTCTTAGGACATGGTCTTTGTCTGAGGGCCAGCGTCCTGTTTGACCCGTATAAGGTTGCCAAGGAAAACATTGTGACACACCAGGCTAGATGTCAGACCTGTTCAGTGCTCAGTTCGGCGTGGATTGTTGGAACCGATGCACCATAAAATAGCTTGTATTAAATAAATGCGTGTATCTCACAACTCGGGATGGTGTTATTTGCCCAAATTTATGAGCTTGAAAGGATGTCTCATGCAGCAGCTATTCGGCAACACAAACTACCTTTGGTGTATCCATGACCTGGACATTGGGTGGAAGAAGTCAGGTTTCAGCAGGGAAAATACAAAGCGGCGCATTACACATTCGGTAATGATATTGGGGGGGGGGGGTATGGAGGGCAAACCGCGTTCTTGCCAGAGTTACGGACATGCTCCCCACCGTTCCGGATGTCACACCCCAACCAGCTGCGTGTCTTCGCGACTCGCTGTTGCAAGGATAGAAGCTCCGTAAAAAACGGCCCGGTCTGCCGAGGAGAACAGTTTCTGTTAAGTTCTTGCTTACGCAACTAAGATAGGCTCGGCTCGGCCCGCTCATAATGACATGGAGGACGTTATCTGTGACATTGATCCCACCTGAGCCGCCCAAGTTTTGGTGTGAGGAGAGGGAGGGGTTGGAGCACCGAGTCACAAAAGGGCAAAAGATCATTGAGCTGGTGGCAGGCGTGCAGTTGGGCTATTCCATCGCAGCTTTGTAAAGGGATGTTGCGCAACCGAAGCTTAAGGCCATTGGATGACTTATTAACGAGGCGTATGCCGATTCCAAAGCATGAATGTATTATCGAGCCGAAAGCGAAACAGTAAAATAGTCTCGCTTCCGCAGTTTTTCGTCAGCTGCCGGTTCCGTAACTCTGTGGGCGAAAACATTATCGTAACGTCGTCACTGGTGTGGCTTACTGGCCTTCCCACAGGCCCCGCGTCAAGGCCAGCACTGTGTGGATGTTGAATATCTGGCATAAAAATTAAAGAGTAGTAAAAAGGAGCTAACCTTGTAAGTCATATTAAATTAAAGTGAATGCCGTATTAAATCATGAAAATCTGCGATGAAAGTCATAAAAATCTCCTCCCAGTGTCCGTCATCTTCTTAAAATTCCGGTTTGGATAGCTCAATGAAAACTGCTGCTGCAGCTACTATTATGCACCTTGTGTGCTTTCTTTCCGAAGCTGTGCACGGGAATTTCGTGTGCGTATCCGAGGTCCCTCTTTTTGCACTACGCTCTGCGACGTTCCTGACGTGCGATCTAAAGTGCCATTAACATGTCGCATCATGCCTGACATGCCATGGACCAGGATATGTAACGTCTTGTATGCAGTCTAACGTGCTGGTCCATCGTGTCACGCGTTTCATTGATTGCTTGTTAAATGGGTATGTCTGAGCATTCAAATTCACTTGCTAATATGGACCTCGGATTGCATATCAGCCATCATTAGCATTTTAACATGGCATTTGAATGAAGCGACAGAATGTCTTGTCCAGACTCAACGCTCTGCCAGGCCTGCATGCAGTGTTAACGTTACTTACAATGCTGAGTTGATGGTATGATCATATGAGCCATGATGTGTTTTGGGAGCAAATGGTGGACGTATGACGGCACACTTCTCTATGGAGTTTCGTCATAGCCTGGCGTGAGCTAGGAGCTATGTGTTCCTAGAGGAAATGTGGAATATATGAGAAATGTAATATGGTAGTTTTAAATAACTCGGTCGTAATGCAAAATTGTGGTATTTTTATTAATGTATGCATGATTTTCGGTAAATTGTGAAACTAAAACACGCCACAGAGTTCAGGTAATTTCCGTGCATAAATGGGCAACATTTTGAACGTGATCTATTGAAAGCTGAATTAATTGAGGTAAGTTTCCGCTTGAACAAATTGTTTTACCCCGATTCACATCACAAGGCTGGTGACAACTGCCTGTGTACTTGTTAAAGCATGAAAGGACCCCAAGACCACTTCTATGTCATTTTCAAGTTTGCCCAGATCCAAATTTCGGCCGTTAACCCCCTCCCCCATGAATGCTAATGTCTCCACTGCGTTCCCCTCGATCCGTCCCAATCACCTCCTGTATTGGTCTCTGCAATATCTCTGCGTTGAGCATCAGACATCTTGCCTGGCAGTATACTAAGCGCTATCATTGATAACGCATCTTGATACCGGCACCGAGGCCAACGCCGGTTCATGGTGTCATTATCCCCTTCGGCTCTCCCGCATCCCGATAACGGCGCCGAAGCCAACATTGGTCCAAGATGACATTATCCGCTTCGGCTCTCCCGCATCCCGATAACGGCGCCGGAGCCAACATTGGTCCAAGATGACATCCCCTTCGGCTCTCCCGCATCCCGATAACGGCGCCGAAGCCAACATTGGTCCAAGATGACATTATCCCCTTCGGCTCTCCCGCATCCCGATAACGGAGCCGAAGCCAACATTGGTCCAAGATGACATTATCCCCTTCGGCTCTCCCGCATCCCGATAACGGAGCCGAAGCCAACATTGGTCCAAGATGACATTATCCCCTTCGGCTCTCCCGCATCCCGATAACGGCGCCGAAGCCAACATTGGTCCAAGATGACATTATCCCCTTCGGCTCTCCCGCATCCCGATAACGGAGCCGAAGCCAACATTGGTCCAAGATGACATTATCCCCTTCGGCTCTCCCGCATCCCGATAACGGAGCCGAAGCCAACATTGGTCCAAGATGACATTATCCCCTTCGGCTCTCCCGCATCCCGATAACGGAGCCGAAGCCAACATTGGTCCAAGATGACATTATCCCCTTCGGCTCTCCCGCATCCCGATAACGGAGCCGAAGCCAACATTGGTCCAAGATGACATTATCCCCTTCGGCTCTCCGCCTGTTGGAGTCGAAAGTCTCAATATATATGCATGGTAAACGGTTGTTTATGACGCATCCGGTGTTAGGAAAACTGTCATCAAATATGGGCTTTCGATGGTGCGGGGCAATCAGCTGGTGCATACCGTGAACAAGACTGCGATGTGCCCGGACGTGCGTCGCACATATCGTGCTGGTCATGCGCCAGAGCACTCCACGGTGCTAAATTTTGTCGGGATATTTTAAAGTTAAAAAAAATATTTAGATTTCAACACTAGTTATCGGTTCGCGATGAAGTCGAGCAAACCTGCGGGGGTTCGAATCAGCCCGCCGCATGAAGGCAGAATTAAGAGGAAATACGATTCTGCAAATCAGTGTCTTGCGGACCTATGCAAGTGTCTCTATCGAACCCAGAAACACAATGGTCTTGTGTGTTCGTCTGCTGCTTGGTTGGGCACAAATAAGGAACTTGCCGGCAAAACAAACCGGATGTATAATTTTCCGAACCAAGCAGCAATGCGGCTGGTTCAGCTTAAACACGCGGCTAACGCTGGGTTTTCCTTAATGTTGGCGTAAGCGCCTTGCGTTCCCATTATAGTGGGATAATCCCCTAAGCTCTTGTTCGACTACATTCAATTTAAAAGGTTATCCGTGTGAAGCCGAATGTTCAGATGTATGGTGACACAGATATGGGTCATAGAGGTGCTGGCAGCTGGTCCAGGGAGCGAACGTGGCGACGCTCGGCTTTTATGGCATGATATCGGTGAAATTACAGGCGTAAATAGCATAAAGCCTTAGATACCGTATTTTTACATTTTGTGTACATTCATCGGCTCGTTGAGTAGTTCTGACGTTTATGAATCATTTTCTGTCCACGCTCAAGGAATGTTTAATTTTCGTTTCAGATGTTTGATCACAATTTTCAGAGTTCAGAATTTTCCCCTTGGGTTTTCCAGATTTTGTTGCAAAGAAAACCGTATCATACGTTGTAGGTACCTTTAAGCCAATTCTGTCAGAATAGATGCATTCCAAAATAGTATACAGGCCGGTTATTAGGATTGGGATACCGCGCGGAACGTAGCTATTTAGGTAAACTTTTATCCGTTTTTGTTCATTCACGTCGTCCCTGCGAAAAGGCTTGCTTTTGTAATAAAAAAAACAGGTAGCTTAGACCCAAAATATTTGTTCTGAACCCTTGCGAGCTGAGGCGCTTACAAGATGCGATGTGACGGAAGAGTTGGAGGGGAGGGACTTCAAAAACTCCCATGCAATGCAGTTTCCGGAAGCCCGTGGGAAGAGCACGGCTAAGGCTGCAGGCGTGCCGGAGTGTGCCGATGATATTCGCAAATGCACAACTAATGAAAGCGGGCCACTCGGATTGCATGCCTTTTAACTCATGACCTGGAAATATAAAACGCCAATTTTATGGATCAGATGCGGTGCATTAGACTGCCATTTCTAGCCTGAGCGTCAATAGCGAGAACGCGTGCAGGCAGCGCACACGCATGCTGTTGTTGTATCGCTGCGGGACGGGTCCGCGCGGAGGCTCTGTCCCTCAGTGCACACCGTTGGGGCCCGGCCACCAGCCGTGCCTCGGACGTCCGTCATCTCCAGCGTCACGCTGTGAGCGGTGTGACGGGACGCTAGCGCCTAGCCGGGGCGGCAGGCGTCCCGTCCGCTGCCAGGCCGTGGTGGACCGCGACGACTGGAGTGTTGCGGGCTATACCACCCCCGTGACGGCGGCGGGGGTAGATTCCCAGCTGAAACGCAGAATAACGACTGCGGGGCGCGCCACACGCGAGGCTTGTGTGGTTTAACGCAGCGCTAAGGGGCGTGTTGGCAGATTACGTCGCTCTAGCCCAGCGTCACGGCAGTTCCGCATGAGGGGAGGGGGAGGGGGCGACACTGAGCGCTGTCGCTCGCGACGTACGCCGGCGGCTCTGAGTGGAGCCTTCCGGCCGAGCCGGCGTGCGTCGCTGATGTGGCCGCGTGCAGCGCGCCCCGGGACCGGTGCGGCCGTCGGGCCGAGGCCGGGTGCCGCGCAGCTCACCTCGGGAGCTGTGACCGGCGGGGAAAGCAGCGGCGGGTGGCCGGCCGTCCGACCCGGTCGCGGCAGGTCACCGGTCGTCCCGACCCGGCCGCGGCAGGTCACCGGTCGTCCGACCCGGCCGCGGCAGGTCACCGGTCGCCTGACTCGATTGCGGCAGGTCACCGGCCGTCCGACCCGGCGGCGGCAGGTCACCGGCCGTCCGACCCGGCGGCGGCAGGTCACCGGTCGCCTGACCCGACTGCGGCAGGTCACCGACCGTCCGACCCGGCCGCGGCAGGTCGCCGGCCGTCCGACCTGGCCGTGGCAGGTCACCGGTCGCCTGACGTGACTGCGGCAGGTCACCGGCCGTCCGACCCGGCCGCGACAGGTCACCGGCCATCCGACCCGGCGGCGGCAGGTCACCGGCCGTCCGACCCGGCCGTGGCAGGTTACCGGTCGCCTGACGTGACTGCAGCAGGTCACCGGCTTGCCATCCCCAGCCGCGGTAGTTGGCCGCCTTCACCAGCCGGGCTGGGTCACCTTCGCAGCGTCGCGGTCCCCGTGCCTATGCCACGCCCGATGTGTAGGTGGCTAGAAGGCAGTCCGCGACCTATTACACGGCGTCCGAATGTTTCGCTACTAACTCGGATGTTGGGCAGCGTGTGGGGTCAGCTGGACGGCTGTGCCCCTCGCGGGTCGCTCAGCTCACCCGCTGTTTCAAATTGTTACGGCAATTTTCTTTCTGTACACCTTACATGAACCTGAGAAAAGTCTCGAAACTTTTTTGCGCATTTATCGCGCTTTGCCTGCTGTGGCGGTATCATGGTTACGGATCTTTCCATTGTCGAACAGTTTCGTCCACCCATCGTTTTGTGGTACCGATTGATGGACAATGAACCGTGGAACAACTTGGTTACTGGGCATAGGTGACCTGGCGGTGGCACCGTGAGGTCCAAATCACCACTGTGTCCAAATCAGAGGCAGGCACCGGAACGCAGCGAAAGCAGTCGATTCGGTCTGAAGCTGGCTGACTGGATACACCTGTGGACCGTGTCTGCGCTTCCTGAGCTTTGCCGACAAGCAGTTGTGTTTGGAAGCGTATTTGTGAGAAATGACGTAGGGAAACAAAAATTGAACGCGGGTGATGTGAAATAAGATGAAACAGGTTGGCAAACCGATAACTCATTGCCCAACGAGTCACCTAGTTATGTAATTATATTTATTATATATTTATTATTATATATATATATACATATATATATTATACCTTACATATTATATATTAGTTCTGTGTGAGGCAAAAGGTTTCTGCATCATGCATAAACATTTTAACCCTTTTTACTAGTAAGGTGTTTTGTGGCGTTGGTTGAGGGAGGTAAAGGCAAATGAGTGTAATGATTTCTGTGATCGCAAAACCTAAGCGATGGGGGCTAGTCGCCGTTGGGAACACATCTAGCCTTTTATCAAGGCTCTGCCTGTCATCCACAAGTGTAGCAAGCAAAGAGGCTCGTCCCTTTATAGTGTTCGCGCGAAATTCACCATTGATATTACTTTGCAGTTACTGAGCTAACAGAGGCTAGTCCTTTGCATGTCAGCCTGCAATAAGAGTTATGTCCTGGTATGTGGCGTCATCGGAACAATTGGTAGCGGCATTGTCATTTGAACCCCCGAGTTGGTAGGAGCGTTAGAACAGTCATGATATGACTGGCCGCCCTAATGATCGCCTATGTAGGCGCACCAGTCGGACGCTGCACATGTTACAGACGACCACGTGGGGGCGCCGCACAATATTTGTTCTTGCGATGTGTCATCTCATTTGATTTTACGGTCAAGCAGTATCACAAGGAGGGTTGAGGCGGTTTTCTGTCATCAACGTACGGACAGACGGGGAAGCGGATAAACGGAGGCCTGGCCATTTCTTTGTACGGAAAGTATGAATTTGGAACGACAGTAAGCTTGCGTAGTTTCGAGGTCAGATTTACTTCAGAATTTCATCCAACCGAGAAAAAAACTAATAAACAAAGCTAACGAAACTTAACTATCTCAGAAACTGTTTCTTCAGAGCTGTTTTGAAGCATTCAAGTCGAAAACAAGTACGAAAACAGGTGCATGCAAGGGATGGAGACAATGCCTTGTGCACCTACTCTATGGATGTAGAGATAAGGGGGGCTTTCGGCGGGCAGCTAATTTCGTAGAATTTCTGGAGTGGTGGAAAATTCTTAGAAATGGCGTTCGGCACCGCCAGCACGAGTAATGATCGCAGACAATTAGTTATCCGTGCCGAGTAAAATTCCCGGATAATATTCGTGAGAAAAGAACATGAGTATCAAAAGTGTCAAGGGGACTTTTCGCCATGCTTAGGCACGACCGTAGGCTGTGCATGGCGCATTTTAGACGAGGCTGTGGATGATTTCCGAACCCTCCGAACGTAGGTGGGGAATATCCGTGGATGATCATCGGAGAGATAATTGCTCGCTGAATAATTTCCCCACGCCCGAACGCGCCCAAGAGATGAACGCAACGAAGCATTTTTTTAGTGACGGACGTGCCACATACCAAATTGCGACTTCTGATTATTGCGGTTCAGTTCTGTCGAAACTCGCACCGAAGAATCTGCTAGCCGTGAACTGTTTCGTAGAAACTCGTACGCCAAGTATTCAGTTCAGGTTGCGGAGTGAAGGCCTGTGCACTGTTGTGGCACTCACTAACCCGCTATGCGACAGCCATCGCATTTCGGCGTTTGCCCTCCAGAGCAGCCTCCGTGCAATCTCCGGGTTTCCGTTACTGTTTTTTGCCCCGACGGATCTGGGGCTTATTTACCCGAAATGGAAGCCGCGATCTACGAACCATCGCGGGCATGCAAAGGTTTGGCACTCGCCGGCGCGCCATTATGTGCCGTTAGGGCCGGGTCCGACATTGATCCTCCCATTGTGCTGTGCGGCCGTCGCTGAGCGCAGTGCAGCGCTGCCGCCGCGCCCACGGCTCGCTCGGCCCCCAGCGGCCGGGCGGCGGCGCCGCTCCGCCGGCGGAAAGGCCGCGACGGGGCAGGGGAGCCCAGGGTACCGGCCCGCCTAGCAACAGCCGGCTGCAGGCGCCAGCGATCGATGCCCGGTGGCGCCGCGCCGCGGCCGGCGCCGGGTACTAGTCCCGCCGCCGCCGTTGGCGTGCGGTCTCAATCGGGCGGCGGGCGGCGGCGGAGGTCGGCTGGCGAGGGGTGGGCCGGGCCCGAAGCGCGCGCGCGCCCACGCGCATGCATACCCCGGCCGACTGCGTGCGCCGACTTTGTGTCGGCTGTTGGTCGGTCAACCGCCGGCTGTCGGGTTGACGACAACCGATGACCTGCGGGTTGTCGCACCTCGGATTGCTTGGTCCCCGACCGATGTCCCGCTCCGTGGGCCCGGAGGCTGCCGTCCACGTGTCTGATCCTCCACCTGGCAGGCTATTTCCGTAGAGGCCAGTCAGGTGTGAGTTCATTGGTGACCCGTGATAGATGAGATAGGACTACACAATTTCCTAATCCATTGGTTCCGAATTGAGCGGAGCCGTGACTTGAAAGTCGCTGGTTTGGTTCCAAGGAGCTCGGTGCCGCGTGGGCAATTGTTCCAGTCTGGCAGTGATCGGTCCATTTCGGGAACAACATGCACGCTTTCAAACACGAAAGTTGGACCATTGAACACCCAAACCGCTTTTTATATTGAGGTAGGTAGGCATGAAACAGTTATGTAAGTGCGTTAAACTTTCATTGAAGCAGAAAATGTGCAACCACCCCCGGAGCTTTTACTGTTTTCCAAGGGCTTTCGGCAAAAAGCGTTCGCAAATGATGCATTTCTAAGACGCAAAATTGTGACTGGTTAGTCGAACGACACGTTCACATAGATCGGTATGCCGGGTGGGCAGGACCGGCGCCTCCGGCCACCGGCCATGAAGCGCAACCTCTCCCCGTCTCTCGCTGTCGTACACAGCCGTGCGCAGTCGCAGGGCTCGGCGGCCCCGGTCGCTTGGCTCTCCCGAATGCGTCGCAGCCGCGGGGCGGGCGGCAGGTGGCGCGCCGCCGCCCGGCTCCCGGCCGTGATCGACCCCGGGGCGCGGCTCAGCCCGGAGCGCAACCATCTCTTGGCTGCGCCCGCCCCTGATCGGGTCATTTTCCACTTAGCGGCGGCGGCGGCTGCGGCGACGCCCGCCGGGGGTCGGGGCTTCGGGGGCTCGCCAGCGCCCCGGGGTGGCCCGACACGGGCCGCCGGGGGCAGCAACCCACCGCGTCGGTCGGCGCCGCGCCGCCGCGCCAGCGGGCCGGCGGGCCGCCAGTGGCGCCGCTCGTCCGCCGCGTGCGCTGCGTCGGTCCGGCGGCGGAGCGGGCCGGCCGCCGGACGCGACGGACGCCCCGAGACGCCCGACGTCGGTGCGTGGACCGCACGCTCAAGTGATTTGTCGGAAGGCGGCAGGTTGTCGGCAGGGAGCGGAAAGGCGTTGTCACGTGTGGTGGTGGTGACGCGGCGGCGCCAGGGAAGTGTCTCGTGCGCTGGCCCGGGATCAGCGCCGTGTGACGGCGTGAGGTTCTCCATGCACTGTCTCGGGGGCAGCATCATGTGATGGCGTGAGGCTCCTCGTGCGCTGTCCCGAGATCAGTGCTGTATGACGGCGTGAGGCTCCTCGTGCGCTGTCCCGGGATCAGTGCTGTATGACGGCGTGAGGCTCCTCGTGCGCTGTCCCGGGGGTAGTATGATGTGGCGGCGTGAGGCTCCTCGTGCGCTGTCCCGGGGGCAGTGCTCTATGACGGCGTGAGGCTCCTCGTGCGCTGTCCCGGGGACAGTGCCATGTGACGGCGTGAGGCTCCTCGTGCGCTGTCCCGGGGGCAGTGCCATGTGACGGCGTGAGGCTCCTCGTGCGCTGTCCCGGGGGCAGTGCCATGTGACGGCGTGAGGCTCCTCGTGCGCTGTCCCGGGGGCAGTGCCATGTGACAGCGTGAGACTCCTCACGCGGTCGATCCAATCCCAGCTTTCGATGACTTTCCGTTGTGCACTTCGCGTCGGGGGCTGTTCAAAAGTCGAGCATCAAAAGCCACAAGACCGTAATGATGCTCGCTGCTCGCTTCGGACCAGTGCTGCTGGGCTATAAGTAACAGGGGCGGACCGCTCTCGGGACTTTGAGGAGCTTCGGTCTCTGCTTTACGCGGCCTTGGCGGTGGCTGCGTGTTCTGAGCTTCAGTTATATGGAAGTCGATACAGTGGTGCTCAAGGCCAATCTGTCCTACTCGTCTGGCTCAGAGTTAATATTTCACAGTGGGCTGCGCTGCACGCGTATGTGTAGGTAGCCTTGGCCTGCCGCGTTGGCTGGTGTCGCGCTCGCTGGTTGCCGTGCTGGCTGGTGCCGGCGCTCGCTGTTGCCGGTTCTCGCAAGGTACCGGCGCTCTTTCGCGCCTGCGCTCGCTGGTGTGCTCGCTGGTCCCGTGCTCGCTGGTACCGCGCTCGCTGGTGCCACGCTCGCCGGGTGCCACGCTCGGCTGGTAGCCGTTGCATCGTCTGGGTACCAGGCGCCGCAAGCTGTTCCAACGCTCGCCGGTGCCAACGCTCGCTAGTGCCGTGCTCGCTGGTGGCGCGCTCGCTGGTACCCATGCGCACGCTCGCCGCCGCACTCGCTGGTTGCGCGTGCCGCCGGCTGCCAGTGCTATCACTTCCATTCGTGTCGCGGCGCTGCTTCCTGTTCTAACGGGGCGGGGCCCGAGTCCCACCGTCCATCAGGCGGCTGCATGCGCTTTTCTACGGTGTGTGCTCTGACCCGTCGGGAAGCCCGCCGCACAGTTGTCTCGCAGCGCATGGCCCGCGGTGGGGCCGGGGTCGGCCCGCGCCGCCAGCCGTCTGTAACGCTGGCGGTTCAACCCGCCGGCTGGAGGAGCTGCCGGGGCCGGCCGGGGCCATTCCGCGCCTCCTCGGTCTCTTTCGCAGGCCGGCGCGGGCCGGTGTGGGACCACGGGCGTCAGCTAGCGGGCCGGGGTGCGTTCTGAAAGCGAAAGGGAGTCTTGAATCAGGTGGCGGCGGGGCCCGCAGGTGGTGTGTGTGGGTGCCGGGCTGCATCGGTGCGTTGCTCAGTCTGGCGTGAGGATTTGGGGGTCGAGGTTCGCTGCGCTTCTACTGACACGCCGTCTTGTGGCACTGGACTACTGCGTCATTTGAACGTAGGCGCGTAGATAATGGCTGCTGTATCACGAGGTATTTTTCACTTTCTGAAGCCGGCGGCGTCCTCTCTCGTGGTTTCCAGCGCCCTCCAGGGGCGGATCGTCAGCCGTTTTGAATCGGCGTCTACGCACTCGCATGTTCAAAGTCCTGCTTCTGTCGGCTGAGGGTTTCGCGCAGGTGTCCTGCTGCCCGCTGGTGTTCCGAACCAATCACGTGCCGTGATTACTTGTCGGGCGTGCCGCGGCCCCGGCTGCTCGCTTCCCACGACACTCCGCCTTCAGGGAATCGAGTGTGCGGGGGTGGGCGATCCTGGGCAGAACGGCTCTCCCGCTGCTGGTCGGCCTCGGCGGCTGGCAGCGGGCACTAACTCCGATGCTGAGCCACCGGACGGTGCCGGCATGCTCCACGACCGGCTGCTGCGCGTCTCCCTCGAACTTCTGCCGGCGCTGGACACGGGCAGGGCTCTGCACCGAGCATCCGCCGCATTCAGCATATCCATTCAGCGCATTCAGTTTCACTCCGGTACATTCGGCATTTGCGGTCTTTTTCCAGGTCGCGGCGTTTTGCTCTGGTCTAGCTGTTAGTTTGTTTGATCTTATTGAATTCTGAAGTCGCGATAACTTGTTTGCCTCGCGTCTGGACGTGATTCTGCATAATGTACCCA
>NW_023596461.1:13166717-13212050 GCF_011947565.3 Pollicipes pollicipes | reverse complement strand
TGCGCCCATGCCACATCCATGGCTGAGCCCCACACCAGCCCCGCTGGTGCCTGGCGCCGCCGGAAGACCGGCGCTGCCATGGCGCGGCTGCAGCTGGCCGGCATGGCTCGAGCCGGTGACTGGCCGCTGGCCGAGCTGGCCGAGAAGTGAGACCTGGACGGCGCCTACGCCTGGTGCGGCAGGAACAAGCTGAAGCCCGACTCTGGGCGCGGTGGATGGAAATGGAACTCCGATGTTTGGCGCGGCAGATAGAAGCCGAACCTCGGTGTCGGTGCAGGCAGGGAGCCGGGCTGCACGCTTAGTGTGGCGGGAGAATGATAAACTCGTGGGAAAAACCTCAGGTCAGGGAAAGAGAATGGAGGAAGACCGAAGTCCCCAGCCACGTATTTGCCTCTGTAGCTTGACAGAGCTATGATGAAAAGAACTCAGGCGCATGACCATTCGAAGACAGTCGACGGGTGAAGATGAGCTCTTCACATCTGTACCAGCATGCACAGACGTCCACAAGGATACAAACGCTGCACACATATTTACAAAGGATCCGACGGTGGGGAATCTCGGATTACGTTTTTTGTAGCTGACGGAGAACTCATGAACTTCATGTTAGTGCCTAGAACTTAGGTGATTGCCGAGGTCAGCAAGTCAATATCGCAGGCCGTAGGTTGCTTCTGTCGAGCATGTCACGTGCATCCAACGGCCGCTGCCAAATATACTGTTTTGCGAACGGTGGAAACTGTGGCTCGAGACATACCGCACATTTGAGAAGCACTTGTTGGCTTACTGTTGCTACATGACGACGATGGTCGAAGCCCTGAACCAATGAGCATATCGTAGTGCCCGAGAAATATTGGCCGCATTTTGTGGCGTTCGTTTTGTGGTAGGTTCGAAAAAACTGATGCGGGGCTCAAGGCTACCCAAAAACACAGTTTGCAGCAAGCGGTCCTGGGCTTCGACCTTGCATTTATGAGCCAGGAGCAAGCGCGCCGCCATTTATGACGTTCTCGCGTCGTGCGTTTAACAATCGCCTCAGGGCATAGGCTGCGCACCCCGCTTAGTGAGAATCTGTCGCGATTTCCCTGACATCAGGTGTCTTGGCGCGTTTCCTAAACTTCACAACCTTATCCTCTTCACATGTGACTGCGATATGCCACATCACCTTGATGGGAGGTGCTGGGATATGCGCGGCTGGCATATTCGCAGCTCTGACGCAACAGCGCTGGGATGTGGCGAGCATCCGCATCGCCGCCCGATCTTTCCCAGTGTGCAGTGTGCTGAGCACGTCACTAGACACTGGACATCTTTGCTCTTGATTATGTTATGCCAAAAATTGTGAGTCCATTGGCTTTAATATATATATATATATATATATATATATATATATATATATATATATATATATATACGTTAAAGGCAATGGGCCCACAATGCATCTATATATATATATATATATATATATATATATATATATATATATATATATATATATATATATATATATAGTTAGTGGATGCTATATATATATATATATATATATATATATATATATATATGTGTGTGTGTGTGTGTGTGTGTGTGTGTGTGTGTGTGTGTGTGTGGTGTGTGTGTGTGTGTTATTTATCGCACACATTGATGGAGTCATTACCTAAATGTACCGAAAAACGGATGCTTACCAACGTTCGAACTATTTTCTGCGCACTTCTCAACTGTCTCGTGAACCTGGAAGCTTCAGAATGAGAGAAGCCCGGTCTTTACAGATGCCTTCTTTCGCATGAACGAAGTTAATGTATATATATATATATATATATGTATATATAAGCTGGTCATTTGTTTCCCGAACATGTTAGACAGGTTGCATATCTGATAAGACGCAACACAGAGCTTTCGAAATGCGGTCGAACTCCTTGAATGGGCCTCCCAACATAATGCTTGCTTGCTATATGGAAAAACGACCGTCACACGGGGCTCCAGCTCGCCGGACGGCCAACAATGTGTCCGTGCTTGCTTGATGCGATACATCACTTTATATACCACGTCGTTTGTGGTTACTACTATGCCTCGTGTCTCGATAATAGTCACCACTGGTTACATCGAAAAAGTATAAACTGGAGACCTTGTAAACTGAGGCGTCCTCTCGTACACGAAATTAGCAATAGCGCCAACGCGCATAACCTCTACTATTCTGCTATGGTTATCTTGCTACTTTAGGGCTTCGTTTAGCCACTGCTGGCTGCTGGCAGTCTTTGTTTATGGTTCATACTAGTTTGAATCAGTAGTCTCAGGAAAGATTGCAGCGTGCAATGCGCCTATTCTTTTAACAATATGCCTATCGTATTCAGGCGACATTTTTGGAAACAGAAACACGCAAGACCGAAACCAACTGGAACATGAATGCCCCCCGAACAATAATCAAACACTACTTTTTGAACATTTCACGTTCCGGCCTTCCGTGATAACAGCAAATACCCGTTTTCTCAAGAAGCATTTCGCGCACATCGCTAACTAAATTGTTGCCACATGCACAACGCTGCGCGACCGAAGCGTCCTCAAGAGCTAATAAAGCCGAGATATAACTCCGGGCAGTTTGTTGTTGCCCACTCACGGCGTGCGAGCTTGTGTGAACTACTGCGTGGTATCCTATGAACTCCCTGAGCCCCCTTACAATAGGCAGATTGCAACAGTCCTGTCACAGCGGGCAGCTGTGGCTCCCATCGACTCGCCTGCGTGAATCTTCGCACAGGAAAGTCGGAATATCAGTGCGTACGCTAGATAGTCCTTGCGACTGCATGTGTATTGTGTTCATCGCATTGCCATCACCGTGGACATGCCCTAATTCAATACATCCATGCTGGGGCAGGACAGCCGTGATAGATGCTGCGTTTTTCCGTCTGACGCATCGGTGCAGTCGGATACCGAGCTGCTGGCCACATGTCTGGTTCGCCGCCGATGACACTGACCTGACTGCATCTGACTTGTCGATGTGGATACTACAGCCAGCTTGATAAAAGGAATGCCGCGATCAGAAGCCCAACGCCGACCGAGGACGGGGCCTGCTGTAAATTGTCTGACAGCTGTGCCCTCTGCTGCTTATACATGACAGCGGCTTCCGAAAGGATCCGCCGTCACCAGTTAGGGCTTCACGACGCACTCAGCTGCTGAGGTTATACGATGTCGCCCGTCTTTCGCCACTGCAGAAGGGGCGGACTCCACGGAGAATCCAACCCCGCACCTCTGGTTTCCCAGAAGCGAAGCCGAAGGAATCCTGAAGCAGTTTGAACGCACAAACTATTCGGCACGCTTTTTGCCGATACACATGGGTTCTTTGTCTGAAATGGCTCGTGTATAGTTTATTGAGAGCAAAGTAAGCCAAATCGGGTAGGAGTATAGAACATATAAAAATACGGACAGGCCAGCAGTCATCAAACACTTCGTTCTGAACAGTCGCTGCAAGGCTGGAAGCTCCCAGCAACTCCAAAAAGCCCAATACAAAAGTATGACGCCACTGAAATTGCGAGTCGAAACAAACTTCTCCAGCGGCCAGCATCCGAGCGGAGAGAACCACTCCCTCGCACGGTGGCAGGCAGCCGCGGCTGGGTGCGGCCGGCAGCGGGGTCTCCGCCGGCGGTGCGCCCGGGCCGGCCGCCGCTCCAGCCGTCCGCGCTCCACGCGCCGCGTCAGTCGCGCGGCGGCGGTCAACGCCGCCCGCCGCCTGTTCCAGAGGGCGCTCCGCCGCGGGCGCCGGCCCTGGCGCCGGTGCGCTGTGCGCGGCGAACGCTGCGAGCTGCGGCCGGCCGGCGCCGCCCGCTCAGCTGCTACGGATGCCCAACACCTGCTCGAGCTCGGCGCGCTTCTGCTGCACCTTGGAGTAGAAGTAGCGGTGCACGGCCTCGTGCGCCCAGCCCTGCTGGTAGAACTCGCTGCGCCGCTCCTCCTCCGGGTTGCCGACCACGTCGGTGATGGTCTGTGGGCGGGCCACGCCCTCCGTCAGCGGGTCAGCGGCCTCAGCTGTGTCACGGCAACGGAAACAACACGCTGCTCACCCCGAAACAGATGGGAGTTAACACCAATGCGCATAACACCCCAAAGCAAAGCAAAACAAAACAAAAAACGCGATCACTTCAGGTGGATTCACTTCCTTACACCACACCGCAATGGAGGTCAGCGGTCAATCTGAAAGTTTTGTGACGATGCCCCGCGCAACGGCGGACCGAGGCAACCCTGTCCCCACGCCCCCCAGGACCCGCGTCCCTTGCAGCACGAGGGCCTGCCCAGCGACCTCCCTTGCCGCGCGGCTGGACGCCCGGCACACTGAAGCGCCGGACAGCCAGCTACGCTGTGGGCCCACCGCGACACTCAGGGTGAAGCGGAACCCAAGACCTGCGCTTGCCGCCAGCGTACCTTGAGGTCGCGGTTCTGCGAGACGAGCCACTTGTTGATGAACTGCTGCGGGTCACGGGCGAAGCTGAGGAAGAACTCGCGGTTGATCTTGTACTGGTTGATCAGCTCCACCGTCTCATGCACTTTGTTGTCCAGACTCTGGATCTCCTGCTGGCTGGCCGTCGACAGCAGGAAGTTGTTCATCTGCGTCTTAAGCGTGTCGTCCACCTGCGGCGAGGCGGCGCAGCCTCAGCACCCGAGCCAGCCGTGATACAGCCGCGCCCGGTCAGGCCATTCGGCGCCCCTCAACTAGGCTCCGACCCGGAGAGTGGGGGAGGCGAGGGCGGTGGCGCGGCCCCAACTGAAAAAGGATCATCCACGCCGAACGCAGATTCAGGTGCGCACGAATCCATTGACTACATGCCGGACAAAACAACCATAACATTACACTGATGGCGGCAGAATCTGCCGCGCGAGATTCAATGTAGTGATCGTGGTTATACAAGCAGCGCGTAACGAAACATGCAGCCATGAATCAACGGTCCCTGAAAGCGTCGGCCACTGCGGACCGCGAAGTTCAACCTGGCCCAGCTCAGCGTCGAGGGGGACCTGCCTGCGCCTCCGACGCTGATGAAACAGCCCCGGTCTCCCGTCGCCACGCTGTCACGCCAGCCGGCCAGCTCGGGGAATGGGACAAAAGGGCGAACACAAACAACCTGGTCCAGCTCAGCGTCGAGGGGGACCTGTCTGCGTCTCCGACGCTGATGAAACATCTCCGGCCTCTCGCCGCCACGCTGTCACGTCAGCCGCCCAGCTCGGGGAACGGGACAGACAGGCGAACACAAACAACCTGACGCAGCTCAGCGTCGAGGGGGACCTGCCTGCGCCTCCGACGCTGATGAAACAGCCCCGGTCTCCCGTCGCCACGCTGTCACGCCAAGCCGGCCAACTCGGGGAACGGGACAAACAGATGAACACACACAAACAAACCGGGAGCGGCCGGGATGGCGGCACGCACCTCGACCTCGATGTCGTAGCACGCGGTCTTCTTCTGCTCGGCGCCCTCGACGGTGATGGTGTGGTTGATGACGATCGGGTCGGGCGGGTGCAGCAGCGAGTTGAGCCGGTGCGGGATCTCCGCGAACTTCATGCGCGAGCACTGGAAGATCTGCTCCAGGTACCGGTCGCAGTTGACGTACTCCCGCTCACTCTGGTCCTGCCCGGCCAGAGACAGAGGGAGCTGGTCAGGCGCCGTCCCGTCCTGTCGTTTCAGACCATGTCCACTTTCTGTCCTATAATGTCAAACCCTGCTCAGTTTGTCTTGATCTTCAATGTTTTGCGCCGCTTCTCCCGTCCCCGTCCCGTCTTGTCCTACCTTATATTATGCCATCTTGTTCATCCTGGCCCAGCCTATACTGTCCTGTCTCCCCCCCCCCAAAAAAAAAATAACTACTTCACAACCCTATCACATCCAATACTACCAACCACTTCCCCTGTATCCCATGAAATGTTGCCATGTTTGAAGTCAAGAAATGCAACTAAAATCTTCAAATGAAATCTGCAAGAAGCTATTGGTTGGATTTTTTAACAAGAGTTTTTTACCATCTATCACACACCTATATGATGGTATAACATACAAGATCTATGAGGTAAAATGTATGGAACTACATCTCGCCCCGCACAGTCAGCAGGGGCCAGTCCAGTGGCACAACCCAAAATCAAACCCCTGGCAACCGGCGTGCACGGACCCCCGGCGGAGGTGACCTCGGTCCGTCGCGCGCTCTCACCTGCAGCTTGTTGTGCTTGACGTACTGCCAGAGCGCCTGCGTGATGACGGGCCGTGACTGCGTGTGCACGCCCAACAGGCGCGCCAGCCGCGAGTCCAGCTTGAACTGCGGCGGCTGGTAGTCGAGCAGCAGCAGGATCGTGCAGCGCACGTTCTTGTCGCCGGGCCGCTTCACCTGCACGGAACAGTCAGGGCCAGGTCAGGTCAGGTCAGGTCAGGTCAGGTCAGGTTGGGTCGGGTCAGGTCGGGTCGGGCCGGGTCGGGTCAGGTCAGGTTAGGTCAGTCTGCCGTCAGCGGAACGGCACGACGCGACACCACGGAGACGGGACACCAACACAGTGTGCAGCACGCCAGCGGCAAATGGCACGCCCCTGAAAAGCTACGGACATTTCCATAACAATGCACAAAAATGCGGCAACTGTACGCCGAGCTTTTGGGTAGAGGAAGTGCCCCACCTTTAGAGCATATTGAAAAAGGCATACTCTAGAGAAACCCCAGTACCAGTTGCGTCTAATAAAAGCACCGGGTAACACAACTGCAAGAACGTCAAGACATCACAACGATACCACTTTTAATTATTCCTGAGTCCAAATTACGCCGCCAACGCTTCGTAACAGCACTACGCTTCTTCCCTGCAGTTGCCGCGACCGCCGTCGTTAAAACAACCGCCGTTGGCACCCCAGCGGGTGGCAATGGCCTGTTACAGATAGGTGCATTGGTCAAAAGCTTGAACCAGTGCGTCACCATGTACGATGTGATGCTCACATTCCGAAACCCAAAGTGCGCCTCGAAAAGTGTCCCTGTGGTGAACGCCATGGGGGGGGGGGGGGAGATCGAAATCATAGTATAACGCTTCGTTGACTTCGCGGGACACAACCTTCATGTTCGCATATTTTTTTTGTTTTGTTTAAACGAAGTGTTTCAATCTTTCGTAGCGTTTATTACATACATATTTCGACAAATTAATGTGTTGCAAACGTTACAGAATAAACAAGTTGGAGAAGTAATGGAAATTAAATGCATTACTTTCAAAGTGGCAAGCAGCGCGTTCCATAACATTTCTCCTGCAGGGTGGGCTATTTCAAAATCGAATTCTGAGGTACTTGGAAGGATTTCGAGAAAACCGGTATAACTGATCAAATTGTTCGCACCTGATCTAACAATACGTGAACAGTACCAAAAGGTGGCATACCCCTTCAACAAACGACTCGCCGCCAGGCAACAGGCACTCCCTCGTTGGGTAGCGCTGGTGCCGCCTCCGGGGTGAGGCCACGCCCACCTGAAAGCCGTCGGTCTCCTGCGTGGTGGCGGTCCGGTGCCACTCGACCAGATGGTTGTCCGGACCGTACAGGTCCTTGTCCAGCTCAATCACCAGCGACTTGAAAAAGGACGAGAACTTGCGCTTGGTCTGCGGACAGTGACGTCAGCTCAGCGCGGCGGAGTCGGTGCGATTGTATCGGGAGTATCTCCGGCTGGAGGGAGGCGGCCCTACTGCAGTGACTGCGAGGGTGGGCGCATCTCCGGCTGGAGGGAGGCGGCCCTATTGCAGTGACTGGGTGGGTGGGCGCATCTCCGGCTGGAGGGAGGCAGCCCTATTGCAGTGACTGGGTGGGTGGGCGCATCTCCGGCTGGAGGAAGGCGACCCTATTGCAGTGACTGGGTCGGTGGACGCATCTCCGGCTGGAGGAAGGCGGCCCTATTGCAGTGAGCGGGTCGGTGGGCGCTTCTCCGGCAGGAGGGAGGCGGCCCTACTGCAGTGACTGGGTCGGTGGACGCATCTCCGGCTGGAGAGAGGCAGCCCTCCTGCGGTGGCTGGGTCGGTGGGCGCATCTCCGGTTGGAAGGAGGCGGCCCTACTGCAGTGAGCGGGTCGGTCAGTGGTGACGTCAGGCTCAGGCGTGCAAACACACAGAGCCAACGTCTGACACAGCGAGGTGGGATGGAGCAGGATGGCAGGGGGTACGGCTTACGCTACGATGCCGCGACGGCACGGCTAGGCCGCGAATGTTCACATGCACCTGCACACCTCGAGTGGCGAGGTGCGGAGGCGCCGGGTGCCGTGTCCCGCTCCGGACAGCGACACCAGCGTGCCGGCTCCGGCGGGCAGCCACTGCCAGTGCCAGGGAGGGCGCGGAACACCCGGCGCGTCTGCATCGCTGGGCTGAAGATGGGTTTGCCATTGGTCATGTCCCTCAGTCACTACGCCCCCAGCCACAACGTCTGACCATGTTCGTCTCAGCCTCGTCCCCGCCCTCAGCCACTACGTCCGACCATGTTCGTCTCGGCCTCGTCCCCGCCCTCAGCCACTACGTCTAACCATGTTCGTATAGGCCTTGTTCCCACCCTCAACCACTACGTCTGACCATGTTCGTCCCAGCCTTGTCCCCATCCTCAGCCACTACGTCTGAGCATGTTCGTCCCAACCTTGTCCCCACCCTCAGCCACTTCGTCTGACCATGTTCGTCTCGGCCCTGTTCTCACCCTCCGCCACTACGTCTGACCACGTTCGTCCCAGCCTCGTCCCCGCCCTCCGCCACTACGTCTGACCATGTTCGTCTCGGCCTCGTCCCCGCCCGGGCCGATGTCACTGACCTTGCTGGCATCGGCCTTGGTCTCGTCCCCGACCCGGCCGATGTCACTGACCTTGCTGGCATCGGCCTTGGTCTCGTCCAGCAGCTTGCCCTCGACACGCAGCTCCCACGAGGAGGCACTGCCCTCGGTCTCGCCGTCCACCGGCTCTTTGGCCGGGAAGTACGTGTTGGAGATGAAGATGCGCAGCTTCCGCTTCTGCTTCAGCGGCCGCTTCAGTGCCTCCTACGCGAGCGCCGGAGGACAGTTAAACTCGCGACACAAGGTGAACGCCGTGTTGGACGGGTCGATGCGTGACAGGTGCTACTCCGGACTGCTTTGACGCCAGCTAAGTTACAGTGGATGGCGATTAATACACGGTCGGTACTCTAGGGACAGACTCTGCTCCTATGGGGTGAATAGGACGAGGTAGCATTGCCTCAACAAACAAAAAAATGTTGCCCACGAATGAAGAGCAGCCACAACAGCAGGCCCCAGGTGGGCAAGATTCAGGCAAAAGGGGTGACTCGAAACACCGATGTGAGTAATAAATGAGTGCACCAAACTCAACCCGTACTGCGAAGTTCTCGAAATGTTTGGCGTGGGAATGCTGTCCGGGAGCTTTTCGGTGGCAGGGTTCTCGTCCTTCATCCGGTGCTAGGGATGGCATCATGGGTTTACTCGAAGACCATTGTCAGATTGATAAAGCTACACCCGACCGTTTAGCAGGATGCACTGCTGACGTCGCTGCCTTCACAGCGCCGATGAACACTGCACGTCCTACCTGAATGTCCAGCCGCTTGCGCATGATGGTGGCATCCAGCTTGCGCTCAAAAGCCAGGAGGTCCATGTAGGCCTGCGACTCGGGCACCAGGTCACGCACCTTCCACGGCAGGATCTTGTCCGCCATCCGCTTCTTCTTCTTGGCGCTGCAGCGGCAGATGGCGCAATGTCAGTCCGGACGCACACACACACACGCACACACACACACACACATGATACGGTCGGGAGTCGTGAGACCGTGCACTGCGTCACGGTCCACCCGGCGGGTTCTGTAGCCGCGTGGGCGCGGACCGCGCAGACAGCGGTGGGCCGACCGAGCCTACCTCTTCATGGGCTGGCTGGAGACGGCGCGCGCGTCCGAGGAGCGCTTGCCGCCGCTAGGCATGGCGGGCGCCCGGCTCGGCGGGTACTGGTTCTGCACCATGCTGCCCCCTGTGAAGAAATGTCGCCGGGAGGTTAGACCAGAGGGGCGTAGCGTTATAACGTTCTGCCATCTGCAACAAAGGGCCGCCAGCGCGTGGCCGGCCACCAGGGGCAGGGGTCACGGGAGGCCTCCACGGCGACACGAGACAGGCGCCCATCACTACATGGCCTTCTAGATCTTCAACTTCGTCCCTGCAGCCACTTCAAACAAGAGCCTATAAGCCCCCCCTCCCAAAAAAAAACGGCACGCACCAAATCGAAAACACAGCCGAGTGCATCTGACCGCCCACAACTACCACCGAGCCGGCATGGCACGCCCCGTGTCAGGCGGCCACCAGGCGGCGCGGCGGGCGCACGGCGGGCGGAGCCGCACTCACCCGAGCGCTGCATCATGTTCTGGGTGCTGCTGGACGGGAACTGGCCGTGCTGGGCGGGCATCCCCTGTGACGGACAGGCGGGGGGCGTCACGGCCAGTGCCACATCACCACTGGCCACAGAGGAACACAGCTGGGCAGTGTGGCATGACAAAACAGCCCACAAATGTGCTGGGTCACGAATGATGTTAGTAAAAAAGATGTACCTGAAAGTGAAGGAAAGTGCCTGACACTGCAATCTCATTGGCAGCAATTGTGCTTGGAATGGATGAAAGGCTGCTTTCAAGATGCCCTCCACAAGATACACAATGTATGGGAATGCCACCTACACTTCCCTTGTGCTCCAGTCATGACTCCACAAAAAGAAAAAGATCAGCCACAATGCATGCTTAAGGAAACCCTGGTGTTTGTATTATCAATCTAGCGCACAATTTGTGTGCCCGAACTTTATTCTACACCTTTTTCATCACATCCCAGAGGGAGATCGCCTGCCTCGACAGTCATGCGGGTGTCCCATGAGGGCGGATCGTTCCTGGACCGACCAGGGTGCGGCCCGCACGTGGCCATCAATCACCGCTCACCGCGTATCCGGGCGAGCCGTAGCTGCGCATGGGTGGGGCGGCGCCGGCCGAGCCGAAGCGGGCCTGCTGGCCGGGCAGCGAGCCGTCTGACGGCGATGGGAAGCCCGGCGGGCGCGCCGCCATCGCCGCCTGCGCCACGAACGGGCCGCGGCCGCGCCGTCAGGAGACCAGCAGACAGCAGACACAGGACACCAGTGACGGAGCAGCCGACCTGCACGCAGCCAGGCAATGATGAAGTGTACAACTGATGTGTCTGTGAGTTATGACACTAGTCTGGACTGTGACACAGCATACCTCGCAAGCCGCAGCACATGCTGCACAGCGCAGCCTTGCGAAGCGGTCAGTCATCACAGATTATATCACATGAATTTTGGCGTGCACAAATGACAATGCCAATGATAACAAGAAACCAACACAATTTTATCTCCAATGCTAAATATACTGATGGGACAATACCAATGCAGTAATGTTTGGTTGGTGTAGTGGCATTAATGTTTGGTTGGTTGGTATCAACTATGATATTTATACAAAATATCATGGTGTATAAATATAACTGAAACATACCTTTTATAAATAATTTGAGTACTCACACCATGAGCCTGATGCAAATTATACAGCTCCAAGCCATATGTTTTAAGCTATAGGTGCAGATAATGTAGAAGACCAGGGGCCAGGCTCCAAAAAAACATGTCCACTGTGTGGGATGTCAGTGCCAACCTCACCAGTGACCCTTGCAGTCACATGCATCACTAAGGTCACTGAATTTGCACCGAATTGTCAAATTATTTTAGCATGAAAAATATTTGATTTTGACTATACTGAAACTTCCTTGGCAACATCATAATTCCTGACAGCATTGGTGACTTATATGTCAAAATTGGTGTCATTCATGCGCAAGACTCTGAGCACTCAGATTTATCTGTATGTAAACTGAAATGCTGGCTATGTCACTGCTGTGCTCAAAATGTCCATTTTCAGTATGCAGAGACAGACTATACCATCATGTCTAAGTCCACAAAAATGCTGTTAGGTGCAATCACAGGTTCATGCGTAGGACAGAGGTATGGTAGTCCTTATAAGGTTTGCTGACATCATTATTATTATTTAAATTTCTTCAAAGCAAAGGTGTTAAGGCAAGATGCTGTTTTTTCACATTTCTTTTTCTTCTTTTTTCACATTTTCATTTCTTGCAAATCGTCTTTCTCGCACGTTGCCATTGCTTTTTAAGATCTTGGTATGTCCGTACTTTGAGTATGGCAACGTTATCTGGGGCCCGTTCGGCAAACTGGACCAGAAACGGCTGGAACGAGTTCAGCGACGAGCTACCCGGCTTGTCTATGAAGTGAGGCGCCAGCCATACCCTGAGAGGCTCAGACTCCTTCAGCCGCCCTCACTGTACTATCGTCGTCGCAAGGGAGACATGGAAACAGTGTACCAGCTATTTCATGGAGGCATGTCGCTATCGGAAGAGGAGTTCCTGACAAGGCACAACTCGGAGGTGACGAGAGGACACCAATGGAAGCTCAGAAAACCTCGAGCTAGGACTCTCGTCGGTCGCAACTCATTCAGCACACGGACTGTCAACGACTGGAACGCTCTTCCGCACCTGCACCTGGTCGTGTCATCGACCTCAGTTGAACAGTTCAAGGCTAGGCTTGATGGGCACTGGGCTGACATCATGTACACGTCCCACACTGAATATTCCCATAATTTGAGACTGTTTGGTTACCGGACTGGGAGCCTGACAAGACCGGGACCTACAGGCCCAGTGGCCTTTTACAATTCCTGATCACCATAAGGTAAGGTAAGGTAAGGTAAGATTGGGCAGTCAAATTTATATGCTGTCATTACAGCATTAAAGGAAAATCACAGTATCTTTTAAGTACTTGTTAAGAGCATCATAGGCAAAAGGCCCTGAGTGCTTGAGATACTTGAGGTACTCAAGGTACCTTTACCAATGTAAATATCTTGTTGCAAGTTGTACATTGCATTTGTGAGCAGCATTAGGCACATAGGTAAAACAGTGCTGTTAGCCTTAGAATAATCAGGAGAAAGGAGGCACTGATGTGTTAATATTTTGGCCACATGCCTGCATAAAAATAAAATGTCTGCCTTTGCGAAATGCCTGCATGCCATTGTTGTTTTGATAAAGACATGCATCTAAAATACTGATCCATCTATCTCCCCTTCCTCCTGCTCATTTTAAGACAAATAAGGCTAACAGAACTGTCTCGTCTTTCTGTTGCAGTTGTCACACAACACCTTGGGAAAACATCAGTGATTTTTGCCTTTCAGCCAGCACAATCAAATGCTGGTAGAAGGATAGGGATGACCATATAATAATCAAATGGTGACCAGGACAGTGGACAGAAAAATGATTTAAAAAGTGGAACAAAACTTTCCTTGCAAATTCATCTTGCAGGCATGAAAATCTGCGGTTTTGTCAATTTGCCAGCCCCGTTAGTGAAAGTCTGAGCGACATTTCTTTCTTTGCACTAATCCCGTAAATTCACACCGCCTATGTCAGCTAGATGGGAAATCTGCACCAAATAAAGCAGCCTTCTACTGTTACTTACTTCCCATCCCCAATGCAGAGCCATCCTTAAATATGCACGAAGCTTGGGCGTTCAGCTGAAAAACTGACCAAGGACGAGCAATCTGCGGCTTCAACGATGGATAATGATCACTCCACGATATATATATATATATATATATATATATATATATATATATATATATATATATATATATATATATATAACCACTCACCGTCGTAAATGCGGCACCGCCGGCCCAATCCTCGCCTACTTGCAGTTTGCACTCATTATGTGCAGTCCAAGCACCGACCTCAGTACCCACCTTAGCAACAAAAAACACGAAATATCACCGGAAAGCAGAAATTGCTCAACATCAGCATCAAAACGTCTCGCGAGACTTGTAATTTTCCATCCTTGAGTCACAACTAGAAAACCCTTTTCCACAAGGAATTGACATGGACAAAAACAGTGCACCCGGTACCCGATTCACGACTCACCCGACTTAAGCCTGATTTGCTGCGAACAACTCCAATAGTTTTCGGGCAATGCAATCTGTGCAATCTGATAAAAATGCACCTGTTTTCGGGCGTGATAAAATATTTTGCTGAACCTGGTATCTGACGTCATTGGTAACCGAGATCAGGATGATTGAAGAATACTTCCTAAAATACGCATTTCATTAAGTGACATGTGAATAGTTGCAGTAATTTTTTGTCCTTAAGAATAAAGTTTGCGCAGAACAAAACGTTTTACTTCTAAGGGATTATAGCAGCTCCGTGATTCTGGATCTCACAACTTAAGGTTCGGACTGTCAAACTTCAAAGTAGTTATTGAGTAGTGAGGCTACTAGCTGTAGGCATTCCAAAGTGTTTTACCTCTTCTAATTGAAATGATAATCGTACAAATACCACAAAACAAACTAAAGGCCGTGGACACTGACGTCACAGACTGTTTAGCTTAGTGTTGCGCTGCGAACAGAGTGATGTGGGCGTGATTGCTGCATCCCGTGGCGCCATCTGTTTTATCTGTAGGACAGCAATATTTTACCCGAGCTACTAAACGCTGCGACTCGTACTACGGCGATGACGACGGGGAGTGGGTGAGCCGCTGTGCAGTGGGGAGGGTCGTGGGCGTATTGATAGGTAGATACTGGAGGAGGGGCACTGCGAAAGTGGTGGGAACTTCGGATATTTGTGCGCTGGCGGAGAGAGCCGTCAGACTTTGGTATCATTGGACGGTTGCGAGCGTGAGACGTCGACCCCTTCCGCAATCCCAAAACTACTTGGTTTGGATCTGTCCCGAAGCCTAAGGGAGCCACTGTGCACACTGTTCGTGTTGCAGGAGGCAGTGGAAATTCCATGAACAAAGGGAGGAGCTTGTCTCGATAGTTGGATCAAGCAATTTATCATTAATGCTGGATGGTAATTCCCAGGTTGTTGGCCCTCTGGTTTCATGATTGCTCATGAAGATTGTTTTTGAAAACTGAGTTGAAGCGTGAAGGAGTTGCATGCCCTCTGCATGTTTGAAACCCTTGGCTAAAGAGTTAGGAACCCAGTTATTGAAATCCCACATTGATTTTGAAGTGTCCTTCAAGAGCAAGTTTACAAACATCTACTGAAGTTGCTTGTTGTCCAAGACTCACATACCCAGTCATTGTGGCGGAATCAGCAAGCTTTAGAAGATGGCGTCTAGAAGGTAAGCACAGCAGGGCACAATGGACATGGTGTTGTTGTGTTGTTGTTGTTGTGGACAAGTAGTTGACCTGGTATTTGCTAGCAAGGAAAGCTATTAATGCACTAACAATGACTCATGTCTGTGCTAAGTATTTTGGATAAAAGATGCCAAAGGAATTGTTTCCACATTATACATTTCAGGGTGCAGCATATCTGATTTTATTTTGAATACATTGTGTGGCTCATGGGAGGTATATAACTGAGTGCTTATTAAATGTATATGCATCAGAGTAATTCATGCTAAATTTATTTGGCTACTACAATTTTTGATTTGTCAATAGAGGTCTATTATGAGTTACATTGTTGTGCAGGGTAGCCCAGAACTCACAACTAAAATTTCTAGCTGGAGCCTATCAATGCTATTTTTGAACTCCTTAGTTGGTCAGAATGTGGCATGAGCTGCTCCCCAGCCAGTATGTTTGGTATGTTAGAAAAAACTTGTTTAGGTGGTGGCCAGAGTAGGCATATTTCTGTTCTTTGGTATATCTGTTTAAAAATGGGAGTATTTCAGGCTGTTATGTTTGCAGTGAAATGAAACACACAACACTTAAATGAAAACCATTTCACTTTTTGACATTGCACATTGTGACAGCAATCCATATGAGGCAGCTGATATCTCTGCTTCATTGTAACTGACCTTGTGCCTGAGATATCCCATAACACCAACTTTTGGTGTGTCTGCATCTGCTTGCACTTTAGGAGGTTTGTATCTATGTGTCTAGCATAAGGATGTTACACCACTGTCATGTTACACTTGGAAGCTAGGGACCCCATGGGCCATGGCATGCCTGATGTTGAAGAATCATGAGAACAGAAATCTCACAGTATAAGGCTAGGGATCAAGCATCAAATATTGAGATAAGCATGTGTTGAGCATTTGGGGGACAAAAAGTTGATGGGGTAAGTTGATGCTGAGTATCTAAGCCTCTTCTTTTCTTGCTGCAGGCCCTTGATCACAAATGTTCAAAGACCAATGTCTGAAATGCTTCTGGTAAATCCACTTGTCTGCCACCTGCTACAAGTTCAGCTGGAGCAACTCTGTTCCCACTGCCAGGAGAAAGAGGCACACCTGGTAGGAGATTGGCATCTGGGTCCTTGCCCATCATCAGATTAAATAGGGGTCAACTTCACTTCTAGAAGAAAGTACTTCTAAATGGCTCTGGTTTTCCTTATGATGAGAAAAAGAAACTTTATCTTAGATCTGGGAATGTGTGTCATCCATCTGTATGTCATGGTGCATCTACAAATGTGCATGTCATGCACTATAACATATGCATCCACAACTATGGCTGCCGGACACTCATCGCAACTTCCTATAACCACTGTACACCTTTGTAAAGGGAAGACATTTAAAGTGCTTCTTGCCTGGGGGGGGGGGCTAGCTGAGCTCTGGTTAAGTTTGATGGTGTCTGAGGAGCCACAATTTTGTCTCTGAATGGGTGTGCCTCTTTCCCTTGGTGGTAGAGCCAGAACTGTTGTGGTTGTGGTTGAGTAATGCCAGCTCCTTGTGCTCAACTTTCTGTCCCTTGAATGCTTAAGGCACTTTTACCCTGAACACCTATGTTTTTATCTCTGGTCTTAGGTTGTGGGAAATATGTTGCCATGGATATCAAACAGTCTATAAACACATGACATGGCGTGACTTAGAGGGCTGTATCTTAAAATATGCAACACAGTAACGGTGTAGCATCTTTATTCACTCACAGATACAGATGCATACACATAGGCACTCGCGCATATACACGCACACACTCACATACTCCGGTCATTGACCACAAGGGCACCTATATTTACTTCACTTAGCACCAGTTCCCACAACCTTGTGTGTGAGATGTCAAATATGTGTCAAATATAAGTCAGGCTGCTGGTTGCTTCACCGACTCGCAAGTTTCTGGTTCTGTAGCCAGGGTGCCATGATAGTAGCGAAGTTGTCTTTTCTCTCTGACTGCATTTCGCTAGTACAGTATTGGATGGCATGGCTCATTTACTAGTCAATAACAACAACAAAAATGGGACAAATGAAGTGAGCTGGTAGATGTGACATTGATTTGTTGCCTTTCATAGATCCAGCATTGCATCGCATGACATCTGCGAGTGCGAGTGCCAGTTCGCCGAAGGAAGTCGGGACTTGGGCAACGCGGCACTCGTACACGCCTCACTCAAAAAGACGTCAATGCATCGCCCTGACGGTGCTTGGGCGCATCGCCCTGACGCTGCTCAGGCGCATCGCCCTGACGGTGCTTGGGCGCATCGCCCTGACGCCGCTCAGGCGCATCGTCCTGACGGTGCCCAGGCGCATCGCCCTGACGGTGCTCAGGCGCATCGCCCTGACGGTGCTCAGGCGCATCGCCCTGACGGTGCTTGGGCGCGCCGAGCGGCCACGCTCTGGCCGCTGCTGGCAGGGGCGAACAGGCGCCAGCCAAATACCGCTAGGGCAGCACCCGATAGCGCGCCACCCAGAGAACGAGCGGTGCGATGAGGTGTGACGTTAGTGAAGTGGTTAGCGCTTCTGTGTTCACCACTACATGTCTGGGAAACTAGAGGTACGGGGCTCGATTCTTCGCGGTGCCCGCCCTTGTTGCCAGGGTGAGAGGCAGGCGACCTCATATAGCCTCAGGATGGAGTGCGTCGTTAAGTCCTAAAGCGGCAACGACGAGCAGGCGCCAGCCAACCACCGCTAGGGCAGTACCCGGCAGCGCGCCACCCAGGGGGCAGCGGCTGAGGGTCGCAACTGCAGCATCAGCACCTCGCTGTCCTGGTGCTCGAGTGAGCGTGTCGTGCCCCCCCCCCCCCCCCCCCCCCCCCCCAATGCCTGGTTTATCATGCAGACTACAGCCCCTGCCTGCGTGGGGAACTTCGGGTGCCCCGTCCACAGTGGACGTCGGGCCATTCTCGTTGGAGATCTGCAACAGTGAAGTGCTCCGATCGCGGTACACGGGACGAGGGTTTGGGGCGCCTAGATGCCCAGTGCTACATTTAGCAGCATTGCATGGGAGTAGCCATTTGACGGAATATGCCCATGGCGTACAACAATACCCAAAAATGTCGCGCATGACGCAAGGCAAAAACACTGTAAAGGTGTGTAAGGTGTAACCTCGTAACGACCTCTGTGTAAAGGCCAGTCAAAATGTTGCATGGGCCCACAAGGTACTTGTTCAAGTGGATGTTCCATAATGCTGAAACAATAACAAAATCAAAACTACACTACCTAACACTGGCACAGGGACATAGCCAAGAGGAGGGCCAAGGGGCCGTGCCCCTCCCCGCCCCCTGAGCCAACAGGTTAACACTAGATGCTAGGCGATTTCGCCGGGAAATGGGTCAAATTAACCATTTTGGAAAAGTCGTCTTCTACTGACTGGAATTGGCTACGTGTCCGGGTCGAGCAAAAGAAGCTACATAAGCGTACGAACTACACATAACAGAAGCCTGTAAATCCGATCAAAATGCGGGAAGAGTTCGAGCGCTCCTGGCTTCTAAGTGTCACCGAAAGTTTCAAGTCTGTTGTTTTTCATACGCTTCGCTTCGGAAGTGATACGCACGTGCATAGCTACAGTGCATGCCTGGATATTTGTTTTTACAGCGTGAGGCTTTGTCCAACTCTGAGAACTGCTTTAAATGTGGAGAAAAATACCCAGCCTGCAGTGCGGCTTCACACCTAAGACTTTATGCAGAGGGTGTGCTGGAATTTCGCCGTAAGCATGTGTTTGGTTTACACGGCCATTACGCAAGTCCACGGCAGGGGCCGTATCGTGCAACTGGCGTCGGGTTGCATACCGTGGGTTTTGCTTCCAAACATTGCTGGTGGGGTCCGCTTGCGTCCCAGCCGGGCTGCAGTTGGTTCGCTCCAGGCTGGCAAGCCTCGTTGCATTACGTCTTGGTGTCGCCTCAACATTCCCGCGGTCAGTTAGCTCACTGACAAAGTCTAGGAACGTTGCTATGTTGGTGGTCTGGGACGAACCTCGCGAAATACTGTTGCCAAGAAGCACACTCCGACTTGGATCCTTTGGTTGCTTTTGTTTCTTTGTCCCCGGTCAGCAAGTTTTCATCAGTCCAGTCCACGGGCCGACCAAACCAGCTTGTGACATGAGGTTTTCTCAGAAGCTGCACGTGCGGAATGAAATCGAATGAATACTTTTGGGGTATTAAGCCATGCGATGTCTTCGCAAGTTTGCTCTCTGTGCGCGAGCTGCAAAGCTTCATGGGTGATAGGAGCGACGGGCGTAATTTCGCAAAACTGAGTTGTAGGGGAGGGGAGCAGTGCAAAATGACGCTTCCGTCCCCAAAAAAGCCAACAAACGGAGTCCTTTCTACGTTTAGCCCACTATCTTTTCAAATTTGGTAGGGGAGCCCCCCCCCCCCCCTCCTCCTCTCCCAACTGAGTAAGAGGCTATACCCCTAATAGTGGCTCCTTAGCGCACGGCAGGAGGCGGGGCTGTGCGTTGCTGGCTAGACACCTTCAGAAGTGCCGCGATCACATTACCACAATCGATCGTACCACGACTACGAGTGTGTTCGTACCAGCGGTTGCATCCCATATATCAACAGCAGCGTGCATTTGGCTTTTCCTGCATCTGTCGTTGGGAGGAGTGGAAGAGGTTTTTCTAGGATGGGGACGGAGATGGGGATAGAAAGCGTAGTAATAAAGATGGTGCTATGGACGAAGGTAACTTAAAGGATGGCTGGCCCGGTGACCGCCTGTGTCAAGGCTAAAACTGATCTGCGGCGCTAGTGTGAGGGATACGAATAAAGATGGTGAAAATGTTGGAACACAATGTAAAGCTCAAATTAAGACAAGGCAACATTGGTGATTATGGCCTGCGTGCCTATTCCCGGCGCCCCCAGTACCTCGGTGGGTGGCACTGAAGTAGGACTGACTGTGTGTTAGTTGGCTTATCCTTTCGATCCCCTCGTTGATGATTCCGTCTTCTCCCGCTCTGTCGTGTTCTCGCTCTTCTCAATCGGTCAATCAAATCAAATCAATCTCGTTGAGCCTACATCGTCTGCCCTCTAGGTGTTTGAGCCCTGTCGATTGTCCACATATTTTTATAACAGGGTGGCCAACAGGCCTCTAGGAAGAGTACTCGGTTCTGGAAAGGGCTACGAGGGGTTCTGTCCTGCCCTGGGTATTAAGGCGTGTATTTGCGATTTCGGAGTTTCCTGTCGTTTTACAAACGTGTGAAATCCCCACCGTTTTGGTGGAGGCTTTGCTCAACTGCGGGTGAAGGTCCGAGATGTGGTGGCCAGTTCCGTGTGGAAAATAAGCTGAAGAACGAGTCCTCCAGTACCGCAGACTTCCCAGTGTTCGTGTCGGCTGTGGGGCCAGCCGTTCTCAAATCCTCTGCGCCGGACATGGTTGTGGCGCGGGAGTCAGAAGATTGCCAGAATGCCGACGGCTTTGATTTGCACTTGCCAGCAAGCTTCCTTTCACGACTGAAGCGTGGTTTGCCGGTTCCGCGGCATAGCTCATCGGGGCTTGAATGAAAGGCGCTTCGCCGAGTAGGTATTGCATTTGGGAAAGATTTGCCAAAGGATCCCCATGTTCCACAGTACCGAAGGCTCTCAGTTGCATAGGTGTTCGTACTCTTAGGACATGGTCTTTGTCTGAGGGCCAGCGTCCTGTTTGACCCGTATAAGGTTGCCAAGGAAAACATTGTGACACACCAGGCTAGATGTCAGACCTGTTCAGTGCTCAGTTCGGCGTGGATTGTTGGAACCGATGCACCATAAAGTAGCTTGTATTAAATAAATGCGTGTATCTAACAACTCGGGATGGTGTTATTTGCCCAAATTTATGAGCTTGAAAGGATGTCTCATGCAGCAGCTATTCGGCAACACAAACTACCTTTGGTGTATCCATGACCTGGACATTGGGTGGAAGAAGTCAGGTTTCAGCAGGGAAAATACGAAGCGGCGCATTACACATTCGGTAATGATATTGGGGGGGGGGGGGGTATGGAGGGCAAACCGCGTTCTTGCCAGAGTTACGGACATGCTCCCCACCGTTCCGGATGTCACACCCCAACCAGCTGCGTGTCTTCGCGACTCGCTGTTGCAAGGATAGAAGCTCCGTAAAAAACGGCCCGGTCTGCCGAGGAGAACAGTTTCTGTTAAGTTCTTGCTTACGCAACTAAGACAGGCTCGGCTCGGCCTGCTCATAATGACATGGAGGACGTTATCTGTGACATTGATCCCACCTGAGCCGCCCAAGTTTTGGTGTGAGGAGAGGGAGGGGTTGGAGCACCGAGTCACAAAAGGGCAAAAGATCATTGAGCTGGTGGCAGGCGTGCAGTTGGGCTATTCCATCGCAGCTTTGTAAAGGGATGTTGCGCAACCGAAGCTTAAGGCCATTGGATGACTTATTAACGAGGCGTATGCCGATTCCAAAGCATGAATGTATTATCGAGGCGAAAGCGAAACAGTAAAATAGTCTCGCTTCCGCAGTTTTTCGTCAGCTGCCGGTTCCGTAACTCTGTGGGCGAAAACATTATCGTAACGTCGTCACTGGTGTGGCTTACTGGCCTTCCCACAGGCCCCGCGTCAAGGCCAGCACTGTGGATGTTGAATATCTGGCATAAATATTAAAGAGTAGTAAACAGGAGTTAACCTTGTAAGTCATATTAAATTAAAGTGAATGCCGTATTAAATCACGAAAATCTGCGATGAAAGTCATAAAAATCTCCTCCCAGTATCCGTCATCTTCTTAAAATTCCGGTTTGGATAGCTCAATGAAAACTGCTGCTGCAGCTACTATTATGTACCTTGTGTGCTTTCTTTCCGAAGCTGTGCACGGGAATTTCGTGTGCGTATCCGAGGTCCCTCTTTTTGCACGACGCTCTGCGACGTTCCCGACGTGCGATCTAAAGTGCCATTAACATGTCGCATCATGCCTGACATGTCATGGACCAGGATATGTAACGTCTTGTATGCAGTCTAACGTGCTGGTCTATCGTGTCACGCGTTTCATTGATTGCTTGTTAAATGGGTATGTCTGAGCATTCAAATTCACTTGCTAATATGGACCTCGGATTGCATATCAGCCATCATTAGCATTTTAACATGGCATTTGAATGAAGCGACAGAATGTCTTGTCCAGACTCAACGCTCTGCCAGGCCTGCATGCAGTGTTAACGTTACTTACAATGCTGAGTTGATGGTATGATCATATGAGCCATGATGTGTTTTGGGAGCAAATGGTGGACGTAGGACGGCACACTTCTCTATGGAGTTTCGTCATAGCCTGGCGTGAGCTAGGAGCTATGTGTTCCTAGAGGAAATGTGGAATATATGAGAAATGTAATATGGTTGTTTTAAGTAACTCGGTCGTAATGCAAAATTGTGGTATTTTTATTAATGTATGCATGATTTTCGGTAAATTGTGAAACTAAAACACGCCATAGAGTTCAGGTAATTTCCGTGCATAAATGGGCAACATTTTGAACGTGATCTATTGAAAGCTGAATTAATTGAGGTAAGTTTCCGCTTGAACAAATTGTTTTACCCCGATTCACATCACAAGGCTGGTGACAACTGCCTGTGTACTTGTTAAAGCATGAAAGGACCCCAAGACCACTTCTATGTCATTTTCAAGTTTGCCCAGATCCAAATTTCGGCCGTTAACCCCCTCCCCCATGAATGCTTATGTCTCTACTGCGTTCCCCTCGATCCGTCCCAGTCACCTCCTGTATCGGTCTCTGCAATATCTCTGCGTTCAGCATCAGACATCTTGCCCGGCAGTATACTAAGCGCTATCATTGATAACGCATCTTGATACCGGCACCGAGGCCAACGCCGGTCCAAGATGACATCCGCTTCGGCTCTCCCGCATCCCGATAATGGCGCCGAAGCCAACATTGGTCCAAGATGACATTATCCCCTTCGGCTCCCGCGTCCCGATAACGGCGCCGAAGTCAACATTGGTCCAAGATGACATTATCCCCTTCGGCTCCCGCGTCCCGATAACGGCGCCGAGGCCAACGCCGGTGCATGGTGTCATTATCCCCTTCGGCTCTCCCGCACCCCGATAACGGCGCCGAAGCCAACATTGGTCCAAGATGACATTATCCCCTTCGGCTCCCGCGTCCCGATAACGGCGCCGAGGCCAACGCCGGTGCATGGTGTCATTATCCCCTTCGGCTCTCCCGCATCCCGATAACGGCGCCGAAGCCAACATTGGTCCAAGATGACATTATCCGCTTCGGCTCTCCGCCTGTTGGAGTCGAAATTCTCAATATATATGCATGGTAAACGGTTGTTTATGACGTATCCGGTGTTAGGAAAGCTGTCATCAAATATGGGCTTTCGATGGTGCGGGGCAATCAGCTGGTGCATACCGTGAACAAGACCGCGATGTGCCCGGACGTGCGTCGCACATATCGTGCTGGTCATGCGCCAGAGCACTCCACGGTGCTAAATTTTGTCGGGATATTTTAAAGTTAAAAAAATATTTAGATTTCAACACTGTAGTTACCGGTTCGCGATGAAGTCGAGCAAACCTGCGGGGGTTCGAATCAGCCCGCCGCATGAAGGCAGAATTAAGAGGAAATACGATTCTGCAAATCAGTGTCTTGCGGACCTATGCAAGTGTCTCTATCGAACCCAGAAACACAATGGTCTTGTGTGTTCGTCTGCTGCTTGGTTGGGCACAAATAAGGAACTTGCCGGCAAAACAAACCGGATGTATAATTTTCCGAACCAAGCAGCAATGCGGCTGGTTCAGCTTAAACACGCGGCTAACGCTGGGTTTTCCTTAATGTTGGCGTAAGCGCCTTGAGTTCCCATTATAGTTGGATAATCCCCTAAGCTCTTGTTCGACTACATTCAATTTAAAAGATTATCCGTGTGAAGCCGAATGTTCAGATGTATGGTGACACAGATATGGGTCATAGAGGTGCTGGCAGCTGGTCCAGGGAGCGAACGTGGCGACGTTCGGCTTTTATGGCATGATATCGGTGAAATTACAGGCGTTAATAGCATAAATCCTTAGATACCGTATTTTTTACATTTTGTGTACATTCATCGGCTCGTTGAGTAGTTATGACGTTTATGAATCATTTTCTGTCCACGCTCAAGGAATGTTTAATTTTCGTTTCAGATGTTTGATCACAATTTTCAGAGTTCAGAATTTTCCCCTTGGGTTTTCCAGATTTTGTTGGAAAGAAAACCGTATCATACGTTGTAGGTACCTTTAAGCCAATTCTGTCAGAATAGATGTATTCCAAAATAGTATACAGGCCGGTTATTAGGATTGGGATACCGCGCGGAACGTAACTATTTAGGTAAACTTTTATCCGTTTTTGTTCATTCACGTCGTTCCTGCGAAAAGGCTTGCTTTTGTAATAAAAAAAACAGGTAGCTTAGACCCAAAATATTTGTTCTGAACCCTTGCGAGCTGAGGCGCTTACAAGATGCGATGTGACGGAAGAGTTGGAGGGGAGGGACTTCAAAAACTCCCATGCAATGCAGTTTCCGGAAGCCCGTGGGAAGAGCACGGCTAAGGCTGCAGGCGTGCCGGAGTGTGCCGATGATATTCGCAAATGCACAACTAATGAAAGCGGGCCACTCGGATTGCATGCCTTTTAACTCATGACCTGGAAATATAAAACGCTAATTTTATGGATCAGATGCGGTGCATTAGACTGCCATTTCTAGCCTGAGCGTCAATAGCGAGAACGCATGCAGGCAGCGCACACGCATGCTGTTGTATCGCTGCGGGACGGGTCCGCGCGGAGGCTCTGTCCCTCAGTGCACACCGTTGGGGCCCGGCCACCAGCCGTGCCTCGGACGTCCGTCATCTCCAGCGTCACGCTGTGAGCGGTGTGACGGGACGCTAGCGCCTCGCCGGGGTGGCAGGCGTCCCGTCCGCTGCCAGGCCGTGGTGGACCGCGACGACTGGAGTGTTGCGGGCTATACCACCCCCGTGACGGCGGCGGGGGTAGATTCCCAGCTGAAACGCAGAATAACGACTGCGCGGCGCGCCACACGCGAGGCTTGTGTGGTTTAACGCAGCGCTAAGGGGCGTGTTGGCAGATTACGTCGCTCTAGCCCAGCGTCACGGCAGTTCCGCACGAGGGGAGGGGGAGGGGGCGACACTGAGCGCTGTCGCTCGCGACGTACGCCGGCCGGCTCTGAGTGGAGCCTTCCGGCCGAGCCGGCGTGCGTCGCTGATGTGGCCGCGTGCAGCGCGCCCCGGGACCGGTGCGGCGTCGGGCCGAGGCCGGGTGCCGCGCAGCTCACCTCGGGCGAGCTGTGACCGGCGGGGAAAGCAGCGGCGGGTGGCCGGCCGTCCGACCCGGTCGCGGCAGGTCACCGGTCGTCCGACCCGGCCGCGGCAGGTCACCGGTCGTCCGACCCGGCCGCGGCAGGTCACCGGTCGCCTGACTCGATTGCGGCAGGTCACCGGCCGTCCGACCCGGCGGCGGCAGGTCACCGGCCGTCCGACCCGGCGGCGGCAGGTCACCGGTCGCCTGACCCGACTGCGGCAGGTCACCGACCGTCCGACCCGGCCGCGGCAGGTCGCCGGCCGTCCGACCCGGCCGTGGCAGGTCGCCGGTCGCCTGACGTGACTGCGGCAGGTCACCGGCCGTCCGACCCGGCCGCGACAGGTCACCGGCCATCCGACCCGGCGGCGGCAGGTCACCGGCCGTCCGACCCGGCCGTGGCAGGTCACCGGTCGCCTGACGTGACTGCAGCAGGTCACCGGCTTGCCATCCCCAGCCGCGGTAGTTGGCCGCCTTCACCAGCCGGGCTGGGTCACCTTCGCAGCGTCGCGGTCCCCGTGCCTATGCCACGCCCGATGTGTAGGTGGCTAGAAAGCAGTCCGCGACCTATTACACGGCGTCCGAATGTTTCGCTACTAACTCGGATGTTGGGCAGCGTGTGGGGTCAGCTGGACGGCTGTACCCCTCGCGGGTCGCTCAGCTCACCCGCTGTTTCAAATTGTTATGGCAATTTTCTTTCTGTACACCTTACATGAACCTGAGAAAAGTCTCGAAACTTTTTTTGCGCATTTATCGTGCTTTGCCTGCTGTGGCGGTATCATGGTTACGGATCTTTCCATTGTCGAACAGTTCCGTCCACCCATCGTTTTGTGGTACCGATTGATGGACAATGAACCATGGAGCAATTTGGTTACTGGGCATAGGTGACCTGGCGGTGGTGCACCGTGAGGTCCAAATCACCACTGTGTCCAAATCAGAGGCAGGCACCGGAACGCAGTGAAAGCAGTCGATTCGGTCTGAAGCTGGCTGACTGGATACACCTGTGGACCGTGTCTGCGCTTCCTGAGCTTTGCCGACAAGCAGTTGTGTTTGGAAGCGTATTTGTGAGAAATGACGTAGGGAAACAAAAATTGAACGCGGGTGATGTGAAATAAGATGAAACAGGTTGGCAAACCGATAACTCATTGCCCAACGAGTCACCTAGTTATGTAATTATATTTATTATATATTTATTATATATTTATTATATATATACACATATATATACATATATATATATATATATATATATATATATATATATATATATATATTATACCTTACATATTATATATTAGTTCTGTGTAAGGCAAAAGGTTTCTGCATCATGCATAAACATTTTAACCCTTTTTACTAGTAAGGTGTTTTGTGGCGTTGGTTGAGGGAGGTAAAGGCAAATGAGTGTAATGATTTCTGTGATCGCAAAACCTAAGCGATGGGGGCTAGTCGCCGTTGGGAACACATCTAGCCTTTTATCAAGGCTCTGCCTGTCATCCACAAGTGTAGCAAGCAAAGAGGCTCGTCCCTTTATAGTGTTCGCGCGAAATTCACCATTGATATTACTTTGCAGTTACTGAGCTAACAGGGGCTAGTCCTTTGCATGTCAGCCTGCAATAAGAGTTATGTTCTGGTATGTGGCGTCATCGGAACAATTGGTAGCGGCATTGTCATTTGAACCCCCGAGTTGGTAGGAGCGTTAGAACAGTCATGATGTGACTGGCCGCCCTAATGATCGCCTATGTAGGCGCACCAGTCGGACGCTGCACATGCTACAGACGACCACGTGGGGGCGCCGCACAATATTTGTTCTTGCGATGTATCATCTCATTTGATTTTACGGTCAAGCAGTATCACAAGGAGGGTTGAGGCGGTTTTCTGTCATCAACGTACGGACAGACGGGGAAGCGGATAAACGGAGGCCTGGCCATTTCTTTGTACGGAAAGTATGAATTTGGAACGACAGTAAGCTTGCGTAGTTTCGAGGTCAGATTTACTTCAGAATTTCATCCAACCGAGAAAAAAACTAATAAACAAAGCTAACGAAACTTAACTATCTCAGAAACTGTTTCTTCAGAGCTGTTTTGAGGCATTCAAGTCGAAAACAAGTACGAAAACAGGTGCATGCGAGGGATGGAGACAATGCCTTGTGTACCTACTCTATGGATGTAGAGATAGGGGGGGCTTTCGGCGGGCAGCTAATTTCGTAGAATTTCTGGAGTGGTGGAAAATTCTTAGAAATGGCGTTCGGCACCGCCAGCACGAGTAATTTTTTTCGCAGACAATTAGTTATCGTGATTTATTAATTTCGTATTATATTCGTGAGAATAGAACATGAGTATCAAAAGTGTCAAGGGGACTTTTCGCCATGCTTAGGCACGACCGTAGGCTGTGCATGGCGCATTTTGGACGAGGCTGTGGATGATTTCCGAACCCTCCGAACGTAGGTGGGGAATATCCGTGGATGATCATCGGAGAGATAATTGCTCGCTGAATAATTTCCCCACGCCCGAACGCGCCCAAGAGATGAACGCAACGAAGCATTTTTTTAGTGACGGACGTGCCGCATACCAAATTGCGACTTCTGATTATTGCGGTTCAGTTCTGTCGAAACTCGCACCGAAGAATCTGCTAGCCGTGAACTGTTTCGTAAAAACTCGTACGCCAAGTATTCAGTTCAGGTTGCGGAGTGAAGGCCTGTGCACTGTTGTGGCACTCACTAACCCGCTATGCGACAGCCACCGCATTTCGGCGTTTGCCCTCCAGAGCAGCCTCCGTGCAATCTCCGGGTTTCCGTTACTGTTTTTTGCCCCGACGGATCTGGGGCTTATTTACCCGAAATGGAAGCCGCGATCTACGAACCATCGCGGGCATGCAAAGGTTTGGCACCCGCCGGCGCGCTATTATGTGCCGTTAGGGCCGGGTCCGACATTGATCCTCCCATTGTGCTGTGCGGCCGTCGCTGAGCGCAGTGCAGCGCTGCCGCCGCGCCCACGGCTCGCTCGGCCCCCCGCGGCCGGGCGGCGGCGCTCCGCCGGCGGAAAGGCCGCGACGGGGCAGGGGAGCCCAGGTACCGGCCGCCTAGCAACAGCCGGCTGCAGGCGCCAGCGATCGATGCCCGGTGGCGCCGCGCCGCGGCCGGCGCCGGTACTAGTCCCGCCGCCGCCGTTGGCGTGCGGTCTCAATCGGGCGGCGGGCGGCGGCGGAGGTCGGCTGGCGAGGGGTGGGCCGGGCCCGAAGCGCGCGCGCGCCCACGCGCATGCATACCCCGACCGACTGCGTGCGCCGACTTTGTGTCGGCTGTTGGTCGGTCACCGCCGGCTGTCGGGTTGACGACAACCGATGACCTGCGGGTTGTCGCACCTCGGGATTGCTTGGTCCCCGACCGATGTCCCGCTCCGTGGGCCCGAAGGCTGCCGTCCACGTGTCTGATCCTCCACCTGGCAGGCTATTTCCGTAGAGGGCCAGTCAGGTGTGAGTTCATTGGTGGCCCGTGATAGATGAGATAGGACTACACAATTTCCTAATCCATTGGTTCCGAATTGAGCGGAGCCGTGACTTGAAAGTCGCTGGTTTGGTTCCAAGGAGCTCGGTGCCGCGTGGCAATTGTTCCAGTCTGGCAGTGATCGTCCATTTCGGGACAACATGCACGCTTTCAAACACGAAAAGTTGGACATTGAACACCCAAACCGCTTTTTATATTGAGGTAGGTAGGCATGAAACAGTTATGTAAGTGCGTTAAAACTTTCATTGAAGCAGAAAATGTGCAACCAACCCCGGAGCTTTTACTGCTTTCCAAGGGCTTTCTGCAAAAAGCGTTCGCAAATGATGCATTTCTAAGACGCAAAATTGTGACTGGTTAGTCGAACGACACGTTCACATAGATCGGTATGCCGGGTGGCCGGACCGGCGCCTCCGGCCACCGGCCATGAAGCGCACCTCTCCCCGTCTCTCGCTGTCGTACACAGCCGTGCGCAGTCGCAGGGCTCGGCGGCCCCGGTCGGCTTGGCTCTCCCGATGCGTCGCAGCCGCGGGCGGGCGGCGGTGGCGCGCGCCGCCCGGCTCCCGGCCGTGATCGACCCCGGGGCGCGGCTCAGCCCGGAGCGCAACCATCTCTTGGGCTGCGCCCGCCCCTGATCGGGTCATTTTCCACTTAGCGGCGGCGGCGGCGGCGGCGGCGGCGACGACGACGCCGGGGGTCGGGCTGCGGGGCTCGCCAGCGCCGGGGTGGCCCGACACGGCCGCCGGGGGCAGCACCCACGCGTCGGTCGGCGCCGCGCCGCCGCGCCAGCGGGCCGGCGGGCCGCCAGTGGCGCCGCTCGTCCGCCGCGTGCGCTGCGTCGGTCCGGCGGCGGAGCGGGCCGGCCGCCGGACGCGACGGACGCCCCGAGACGCCCGACGTCGGTGCGTGGACCGCACGCTCAAGTGATTTGTCGGAAGGCGGCAGGTTGTCGGCAGGGAGCGGAAAGGCGTTGTCACGTGTGGTGGTGGTGACGCGGCGGCGCCAGGGAAGTGTCTCGTGCGCTGGCCCGGGATCAGCGCCGTGTGACGGCGTGAGGTTCTCCATGCACTGTCTCGGGGGCAGCATCATGTGATGGCGTGAGGCTCCTCGTGCGCTGTCCCGGGATCAGTGCTGTATGACGGCGTGAGGCTCCTCGTGCGCTGTCCCGGGGCAGTGCTCGTATGACGGCGTGAGGCTCCTCGTGCGCTGTCCCGGGGGTAGTATGATGTGGCGGCGTGAGGCTCCTCGTGCGCTGTCCCGGGGGCAGTGCTCTATGACGGGGCGTGAGGCTCCTCGCGGCTGTCCCGGGGGCAGTGCTCTATGACGGCGTGAGGCTCCCTCGTTCGCTGTCCCGGGGTAGTATGATGTGACGGCGTGAGGCTCCTCGTGCGCTGTCCCGGGGACATGCCATTTGCGGGCGTGAGGCTCCTCGTGCGCTGTCCCGTGGGGACAGTGCCATGTTGGCGCGTGAGCTCCTCGTGCGCTGTCCGGGGACAGTGCCATGTGACGGCGTTGAGGCTCCTCGTGCGCTTCCCGGGGCAGTGCCATGTGACAGCGTGAGACTCCTCACGCGGTCGATCCAATCCCAGCTTTCGATGACTTTCCGTTGTGCACGTTCGTCGTGGCTGTTCAAAAGTCGAGCATCGAAAGCCACAAACCGTAATGATGCTCGCTGCTCGCTTCGGACCAGGTCTGCTGGGCTTATAAGAACAGGGCGGACCGCTCTCTGGACTTTGAGGAGCTTCGGTCTCTCTTTACGCGGCCTTGGCGGTGCTGCGTGTTCTGAGCTTCAGTTATATGGAAGTCGATACAGTGGTGCTCAAGGCCAATCTGTCCTACTCGTCTGGCTCAGGAGTTAATATTTCACAGTGGGCTGCGCTGCACGCGTTGTGTAGTAGCCTTGGCCTGCCGCGTTGGCTGGTGTCGCGCTCGCTGGTGCCGTGCTGGCTGGTGCCGCGCTCGCTGTTGCCGTGCTCGCAGGTACCGCGCTCTTTCGCGCCGCGCTCGTTCGCGCCGCGCTCGCTGGTGTCGTGCTCGCTGGTGCCGTGCTCGCTGGTACCGCGCTCGCTGGTGCCACGCTCGCCGGTGCCACGCTCGCTGGTGCCGTGCTCGCTGGTACCGCGCTCGCTGGTGCCACGCTCGCCGGTGCCACGCTCGCTAGTGCCGTGCTCGCTGGTGGCGCGCTCGCTGGTACCGCGCTCGCTGGTGCCACGCTCGCCGGTGCCACGCTCGCTAGTGCCGTGCTCGCTGGTGGCGCGCTCGCTGGTACCGCGCACGCTCGCGCCGCACTCGCTGGTGGCGCGGCCGCCGGCTGCCAGTGCTCACTTTCCATTCGTGTCGCGGCGCTGCTCCTGTTCTAACGGGCGGCCCGAGTCCCACCGTCCATCAGCGGCTGCATGCGCTTTCTACGTGTGTGCTCTGACCCGGCGGGAGCCCGCCGCACATTTGTCTCGCAGCGCATGGCCCGCGGTGGGGCCGGGTCGGCCCGCGCCGCCAGCCGGCTGTAACGCTGCGGTTCACCGCCGGCTGGAGGAGCTGCCGGGGCCGCCGGGGCCATTCCGCTCCTCTCGGTCTCTTTCGCAGCCGGCGCGGGCCGGTGTGGGACCAGGCGTCAACTAGCGGCCGGGGTGTTCTGAAACGAAAGGGAGTCTTGAATCAGGTGGCGGCGGGGCCCGCAGGTGGTGTGTGTGGGTGCCGGGCTGCATCGGTGCGTTGCTCAGTCTGGCGTGAGGATTTGGGGGTCGAGGTTCGCTGCGCTTCTGCTGACACGCCGTCTTGTGGCACTGGACTACTGCGTCATTTGAACGTGGGCGTGTAGATAATGGCTGCTGTATCACGAGGTATTTTTTGCTTTCTGAAGCCGGCGGCGTCCTCTCTCGTGGTTTCCAGCGCCCTCCAGGGGCGGATCGTCAGCCGTTTTGAATCGGCGTCTACGCACTCGCATGTTCAAAGTCCTGCTTCTGTCGGCTGAGGGTTTCGCGCAGGTGTCCTGCTGCCCGCTGGTGTTCCGAACCAATCACGTGCCGTGATTACTTGTCGGGCGTGCCGCGGCCCCGGCTGCTCGCTTCCCACGACACTCCGCCTTCAGGGAATCGAGTGTGCGGGGTGGGCGATCCTGGGCAGAACGGCTCTCCCGCTGCTGGTCGGCCTCGGCGGCTGGCAGCGGGCACTAACTCCGATGCTGAGCCACCGGACGGTGCCGGCATGCTCCACGACCGGCTGCTGCGCGTCTCCCTCGAACTTCTGCCGGCGCTGGACACGGGCAGGGCTCTGCACCGAGCATCCGCCGCATTCAGCATATCCATTCAGCGCATTCAGTTTCACTCCGGTACATTCGGCATTTGCGGTCTTTTTCCAGGTCGCGGCGTTTTGCTCTGGTCTAGCTGTTAGTTTGTTTGATCTTATTGAATTCTGAAGTCGCGATAACTTGTTTGCCTCGCGTCTGGACGTGATTCTGCATAATGTACCCAATCCCGAGACGATGGCCATAGCTGAGTCAGCGTCGGTGACGAACGCTTCCGCAACGTCCAGGACTGAGGTTGACAGTGCCGGTGACAAGTGACGCCGCCGAGTCCGTGGCCCCGTGACCGCCACAGCGTCGGCCACGCAGGCGGTGTCACCTCTCACCGACACTGGTCGCCGCCTCTCTCAAGCTCTCACGACGCCGGCCCGCGCCAGAGCGTGCCTCGCCGGCGCCGGTGACGCCTGGCAGCGTCGATGGCGGACGGCGACGCGCGACGTGCCGCCGACGGCCGGCTGCCGCTTCTGCCGGCGGTGGGGCCGGCGCACCGGCGCGCCGCCGCCGCCGCCGCGCGCGCCGGCAGGAGGGCCGGCCGACTGGCGCTCAAGTCTTGGCTGCCGTGGACGGGCGGCCGGGCGGCGGCGACCGCGGCCGCCGGCCCGGACGGTCCCGGCGCGCCGCCCAGCCTGCGCGTCGTGCCTCCCTATGCCCTGAGAAGGTACGTCGCCGCCGACTCGGGGCGCGCGCCGCCGCACCGACGCCGCGCCGCGCCGCTAGAGGGCGCCCCGGGTCGGGTGGCGGAGCGCACACGCTCGCCCGACCGGCCGGGGTGTCGGAACGCGCGCGTCGCCCCGAGCGGATATTGATGTCAGTTACGCCGGCTGAAGCGGGCGTGATGACGCGCGATTGCGGCGAGTGCTGGCGCGCTCGCGGCGCCCGCACGCCCGGCAACAGCGGCGCCGGCCGCGCCCGACGGCGGCATGGCAACCGACGCCGCCGGGCCGCGGCCGCGCCGCCGTATGTGATGACAAATGGCCCGTGCCCTCGCTGCTGGCGGGCGTCGGAGTGGGCGCGCCGCGACGCCACAGGACCGTGTGTGCGTCGCGGATCGCCGCTCTGCTGCCGCCGCCGCCTCCCCGGTTGGGACACGCGCTCCCGGTACGGCGTGGAGCGGGCTGCTGCTGGTGGGCTCGCTGCCTGCGGTTGGGCCTGCTACTCTGCTCACGCACAGTCGTCGAAGTCAAAGAATTTGGGGGCGGGAGAAAAAAGTCCTCGGGATCGACCGCTGTGTTGAACTGCCCGCGGATTTCTGCGGCATGTTTTTGCCGAAGTGCCCGCGGATTTCTGCGGCATGTTCTCGCCGAACTGCCCGCGACTTACCGCGGGACATTTTTTCCCTCCCCTTGCCCTACTGACGTGGAACTAATGGACCGGTGCTGTCAGTGCGAGCTGCAGCCGATAGCCATGAATGTCACGACCCAGATAATATATGTTTGGTGCCCTGAATACTACTGATGACGCCATAGGTCACGTCAAACCGAGAAGTATCCACCCAAGTACCGTCGCTTGCGAGCTGCATTTTGAACCCAGTTTGGCTGTCAAAAACCTGTATATGCACTGTTCGATGCCTTGCTACTTGCTAGTGTACGCCGGTCTAGTACATTGGGAGAGCCAATTTCAGCCCGATGCTATCGCTAGATCAGATCGTTCCATAGGCTGGCTTATAGTGCTAAACACGTTTGGTGGGTGAACATTCACCAGGATGTTGCTTATCAGCATTGCTGTATAAATATTAGTTTCAGAAAACGGGTGGCGGTCATATATATATATATATATATATATATATATATATATATATATATATATATATATATATATATCATAACGTCACTCCACCATACGTCATGTCGTCACGTCACCATAACGTCACTCTGACGTCACTCCACCATAATACACACACGTGTGTATTATGGTGGAGTGACATCAGAAGATCAGGAAGCTTACCAATAGTCGACTGACTATTCGGGCCGAACCGACTACACCCGACTGATGACTCAGTCCGGATTTAACTTGTAAGTGGTGACCTATGATGGCTGTAGCTTATCTGTGAACGTACGTCTTTATTCTGTATGTCAAGCACGGGGAGGCTTTCACACAGCATGCAACAGCTTGAGACAACAACTCAAAACAGCATCTTGTTTCTGTAATGCCAATCTCATGTTGGGTGCTAAGGATGACACCAGGTCGGCCCAGGGTGTCTTGTTCGACTGGGTGCAGCTTGAGTTTGCCTCAGGTATTTCGTATATGGACATGACTTTCGGTTTGTTCGGAAACTCTATGTTTGTCACCGTAAAATGTTATGCCATTGAGGCAAGGAAGAACCTTATCAACTAATGGTGATGATTTAGAAGTTTGGGTGGCTGGTTTCGATCTGTGTAACCTCATGCAATGTGTTTGGCTTAATTGTGACGGGGAGGGTGGCGCTACACGGCGACCTCTACCAAGGAGACGAACAAACATCCAAAGCCAATGCCCATGACAATGCCAATGGCGGCATTGTGGCACGGTCTAGCATTCCCTAAACTGTCATCATCGACATGGCTTGGCATAGGTTGATGCAGTTTATGACTTTGAACCTCCTTTAGAGTTACTGAAAGTTCCAGGCTGCTTTCACAGTGCGCTTGTAATTTATACCGGAAAATGCAAGCTGGCTTCGGGGGAAAGTTACAAAAATACTTGGTAGCATCTTGCGGGTGGGAAGCGAGAGGTAAAAAGATTTAGATTATTTGTATAGAAAGTTGGGAAATACCGGATTCTAGCGACGATTCACCCTACAGGCTTCTGTGATGATTAAGGAGTTATAGGGCGGAAGTTAATACGTTCGTTAACCTAATTAGTGAAAGCAGAGGCCTGCGTTCCATTGCCAGTTATGCTCTGACTTTCTCTCCACAATTTCACTGGGTGTGGGGCTCTGGAGATTGTTGACGAGCTGCGTATGCGTGCCGTGGTCCCACCGTGCTCCCATGGCCTATGACCCACGCGAGCGTGTGACCGCCCGCCGCCGGACCACCCGCGCCGCGCCCCACTGACGCCAGACCGGCGCGCCGCCGCAGGTGGTTCCACCCCAACATCACGGGCCTGGAGGCGGAGAAGATGCTGAAGATGCGTGGCTTCAGCGGTAGCTTCCTAGCCCGGCCGAGCAAGTCGAACCCGGGCGACTTCACGCTCTCCGTCAGGTGAGGGGCCGGCCGGGTGCCTTCACGCTCTCCGTCAGGTGGGAGGACCGGCCGGGCGCCTTCACGCTCTCCGTCAGGTGGGAGGGCCGGCCGGGAGCCTTCACGCTCTCCGTCAGGTGAGGGGCCGTCCGGGAGCCTTCACGCTCTCCGTCAGGTGGGAGGGCCGGCCGGGAGCCTTCACGCTCTCCGTCAGGTGGGAGGGTCGGCCGGGCGACTTCACGCTCTCCGTCAGGTGGGAGGGCCGGCCGGGAGCCTTCACGCTCTCCGTCAGGTGAGGGGCCGTCCGGGAGCCATCACGCTCTCCATCAGGTGAGGGGGCAGCCGGGAGCCTTCACGCTCTCCGTCAGGTGAGGGGCCGTCCGGGAGCCTTCACGCTCTCCATCAGGTGAGGGAGCAGCCGGGAGCCTTCACGCTCTCCGTCAGGTGGGAGGGCCGGCCGGGCGCCTTCACGCTCTCAGTCAGGTGGGAGGGTCGGCCGGGCGACGGGCGGCGCCGTCGGACGCGTCGCACTCCGTTGCCAGCATGCAACCGGCGCTGGCCGCCGCTGGATTATTCAGGATAGGAGCGCTGCTATCTCGGACGATCTTGTCACGTGCCGTTTGTTTTGTTTTGCTTGTCAAATAGTCCAACGTCGCTGGTCCAGGCGATCGTGTTTTTTTCTTAAATTTGTGGGTAGTCCATTTATATGGGGTCGTTCTTTGTTTCCCAAACGCTGTGTATGCCATTTATGTGAGGTCGTGCTTCGTTTGCCAAACGCTGTTAATCTGAAATTTATCCATTCCTCGTCGTAATTGCTGCAGTGATCACGACACCCAGCCCGCCGCGTGTCCGAGTGTTTTGTGGTACGTGGGAAAGCTCGATGGTCCAGCGTACACGGGATCGTGAGTGGAACATGGAGACTTTTGGGCTTGTGCTCTGAATACATTTTGTTATTTTCTTTTGTCAGGAGTTTTCCGTTCACGTTATAATCATTCTGCAATGTGTTGGCCTCAGCATAGCCTCTATTGAAGACGGACATGCGGTAGGAGCACTCACCACGGGTGTTCTGGTTCAAAGTATTTCGAGCGATGACAAAGCGCAAAGCTTGTAATGCGTCAGGCGGTCCGCGATATCTGGAGTGGAAAGGCCGATTTGGGGCTCGGAATGGTTCAATTGCTACAGAAAATATAAAATTAGAAGAGAATGCGGGCGGGCAGTTTAAGGCGTTTAGTCCATCGGTCATAATGGTCCACACGTGAGCTCTTTAGTGAGCAACCAGCAGTAAAAGCTTGTCCTTCACCATTGCACCCCGTGCCGCCTGCCTTGTGATGCACCTCGTCCGCAAGAACGCCCACCGTTGGCAAAAAAGGCCGTGGCCACATGCCAGATGATTAAACCACTCAGCATCCACTGTTGCTGGAACTGCGACAGGCATGTGTTGGCACCCTGACGTTTTAACGTTGCTTGGCTTCCCCATTGTGCCAATGAAACGTCGGCCGCAATTGAGGCCGATTAAGAGTGACGTGCGTGATGCTTCAACTGCGGATGTACGAGTGCGCCATTGTTTTTCTTGTGGCAGACGAAATGATGAAGTGACCCACATCAAGATACAGAACACGGGCGACTTCTACGACCTGTACGGCGGCGAAAAGTTCGCCACGCTCACCGAGCTCATCCAGTTCTACATGGAGAACCAGGGCCAGCTCAAGGAGAAAAACGGCGAGGTCATCGAACTGCGACACCCGCTCAACTGTGCTGACCCCACCACAGAGAGGTCAGTGTGAGCCACCGAACTGACGAGAGACCCATCTGGGAGCGTGCCGAAAGACCACTCCGGGTTTGGGGCCATTAATTCCACCTGAAGACGTGTCAGGCTCTGGGGTGACCAACATGCCGAGAATCCGTCCGCCCGCAGCCCCGCCACCGAAAGGTCAGTCTCGTGGTCAGCTTGTTCAGTTCAGTTCACCCGGCCGAGAGCGAAAGTTGCGTCCGGGTTGACCCGAGGCCTGCCGCCAGGTCCGTCTGGCCGGCCGGGCCGCCGCGGCTCTGTCTGGCGACCATTCCACCGGCGGCATTACCATAGCATTCATAGCATGCGAGTCGGTCGTGCGGACGGCGGCTGGGGCGGTGTTTGTTCGCCAGGCGCCGGCGGCTGTGATTGGCTGCGCAGCGCCGGCCGACCCGCCCCGTACGTCAGCCCGCTCGGACGGGGCGGGGGACGCTCCTGACTCGTCCACTGGGTGGGCTGTGCACGGGGGGGGGGGGGGGCCGCGGGACGCGGGAGCTGTGATGGGACGGTGCACAGGGTAGGTCATTTGCCTACTGTCGGATTGACTCGTTAGCTGTCACCAGTTCGGAATTAAACACTGACTTGTCATTAGGTGAGCGACTCGTACCAGCGAAGCCACGCCAATGTTGTGATATTATGGTCAGTATTTGTCCCACGATATTGCAAATGGCGTGATGCCATGATCTCGTCATAGTTCCAACGTGATGGATGACTCAGATGATGTCAGTGCGCTAATGAACATTTTCCGCGCGTGGCCCTCTCTCGTTGAATGACTGGACGGTGGTGCACGGTGTGTTCCGTGCTTCCTGGCTTTGATTCCCGGCATGCCCGCCGTAAAGCTGGCAGGGGCTGACCGCTCTCGGTGTAAAAAGAAAGTAATAAATAGTCCTTTTCCAATCGCATCAATTCTCCTTGACAGTCACCGAAGCGGCGCTGCAAGACATGACATCTTGCGGATTGCGGTAGCTTTGTTTGCAAAACTCGCCTCCGGTGCTTTGAGATCAGAGTATTGCGAAACCAATAGAGCTGCACCTGACTTCTTCTGGAACCAGGGCACGAGCCAAATCAAAATGGCACAACAAGCAATCAGTCGAAGGCCTGATAGAGATCGCATTGAAACCGGCGACACGGAGACACCGAGAATCTGCAGAGCGCGAGCGGTCACCGCAATCACCGGCACGCTATTTGCGGTTGAGTGGTGGATGGGCGAGGGCTACAGTGTTTGATGTGTGCGTGGGGTGCACTGGTAAAACAATCGCCAAAAGTGCCCCATCTTTGTTGCCCTCGGTTGACTTTTCTTAAACGTCGTGCAGGTGAATGTGCGCTATTTATGTGAATAATTCACTTGGAGAACGCTTACAGGCTGCTTGTGCATGATCAGATCGGGCCCCCCAGTCCCAGACCATGGTGCACCATGCACACTCATGAATTAAGATGAGATGAGTACTGAAGAAAGGTCAGGCTGTGAGCCATGTATATGGAGGCCATTTTTCAGCCGGGCTCAATCTGGCGCAGTAGTTGTGTACCTTGCTATGCAGAAGTAGGGCCTCCCCCAGCCTAATGATGTTTGGGTTTAGGGGTGTCGTAACCATTTTTTTGGTTATTCAATAAAATAATAATTGGTTAAAAATAACCATTGGCTATTTTGTATTCCAGCCATGCCCCTTAAACTTTTAGGAAGAACATGGGCTTTAGAAAAACCCATTTGTGAATATATTTTTGTGGTACATTTTATTATTTCTCCCTTTGCAACCCTCCCCAAACACATTTCCAAACTTTGCATGTCCAATGTGCAGCATTGTTTTTGTATAGGCAACATGAGCTTTGATTTTAGCAGCATATCACATGAAGGACACAAGGTTAATTACAGCAGTTTGTTTATTCTGTCTTAACGCAATTTTGGGATAAGAACGTGAAAATATGATGTTGGAGAATAGTTGTTGATTTTTATTGCGGGCATTTCACATGCAAAGTAGTGGTGCTTACCATGGAGTGAAATACTCCATGTATTTGTTTCAAGATCACCTGGGGTGTGCTAGTGATCGTGACATCATTGAAGCACTCTCATAGGTAGTTACATCAATGTGTAGTGATTATGATAATCGAATACTATGAATGGCACCTTTGTGGTGTTGGTATGGAATGAGGCAATATTTCCCCCATCTACCTAGGTCATGTTTGCTAGCAGCTTATGGCATGGCTCCAGTTATGGCCTTTCTGTATGGCCAAGTTCAGGCCAGAGTGAATGGCAGGTTTTTCTTTATTTTTATTGGAAATATCAGAAATGTATTAAGTTAATGTCGAATGGATTAAACTGTTGCTTAACTTATTTCGATAGAAACATCGTGGAACATTTTTTGAAAGCATACACCTTATCATGGCAGCAAATGCTGCCTTCAATGTGCTGAAGTATGAAGTGGGAAGGACTAGATGCATTGATATTACAGGGTGGGAATGAGAATGCATTTTCCATGTTAGTGACCGATTGATCTGTGTTGTACGTCTGTGGGATGAATATTTTGTTGTGTGTGTGTGGCCATTGTAGTGTGGTGCGTTGCGTTACTAGTGCGCGTGTCTGGGCGCGCCTCTGCGGCCGACCGCCACGGTCAGCGGTCACCGGGACGCCTGCCGACTGATACCGGTGAGAGCGCGCGTATATCACACTGGTGGCAGCGAGTGGGGGCGTGCCAAATGGAGTCGAGGAAGAAATTGGCGTGGGGTGATGGGGAAGAGCTGGAAGACTTGTTGCGACGGTTGGATGCCTGTAGGCTGGCGGTGCGGGGACGAGAAGAAAGCGGTGGGAAGGCGCTTCTTGGCCTCGGTTCGCGGATTGCGGTGGTGGATGCGCCGTCAGAAGAGGACACAAGGGATGTTCGGAGCCTGAAGTCGGCGCTGCGTCGGGAGTTCGGTCCGTCCCAGAGCTGGTATCAGGACCGGCTTAGTCAGCGGCGTAAGCAGCCCTCCGAGACATACGATGCGTTTCTTTCCGATGTACTCTCTTTGTTTCGTATTGCGTTTCCTGACTCGGAACCTGACACGTCAGGTGGAGCCGCTCTCTTGAGTAGTCGGTTCTTGGATGGCATCTTATCAGATGTTGCGGCACAGTTACGTCTGTTGTATCCCAGCATTGACGTTGGTAAGATGCCGATACACGCAAAACAAATTGAGGAGGCTGTCCATCGCTCGCGGGTTAAAGTCAAGTCGAATTGTGAAGGGGTCTGCATTAGAGAAGGGAGCGGTTGATCATCTCCGGGATGAGGTAGCGGAGCTTTCTCGTGCCGTGTTTGAGATCCGCGCGGCTGGTCGGCTGGCGCTATCGCCGCTGGCGGCGTGACGTCATTCGGGGCCGGGCCTGTCAGTCAGCGGTCGGCTTAGCAGGGCGGGGGACCGCCACGTGACCCGGCCAAGGTCAGCTGGGCGGGCGGCCCACAGGAGCGTGCGCAGGGGGAGGGCGGTGGTGTGGCAGGGCCGGGCTGGCCGGCGCCCGGGTCGGGCCGGACTGGTTTGCGGGGCAGCCAAATGCGATGCTGGACATGTGGCTTTTCTGGCCACCGGCAGGTAGAGTTTACTCAGGCTCCATTGGGTCGCGGCCGGGGGCGACCGGCCCCCGCCGTCTGCTGGCGTTGTCGTGAGTTTGGGCACACTCAACATGAATGTCATCGGCCTTTAAACTGAGGAAGGTTACTACCCCGGGACCAGTGGTAACCGGACCTGAGGTCAGAGGTCTCCACAATTCGCAGGTCCGTTCGCTTCATGTACGACATGACGCCGGTGAGTCGCCACCTGTTGCAGTTAGGCAAAGAAGAACCCCGTATCATTTGAGACCGGAGGTGCGGAGGCAGATCGCTGACGCTGAGGCCCTTGGGCTGATCCAGCGTTCCGATTCTCCTTGTCGTCACCTATTTTGATGGTTAAGAAGTCGGTTCTTTTCGTTTCGCGGTGGACTTTCGTGTGTTAGAGGGCAAGACGATGGACGAGGTCTGCTACCTACCATCTGTCAAGGAATGCCTGGATAGCTTGGCCGGGTCCAGGCTGTTTACCACGCTGGACCTGAACTCGGCTAACTGGCAGCTCCCAGTGGTCCCGGAAGACCAGAGAAAAACGCCATGTACAACAGAGGACGGGAAATGAAATTCCGAGTGATGCCATTTGGGGCTAAGGGGGCGCCTGGATGTTTTCCTCGCCTGATAGCAGAGGTGTTGCGGGGCCTGATGGGAAACGGAGTTACTGCATATCTCTGTGATATCATTGTCGGTGGAAAACTGAAGAGGAGCACCTGCACCTGCTGCAAGCTGTGTTGGAGAGACTGAGGTGTGCTGGTTTGACTGTACAGAGCAAGAAAGTGGTGCCCTGCAGGCGGTGGATATGGTTCCTTGGGTACGTTCTGTCATCCCCAGGTCTCGAGCCAGATGCAGAAAAGGTTCAGGTTATCCAGAATTGGCCGCGACCACATACAACCAAACAGTTGAAACAGTTTCTTGGGCTTTGCAATTACTGCAGTGATGTCGTGCCACGTCTCCAGGTTGTGGCGGCTCCGCTGCATGAAATCTCTGGAAAGACCACGTTCCAGTGGGATGAACGGAAAGAAAGTGCTTTTCAAGAACTGAAACAGGCCCTCGGCACGTTCGCGCTCTTGCATTTACCAGACATGCAGCACGAATTTGAGGTCAGCACGGATGCATCGGATTTTGATTTGGGCTGTGATCTGTCACAGAGGGACCAATCAGCGGTCGACAGGCCGGCAAGTTTTGCCTCGAAAACCTCTTCAGACAGTGGAAAGAATTGGCACATTCGAGATAAGGGGGTGTTTGCTTCTGTTTTTGCTTTGAAGAAATTCAGACCGTACCTGCTTCGAGCGCGCTTCAAGTGGTTCACTGACTGCTGTGGGCTTCAATGGCTACGCAACACCAAAGATCCGAGAGGGCGGTACGCACGCTGGGTTGAGTAGGTTGAGGAGTTTAATTTTTCCATACCTTTCCGTCGCGCCGAGAAAAACCAACACGCTGATGCTCTGTCTCGCGTGATGATCTCGGCACCGCAGCCAGCGCCCCAGTCTTAGCCACGCGATCTGATCCACCTGGTCGAGGAGGGAATGCGAGATGCCTAGGGGCAGGACGAGGCGTCCAGCGCACTGCGCATGGAAGCACGTCTCGACAGAGTGCAGGGTCCACACAGCCGTCGGTGGCGACAGCGTGGTTTTGAACCGGTCATTGATAAGGGCAGCGATCTGTTAGTCGTCGTCAAAGCAGGTACGAAGTACACCCCGGTCCCGAAAGGTCTCATTTCACGTGTTTGAGCCCCAAACGTGACGAGTTCGGACATTTTGGTGCTGGAAGGTCCTGTCAGCTGCTGAAACAGTCCGGATATATCTGGTGGAAAGAAGAGCAGGATGTCAGGAACTGCTGTTGGAGCTGTTTGGTGTGCGCACGTTCAAACATCACGCAGCGTCGTTTCACGGCGCCGTTGGAAATGCCCACAGCTCCTTGGCAGCACGTCGCTGTTGACCTGATGGGGCCGTTCGGACGGCAAACCACAGGACGGGGTAATCGGTACGTTCTAGTCGCACTGGACCTTCTGACTAAAAGTGTGGAGTTGTCCGCCATTCCAGACAAATCGGCAGAAACCGTCTCCAGCTCGCTGATCGAGAGTGTCGTGTACCGTCACGGTCTCCCGGAATCCATACTGACAGATCGTGGTCTGGAATTTAACAACCAGCATCTGGCGGTGTTGGCACAATTGACTGGCATAGGCAAAAAGGGTTAGTGCATTTCATTCACAGTCGAATGGGTTGAATAGATTGAAGAGTTCAATTTTGCCATACATTTCCGTCGCGCTGAGAAAGGGGCGACGGAAATGTATGGAAAGGAAAGGGCGAACTAGACAGTCGGTGCCCTGATTAGTCGCAATGTGCAGGAGTCGGGATGCGAGTGGGACAAGTGTCTGGGTGTTGTTAGATTTCAGTATATGTCGGCTCCGCACAACGCCACTGGTAGGTCTATTTTTTATCCAGTTTGGTCGCCAGCCACGCACTCCTGAGATAGCTCGAACGGAGGAAAGTTTTTTAAGCCGTTTCGGCACAGAGCAGTCTTGGGCCAGAAACCTGGTGAAAACGTTGGTGAGAGCTCACGATGAGGTAGCCAGATGTGAGCAGAAGACAAAACAGGAAAGAGAGGATACTAGTAGAAAAACGGCAAATATGGTCCCTTATCGTCTGGGGGATCGGGTGTGTATGAAGATTCCACCAAAGCCAGGAACACCAGCCCGTTCAACCCCGTTGTTTCAAAAGTTCAACCCCGTGGCGATGGCCCCTTTGTAATGATCAGCTGCCGGCAGGAGAACACATACCGCATCCAAAGAGAGGACAACTTTACGCATCGTTTCATACGTCATTTCGATCAGTTGAAACCTGCGGGAAGAAGGCGGCCGCATCTGACGACCCATGGTGACGGACCAGGGGACAGAGGCAGCTGAGAAGGTGGCAAATGCCGCGGACAGATGGCCAGCGTTGACGTGGAATGAAGGGATGTGGGACTCAGAAAATGGCTCGGAGTCTGAAAATGACGAGTCTGAAAATACCGAGAGACATGTTGAAGAAGCTGAGGTGATGGTTGATCGCTCCACTGAAGCACGAGTAATCCCCCACCGCCGCCGCAGTGAGAGGCGAGGCCGTCCTCCTGAGCGATATGGTGAATGGACCGTGTAGTCTGTACGGTGTGGGAGGGGGAAGGGGGTGTGGATACCGATGGACTAGCAAGCTGGAGAGGGAATAGTATGGTGTATTGCGTTACTAGCGCGCGCGCCTCTGCGGCCGACCGCCGGAGGCGGCGGCCGACCTACCGCCGCGGTCAGCGGTCATCGGGACGTCTGTCGACTGATACCGGTGAGAGCACGCGTATATCACAGTGCATTGTACAGGATGTGATCCCAAACCCAAATGCACTTTTAGCTGTTTGCATTTGAAGATGGTTATGATCCTTTTTGTTTGTCAAGAGTTTGTTATTCAGTGCAGTGCACCATAGGCGGGTGGAGCTCTAGCTACGCCCTCTGATCCGCATGGTTTGGTGCGTGATGTCATATTGTAATTTTTGGATTTGGCTAATCTACCGTCTCCAAGGATATGTAGATGCATTTCTGGTTGGATCATTAACTGGATATGTGTCACAACATGCACCAAAACTGCAATACCTTCTGCACTTCGAAGTGAAGCACACAATTTTGTGCATAACAACCTATAAATTCAGGTTAAGGATTAACTGCATTTAAATGGAACAAAACTTTTGAAGTGTGCTGAAATTTAGGAGGCAAACCTTGAGGATGATTAAAGTTGGCATTGGTGTAGGTATTCCAACTCCAATTGGTCTTTTGATATCAGGTGAAATGAATGATTTGTGGCCATGTAGACTGTTGAGGTTTCATTAAGGCCATGCGTATTGAAGCATTGTCATTTTTTGGAGCATTACATATTCTGTATTGTGGTTGATAATTTTAGAATGGTTCCAGTTACGTGAGTGCCGAAATACCTTCATATCATTGCCCACATTTACCTGTTCACACTATTTTATGCCGTAATGTGCCTGCCCCATTCTTTGTTATAGTCCGGCCGTGAAATATGTATGAAACAATCTTCCCTGAAATTAACGGCAGGCCATGCAGGTCACCAAGCATGTCTCTGCAGGCCTCCCATGTCTCCTGAATTCCACTGGTGTTCTTCATCCTGCCAAGCCTGTTCCGGAACTACCAGTGCACGTTCCTCATCTTTACTCCCAGTCTCTGCATCACCAGCTTGATCATCCGACGGTAATGTACCACCCCCTTCTTCCCCTCGTCTTCAGATACGTTTGATCCTGTTGCTCTGACGTGCACCTCTTCATTTCTCATTGTCCGTCACGCACGGCTGCCAAAATGGGGCGAACAAAGGTTCCCTTGAAAGTTCGGCGGAATTTACATGTTGCCTGCGTCACACCTTGATGCGCAAAAGCAATGCTTTCCGCCATGGCACTTGAGCCCATGGCATTGCACTGAAAGACTTGAGTGTCAGGTCAAGTCACCTTTGTCAAAGTCAAGTCACCAAGTCAAAGAGAAGAGGCGTCAGGGCCAGTCACTTTTGTTGGTTGCAGCCGTGAACAGTTTGCAGCGCCCGTGGCTGGCTGTCTGCCAGCAACAGTGCCGATC
>NW_023596461.1:13087654-13165717 GCF_011947565.3 Pollicipes pollicipes | reverse complement strand
CTCAGGGTGAAGCGGAACCCAAGACCTGCGCTGCCGCCAGCGTACCTTGAGGTCGCGGTTCTGCGAGACGAGCCACTTGTTGATGAACTGCTGCGGGTCACGGGCGAAGCTGAGGAAGAACTCGCGGTTGATCTTGTACTGGTTGATCAGCTCCACTGTCTCATGCACTTTGTTGTCCAGACTCTGGATCTCCTGCTGGCTGGCCGTCGACAGCAGGAAGTTGTTCATCTGCGTCTTCAGCGTGTCGTCCACCTGCGGCGAGGCGGCGCAGCCTCAGCACCCGAGCCAGCCGTGATACAGCCGCGCCCGGTCAGGCCATTCGGCGCCCCTCAACTGGGCTCCGCCCGGAGAGTGGGGGAGGCGAGGGCGGTGGCGCGGCCCCAACTGAAAAAGGATCATCCACGCCGAGCGCAGATTCAGGTGCACATGAATCCGTCCGTCCCGGTAGACTCAGTTGGTTAGAGCGCCTGCCTTCCGATCCACCCACCCGTGGCGGGTGGGTTCGAGTCGCTTTAGGGCGCTCGCTATTGCCCTTGACAGGTATGGCCTGCGGCCGGTGGCAGCGGTCGCGCTAAAGGTCAGTTGACGTCAGGGGCAGGACGGACCGTGCCGAGCGTTGCGGCACGTTAAGCTTTCGCCACAAAAATTCTGCCGTTGACATGGAATTGCGCGATCGGATGGTAGGGGTCAGGGCTCACACAACAGCATGCTTAGCGTGAGCTCTGATCCCTGAAATCCATCCATTCAAGGGTTCGAATCAAATCTTTAAAAAAAAATCCATTGACTGCATGCCGGACAAACAACCACAGCCTTACACTGGTGGCGGCAAAATCTGCCGCGCGAGATTCAATGTAGCGATCATGGTTTGCACAAGAAGCGCGTACGACGAAACATGCCGCCATGAATCAACGGTCCCTGAAAGCGTCAGCCCTGCGGGCCGCGAAGTTCAACCTGGCCCAGCTCAGCGTCGAGGGGGACCTGCCTGCGCCTCCGACGCTGATGAAACATCTCCGGCCTCTCGCCGCCACGCTGTCACGTCAGCCGGCCAATCGGGGAATGGGACAAACAGGCGAACACAACCACCTGGCCCAGCTCAGCGTCGAGGGGGACCTGTCTGCGTCTCCGACGCTGATGAAACATCTCGGCCTCTCCGCGCCACGCTGTCACGCCAGCCGGCCAGCTCGGGGAATGGGACAAACAGGCGAACACAAACCACCTGGCCCAGCTCAGCGTCGAGGGGGACCTGCCTGCCGCCTCCGACGCTGATGAAACAGCCCCGGTCTCCCGTCGCCACGCTGTCAAGCCAGCCGGTCAGCTCGGGGAACGGGACAAACAGGCGAACACAAACAAACTGGCCCAGCTCAGCGTCGAGGGGGACCTGCCTGCGCCTCCGACGCTGATGAAACAGCCCCGGTCTCCCGTCGCCACGCTGTCACGCCAAGCCGGCTAACTCGGGGAATGGGACAAACAGGCGAACACAACAAACAAACCGGGAGCGCCGGGATGGCGGCACGCACCCTCGACCTCGATGTCGTAGCACGCGGTCTTCTTCTGCTCGGCGCCCTCGACGGTGATGGTGTGGTTGATGACGATCGGGTCGGGCGGGTGCAGCAGCGAGTTGAGCCGGTGCGGGATCTCCGCGAACTTCATGCGCGAGCACTGGAAGATCTGCTCCAGGTACCGGTCGCAGTTGACGTACTCCCGCTCGCTCTGGTCCTGCCGGCCAGAGACAGAGGGAGCTGGTCAGGCGCCGTCCGTCCTGTCGTTTCAGACCATGTCCACTTTCTGTCCTATAATGTCAAACCCTGCTCAGTTTGTCTTGATCTCCCATGTCCTGCGCCGCTTCTCCCGTCCCCGCCCCGTTTTGTCTATCTTATATTATTCCATCGGTGTTCATCCTAGCCTAGCCTGTACTGTCCTCTTTTGTCCTTCCCAAAGTAACTACTTCAAACCCTATCACATCCAATACTACCAACCACTTCCCCTGCATCCATGAAATGTGTCATGTTGAAGCCATGAAATGCAACTTAAATCTTCAAATGAAATCTGCAAGAAGCTATTGGTTGGATTATTTTAACAAGAGTTCTTTACCACCTATCAAACACCTACATGATGCTATAACATACAAGATCTATGAGATAAAATGTATGGAACTACATCTCACCTGCACAGTCAGCTGGGGCCAGCCAGTGACACAACCCAACATCAAACCCCTGGCAACCGGCGTGCACGGACCCCCGACGGAGGTGACCTCGATCCGCCGCGCGTCTCACCTGCAGCTTGTTGTGCTTGACGTACTGCCAGAGCGCCTGCGTGATGACGGGCCGCGACTGCGTGTGCACGCCTAACAGGCGCGCCAGCCGCGAGTCCAGCTTGAACTGCGGCGGCTGGTAGTCGAGCAGCAGCAGGATCGTGCAGCGCACGTTCTTGTCGCCGGGCCGCTTCACCTGCACGGAACAGTCAGGGCCAGGACAGGTCAGGTCAGGTCGGGTCAGGTCAGGTTAGGTCACAGTCTGCAGTCAGCGGAACGGCACGACGCGGCATCACGGAGATGGGACACTCACAGTGTGCAGCACGCCACCGACAAACGGCACGCGCCTGAAAAGCTACGGACATTTCCACAACAATGTACAAAAATCTGGCAACTGGTGCGCCGAGCTTTGTTTAGAGGAAGTGCAGCACCTTTAGAGCATATTTTAAAAAACATACTCTAGTGAAACCCCAGGACCAGTTGCGTCTAAAAAAAGCACCGGGTAACACCACTGCATGAACGTCAAGACGTCATAATGATGCCACTTTTAATTTTTCCGAGTCCAGTTACGCTGCCAACGCTTCGTAACTGCACTACGCTTCTTCCTGCAGTTGCCGCAACCGTCGTCGTTAAAACAACCGCCGTTGGCACCGCTATTGGTACACATATAAGACCATTTGTGATTTGCGGGCGGCAATGGCCTGTTACAGATGGGGCATTGGTCAAAGTTTGAACCGCGCGTCACTATGTACGATTGATACTCCCATTCCCAAACCCACATGCGCCTCGAAAGAGTCCCTGTGGTGAACACCATGTGGGGGAGGGGGGGGGGGAGGGGAGAAAATCGAAATCATAGCATAACGTTTCGTTGACTTCGCGGCACAACCTTCATGTTCGCATATTTTTTGTTTTGTTTAAACGAAGTGTTTCAATCTTTCGTAGCGTTTATTACATACATATTTCGACAAATTAATGTGTTGCAAACGTTACAGATAAACAAGTGGAGAAGTAATGGAAATTAAATGCATTACTTTCAAAGTGGCAAGCAGCGCGTTCCATAACATTCTCCTGCAGGGTGGGCTATTTCAAAACCGAATTCTGAGGTACTTGGAAGGATTTCGAGAAAAATGGTATAACTGATCAAATTGTTCGCACCTGATCTAACAATACGTGAACAGTACCAAAAGGTGGCATACCCCCTTCAACAACGACTCGTCGCCAGGCAACAGGCACTCCCTCCTTGAGTAGCGCTGGTGCCGCCCCCGGGGTGAGGCCACCCCACCTGAAAGCCGTCGGTCTCCTGCGTGGTGGCGGTCCGGTGCCACTCGACCAGATGGTGTCCGGACCGTACAGGTCCTTGTCCAGCTCAATCACCAGCGACTTGAAAAAGGACGAGAACTTGCGCTTGGTCTGCGGACAGTGACGTCAGCTCAGCGCGCGGAGTCGGTGCGATTGTATCGGGAGTATCTCTGGCTGGAGGGAGGCGGCCCTACTGCAGTGACTGGGTGTGTGGGCGCATCTCCGGCTGGAGGGAGGCGGCCCTACTGCAGTGACTGGGGTGTGGGCGCATCTCCGGCTGGAGGGAGGCGGCCCTACTGCAGTGACTGGGGTGTGGGCGTATCTCCGGCTGGAGGGAGGCGGCCCTACTGCAGTAAGGGTGTGTGTGGGCGCATCTGGTGGAAGGAGGCGGCCCTACTGCAGTGACTGGGGTGTGGGCGCATCTCCGGCTGGAGGGAGGCAGCCCTACTGCAGTGACTGGGGTGTGGTGGGCGCATCTTCCGGCTGGAGGGAGGCAGCCCTACTGCTAGTGACTGGGGTGTGTGGGCGCATCTCCGGCTGGAGGGAGGCGGCCCTACTGCAGTGAGCGGGGTCGGTGGGCGGCATCTCCGGCTGGAGGGAGGCGGCCCTACTGCAGTGAGCGGGTCGGTGGCGCCTTCTCTTCTCCGGCTGGAGGGAGGCGGCCCTACTGCAGTGAGCGGGTCGGTGGAACGCATCTCCGGCTGGAGGGAGGCGGCCCTATTGCAGTGACTGGGTGGGTGGACGCATCTCCTGCTGGAGGGAGGCAGCCCTACTGCGGTGACTGGGTCGGTGGGTGCATCTCCGTTTGGAAGGAGGCGGCGCCTACTGCAGTGAGCGGGTCGGTGGACGCATCTCCGGCTGGAGGGAGGCGGCTCTATTGCAGTGAGTGGGTAGGTGGACGCATCTCCGGCTGGAGGGGGCAGCCCTACTGCGGTGACTGGGTCGGTGGGCGCATCTCCGGTTGGAAGGAGGCGGCCCTACTGCAGTGAGCGGGTCGGTCAGTGGTGACGTCAGGCTTAGGTGTGCAAATACACAGAGCCAACGTCTGACAAAGCGAGGTGGGATGGAGCAGGATGGCAGGGGTACGGCTTACGCTACGATGCCGCGACGGCACGGCTAGGCCGCGAATGTTCACATGCGCCTGAACACCTCGAGTGGCGAGGTGCAGAGGCGCCGAGTGCCGTGTCCCGCTCCGGACAGCGACACCAGCGTGCCGGCTCCGGCGGGCAGCCACTGCTAGTGCCAGGGAGGGTGAGGAACACCCGGCGCGTCTGCATCGCTGGGCTGAAGATGGGTTTGCCGTTGGTCATGTCCCTCAGTCACTACGCCCCCAGCCACTACGTCTGACCATGTTCGTCTCAGCCTCGTCCCCGCCCTCAGCCACTACGCCTAACCATGTTTGTCTCAGCCTCGTCCCCACCCACGGACACTACGTTTGACCACGTTCGTTTCAGCCTCGTTTCCGTCCCGGCCGCTGAGTATGACCATGTTCGTCTCAGCCTTGTCCCCACCCTCAGCCACTACGCCTAACCATGCCCGTCTCAGCCTCGTCCCCACCCTCAGCCATTACGCCTAAACCATGTCCGTCTCAGCCTCGTCCCCACCCACGGACACCACGTCTGACCACGTTCGTCTCAGCCTCGTTCCCACCCCGGCCGCTGAGTATGACCATGTTCGTCTCAGCCTCGTCCCCGCCCTCAGCCACTACGTCTGACCATGTTCGTCTCAGCCTCGTCCCCGCCCTCCGCCACTACGTCTGACCATGTTCGTCTCAGCCTCGTCCCTGTCCCCGGACACTACATCTGACCACGTTCGTCTCGGCCTCGTCCGCACCCCTCAACCACTCCGTCTAACCATGTTCGTCTCGGCCTTGTTCCCACCCTCAGCCACTACGTCTGACCACGTTCGTCTCAGCCTCGTCCCCGCCCCGGCCGATGTCACTGACCTTGCAGGCATCGGCCTTGGTCTCGTCCCCGACCCGGCCGATGTTACTGACCTTGCTGGCATCGGCCTTGGTCTCGTCCAGCAGCTTGCCCTCGACACGCAGCTCCCACGAGGAGGCACTGCCCTCGGTCTCGCCGTCCACCGGCTCTTTGGCCGGGAAGTACGTGTTGGAGATGAAGATGCGCAGCTTCCGCTTCTGCTTCAGCGGCCGCTTCAGTGCCTCCTACGCGAGCGCCAGAGGACAGTTAAACTCGCGACACAAGGTGTGAACGCCGTGTTGGACGGGTCGATGCGTGACAGGTGCTACTCCGGACTGCTTTGACGCCAGCTAAGTTACAGTGGATGACGATTAATACACGGTCGGTACTCTAGGGACAGACTCTGCTCCTATGGGGTGAATAGGACGAGGTAGCATTGCCTCAACAAACAAAAAAATGTTGCCCACGAATGAAGAGCAGCCACAACAGCAGGCCCCAGGTGGGCAAGATTCAGGCAAAAGGGGTGACTCGAAACACCGATGTGAGTAATAAATGAGTGCACCATACTCAACACCGTACTGCGAAGTTCTCGAAATGTTTGGCGTGGGAATGCTGTCCGGGAGCTTTTCGGTGGCAGGGTTCTCGTCCTTCATCCGGTGCTAGGGATGGCATCATGGGTTTACTCGAAGACCATTGTAAGATTGACAAAGCTACACACCGACCGTTTAGCAGGATGCACTGCTGACGTCGCTGCCTTCACAGCGCCGATGAACACTGCAAGTCCTACCTGAATGTCCAGCCGCTTGCGCATGATGGTGGCATCCAGCTTGCGCTCAAAAGCCAGGAGGTCCATGTAGGCCTGCGACTCGGGCACCAGGTCACGCACCTTCCACGGCAGGATCTTGTCCGCCATCCGCTTCTTCTTCTTGGCGCTGCAGCGACAGATGGCGCAATGTCAGTCCGGACGCACACACACACACACACACGCACACACACACACACATGATACGGTCGGGAGTCGTGAGACCGTGCACTGCGTCACGGTCCACCCGGCGGGTTCTGCAGCCGCGTGGGCGCGGACCGCGCAGACAGCGGCGGGCCGACCGAGGCCTACCTCTTCATGGGCTGGCTGGAGACGGCGGCGCGCGTCCGAGGAGCGCTTGCCGCCGCTAGGCATGGCGGGCGCCCGGCTCGGCGGGTACTGGTTCTGCACCATGCTGCCCCCTGTGAAGAAATGTCGCCGGGAGGTTAGACCAGAGGGGCGTAGTGTTATAACGTTCTGCCATCTGCAACAAAGGGCCGCCAGCGCGTGGCCGGCCACCAGGGGCAGGGGTCACGGGAGGCCTCCACGGCGACACGAGACAGGCGCCCATCACTACATGGCCTTCTAGATCTTCAACTTCGTCCCTGCAGCTACTTCAAACAAGAGCCTATGAGCCCCCCCCCCCCCTGCCAAAAAAACGGCACGTACCAAATCGAAAACACAGCCGAGTGCATCTGACCGGCTACAACTATCACCGAGCTGGCATGACACGCCCCGTGTCAGGCGGCCACCAGGCGGCGCGGCGGGCGCACGGCGGACGGAGCCGCACTCACCCGAGCGCTGCATCATGTTCTGGGTGCTGCTGGACGGGAACTGGCCGTGCTGGGCGGGCATCCCCTGTGACGGACAGGCGGGACACTGCGTCACGGCCAGTGCCACATCACCACTGATCACAGAGGAACACAGCTGGGCTGTGTGGCATGACAAAACAGCCCACAAATGTGCTGGGTCACGAATGATGTTAGTAAAAAAGATGTACCGTGAAAGTGAAGGAAAGTGCCTGACACTGCAATCTCATTGGCAGCAATTGTGCTTGGAATGGATGAAAGGCTGCTTTCAAGATGCCCTCCACAAGATACACAATGTATGGGAATGCCACCTACACTTCCCTTGTGCTCCAGTCATGACTCCACAAAAAGAAAAAGATCAGCCACAATGCTGCTTAAGGAAACCCTGGTGTTTGTATTATCAATCTAGCGCACAATTTGTGTGCCCAAACTTTATTCTACACCTTTTTCATCACATCCCAGAGGGAGATCGCCTGCCTCGACAGTCATGCGGGTGTCCCATGAGGGCGGGCCGTTCCTGGACAGACCAGGGTGCGGCCCGCACGTGGCCATCAATCACCGCTCACCGCGTATCCGGGCGAGCCGTAGCTGCGCATGGGTGGGGCGGCGCCGGCCGAGCCGAAGCGGGCCTGCTGGCCGGGCAGCGAGCCGTCTGACGGCGATGGGAAGCCCGGCGGGCGCGCCGCCATCGCCGCCTACGCCACGAACGGGCCGCGGCCGCGCCGTCAGGAGACCAGCAGACAGCAGACACAGGACCCAGTGACGGAGCAGCCGACCTGCACGCAGCCAGGCAATGATGAAGTGTACAACTGATGTGACTGTGAGTTATGACACTAGTCTGGACTGTAACACAGCATACCTCGCAAGCCGCAGCACATGCTGCACAGCGCAGCCTTGCGAAGCAGTCAGTCATCGCAAATTATATCACATGAATTTTGGCGTGCACAAATGACAATGCCAATGATAACAAGAAACCAACACAATTTTATCTCCAATGCTAAATATACTGATGGGACAATACCAATGCAGTAATGTTTGGTTGGTGTAGGTTTGGTGTAGTTGGTGTAGTGGCATTAATGTTTGGTTGGTTGGTATCAACTATGATATTTATACAAAATATCATGGTGTATAAATATAACTGAAACATACCTTTTATAAATAATTTGAGTACTCACACCATGAGCCTGATGCAATTTATACAGCTCCAAGCCATATGTTTTAAGCTATAGGTGCAGATAATGTAGAAGACCAGGGGCCAGGCTCCAAAAAAACATGTCCACTGTGTGGGATGTCAGTGCCAACCTCACCAGTGACCCTTGCAGTCACATGTGTCACTAAGGTCACTGAATTTGCACTGAATTGTCAAATTATTTTAGCATGAAAAATATTTGATTTTGACTATACTGAAACTTCCTTGGCAACATCATAATTCCTGACAGCATCGGTGACTTATATGTCAAAATTGGTGTCATTCATGCGCAAGACTCTGAGCACTCAGATTTATCCGTATGTGAACTGAAATGCTGGCTATGTCACTGCTGTGCTCAAAATGTCCATTTTCAGTATGCAGAGACAGACTATACCATCACATCTAAGTCCACAAAAATGCTGTTAGGTGCAATCACAGGTTCACGTGTAGGGACAGAGTTATGGTAGTCCTTATAAGGTTTGCTGACATCATTATTATTTAAATTTCTTCAAAGCAGAGGTGTTAAGGCAAGATGCTGTTTTTTCACATTTCTTTTTCTTCTTTTTTCAACATTTTCATTTCTTGCAAATCGTCTTTCTCGCACGTTGCCATTGCTTTTTAAGATCTTAGTATGTCCGTACTTAGAGTATGGCAACGTTATCTGGGCCCGTTCGGCAAACTGGACCAGAAACGGCTGGAACGAGTTCAGCGACGAGCTACCCGGCTGTCTATGAAGTGAGGCGCCAGCCATACCCTGAGAGGCTCAGACTCCTTCAGCCGCCCTCACTGTACTATCGTTGTCGCAAGGGAGACATGGAAACAGTGTACCAGCTATTTCATGGAGGCATGTCGCTATCGGAAGAGGAGTTCCTGACAAGGCACAACTCGGAGGTGACGAGAGGACACCAATGGAAGCTCAGAAAACCTCGAGCTAGGACTCTCGTCGGTCGCAACTCATTCAGCACACGGACTGTCAACGACTGGAACGCTCTTCCGCACCTGCACCTGGTCGTGTCATCGACCTCAGTTGAACAGTTCAAGGCTAGGCTTGATGGGCACTGGGCTGACATCATGTACACGTCCCACACTGAATATTCCCATAATTTGAGACTGTTTGGTTACCGGACTGGGAGCCTGACAAGACCGGGACCTACAGGCCTAGTGACCTTTTACAATTCCTGATCACCATAAGGTAAGGTAAGGTAAGGTAAGATTGGGCAGTCAAATTTATATGCTGTCATTACAGCATTAAAGGAAAATCACAGTATCTTTTAAGTACTTGTTAAGAGCATCATAGGCAAAAGGCCCTGAGTGCTTGAGATACTTGAGGTACTCAAGGTACCTTTACCAATGTAAATATCTTGTTGCAAGTTGTACATTGCATTTGTGAGCAGCATTAGGCACATAGGTAAAACAGTGCTGTTAGCCTTAGAATAATCAGGAGAAAGGAGGCACTGATGTGTTAATATTTTGGCCACATGCCTGCATAAAAATAAAATGTCTGCCTTTGTGAAATGCCTGCATGCCATTGTTGTTTTGATAAAGACATGCATCTAAAATACTGATCCATCTATCTCCCCTTCCTCCTGCTCATTTTAAGACAAATAAGGCTAACAGAACTGTCTCATCTTTCTGTTGCAGTTGTCACACAACACCTTGGGAAAACATCAGTGATTTTTGCCTTTCAGCCAGCACAATCAAATGCTGGTAGAAGGATAGGGATGACCATATAATAATCAACTGGTGACCAGGACAGTGGACAGAAAAATGATTTAAAAAGTGGAACAAAACTTTCCTTGCAAATTCATCTTGCAGGCATGAAAATCTGTGGTTTTGTCAATTTGCCAGCCCCGTTAGTGAAAGTCTGAACGACATTTCTTTCTTTGCACTAATCCCGTAAATTCACACCGCCTATGTCAGCTAGATGGGAAACCTGCACCAAATAAAGCAGCCTTCTACTGTTACTTACTTCCCATCCCCAATGCAGAGCCATCCTTAAATATGCACGAAGCTTGGGGGTTCAGCTGAAAAACTGACCAAGGACGAGCAATCTGCGGCTTCAACGATGGATAATGATCACTCCACGATATATATATATATATATATATATATATATATATATACATATATATATACATATATATATATATATATAACCACTCACCGTCGTAAATGCGGCACCACGGGCCCAATCCTCGCCTACTTGCAGTTTGCACTCATTATGTGCAGTCCAAGCACCGACCTCAGTACCCACCTTAGCAACAAAAAACACGAAATATCACCGGAAAGCAGAAATTGCTCAACATCAGCATCAAACGTCTCGCGAGACTTGTAATTTTCCATCCTTGAGTCACGACTAGAAAACCCTTTTCCACAAGGAATTGACATGGACAAATACAGTGCACCCGTTACCCGATTCACGACTCACCCGACTTAAGCCTGATTTGCTGCGAACAACTCCAATAGTTTTCGGGCAATGCAATCTGTGCCATCTGATAAAAATGCACCTGTTTTCGGGCATGATAAAATATTTGCTGAACCTGGTATCTGACGTCACTGGTAACCGAGATCAGGATGATTGAAGAATACTTCCTAAAATACGCATTTCATTAAGTGACATGTGAATAGTTGCAGTAATTTTTTGTCCTTAAGAATAAAGTTTGCGCAGAACAAAACGTTTTACTTCTAAGGGATTATAGCAGCTCCGTGATTCTGGATCTCACAACTTAAGGTTCGGACTGTCAAACTTCAAAGTAGTTATTGAGTAGTGAGGCTACTAGCTGTAGGCATTCCAAAATGTTTTACCTCTTCTAATTGAAATGATAATCGTACAAATACCACAAAACAAACTAAAGGCCGTGGACACTGACGTCACAGACTGTTTAGCCTAGTGTTGCGCTGCGAACAGAGTGATGTGGGCGTGATTGCTGCATCCCGTGGCGCCATCTGTTTTATCTGTAGGACAGCAATATTTTACCCGAGCTACTAAACGCTGCGACTCGTACTACGGCGATGACGACGGGGAGTGGGTGAGCCGCTGTGCAGTGGGGAGGGTCGTGGGCGTATTGGTAGGTAGATACTGGAGGAGGGGCACTGCGAAAGTGGTGGGAACTTCGGATATTTGTGCGCTGGCGGAGAGAGCCGTCAGACTTTGGTATCATTGGACGGTTGCGAGCGTGAGACGTCGACCCCTTCCGCAATCCCAAAACTACTTGGTTTGGATCTGTCCCGAAGCCTAAGGGAGCCACTGTGCACACTGTTCGTGTTGCAGGAGGCAGTGGAAATTCCATGAACAAAGGGAGGAGCTTGTCTTGATAGTTGGATCAAGCAATTTATCATTAATGCTGGATGGTAATTCCCAGGTTGTTGGCCCTCTGGTTTCATGATTGCTCATGAAGATTGTTTTTGAAAACTGAGTTGAAGCGTGAAGGAGTTGCATGCCCTCTGCATGTTTGAAACCCTTGGCTAAAGAGTTGTGAACCCAGTTATTGAAATCCCACATTGATTTTGAAGTGTCCTTCAAGAGCAAGTTTACAAACATCTACTGAAGTTGCTTGTTGTCCAAGACTCACATACCCAGTCATTGTGGCGGAATCAGCAAGCTTTAGAAGATGGCGTCTAGAAGGTAAGCACAGCAGGGCACAATGGACATGGTGTTTAAGTAGTTGACCTGGTATTTGCTAGCAAGGAAAGCTATTAATGCACTAACAATGACTCATGTCTGTGCTAAGTATTTTGGATAAAAGATGCCAAAGGAATTGTTTCCATGTTATACATTTCAGGGTGCAGCATATCTGATTTTATTTTAAATACATTGTGTGGCTCATGGGAGGTATATAACTGAGTGTTTATTAAATGTATATGCATCAGAGTAATTCATGCTAAATTTATTTGACTACTACAATTTTTGATTTGTCAATAGAGGTCTATTATGAGTTACATTGTTGTGCAGGGTAGCCCAGAACTCACAACTAAAATTTCTAGCTGGAGCCTATCAATGCTATTTTTGAACTCCTTAGTTGGTCAGAATGTGGCGTGAGCTGCTCCCCAGCCAGTATGTTTGGTATGTCAGAAAAAACTTGTTTAGGTGGTGGCCAGAGTAGGCATATTTCTGTTCTTTGGTATATCTGTTTAAAAATGGGAGTATTTCAGGCTGTTATGTTTGCAGTGAAATGAAAACACACAACACTTAAATGAAAACCCATTTCACTTTTTGACATTGCACATTGTGACAGCAATCCATATGAGGCAGCTGATGTCTCTGCTTCATTGTAACTGACCTTGTGCCTGAGATGTCCCATAACACCAACTTTGGTGTGTCTGCATCTGCTTGCACTTTAGGAGGTTTGTGTCTATGTGTCTAGCATAAGGATTTACACCACTGTCATGTTACACTTGGAAGCTAGGGACCCCATGGACCATGGCATGCCTGATGTTGAAGAATCATGAGAACAGAATCTCACAGTATAAGGCTAGGGATCAAGCATCAAATATTGAGATAAGCATGTGTTGATGCATTTGGGGGACAAAAAGTTGATGGGGTAAGTTGATGCTGAGTATCTAAGCCTCTTCTTTTCTTGCTGCAGGAGGCCCTTGATCACAAATGTTCAAAGACCAATGTCTGAAATGCTTCTGGTAAATCCAGTTGTCTACCACCTGCTGCAAGTTCAGCTGGAGCAACTCTGTTCCCACTGCCAGGAGAAAGAGGCACACCTGGTAGGAGATTGGCATCTGGGTCCTTGCCCATCATCAGATTAAATAGGGGTCAACTTCACTATAGAAGGAAGTACTTCTAAACAGCTTTGGTTTTCCTTATTATACAAAAAAGAAACTTTATCTTAGATCTGGGAACATATGTCCATCCATCTGTATGTCATGGTGCATCTACAAATGTGCATGTCATGCACTATAACATATGCATCCACAACTATGGCTGCTGGGCCCTCATCGCAACTTCCTATAACCCACTGTACAACCTTTGTAAAAGGAAGACCTTTAAAGTGCTTCTTGCCTGGGGGGGGGGGCCTAGCTGAGCTCTGGTTAAGTTTGATGGGTGTCTGAGGAGCCACAATTTTGTCTCTGAATAGGTGTGTGTCTTCCTTGGTAGTAGAGCCAGAATTGTTGTGGTTGCAGCCCGCTGCAATGAAAAGACAAGTGAATTTGCCAGAACACCTTACAAGTATTGGTTTCAGAACAATTGCTATTGAGGGCGTGCAGTAACAAAATTGTAAAATTTTGTCATCCCAGCTCCTTGTGATCAACTTTCTGTCCCTTGAATGCTTAAGGCACACTTAACTGAACACCTGCGTTTTTATCTCTGGTCTTAGGTTGTTAAAAATATGTTGCCATGGATATCAAACAGTCAATAAATGCATGATATGTAATGACCTAGAGGGCTGTATCTTAAAATATGCAACACAGTAGTGGTGTAGCATCTTTATTCACTCACAGATACAGATGCATACACATAGGTATTCGCGCATGTACACCGCACACACACTGGCATACTCCAGTCATTGACCACTTGTGTGTGAGATGTCAAATATGTGATAAGTCAGGCTGCTGGTTGCTCTCACCGACTCACAAGTTTCTGGTTCTGTAGCCAGGGTGTCTACAGAACCAGAAACTTGTGAGTTTCTTGTGAGTTGTCTTTTCTCTCTGACTGCATTTGGCTGGTGCAGTATTGGATGGCATAGCTCGTTTACTAGTCAATAACAACAACAAAAATGGGACAAATGAAGTGAGCTGGTAGATGTGACATTGATTTGTTGCCTTTCATAGATCCAGCATTGCATCGCATGACATAACATCTGCGAGTGCGAGTACCAGTTCGCCGAAGGAAGTCGGGACGTGGGCAACGCGGCACTCGTACACGCCTCACTCAAAAGACGTCAATGCATCGCCCTGACGGTGCTTGGGCGCATCGCCCTGACGGTGCTGTGGCGCGCCGAGCGGCCACGCTCTGGCCGCTGCTGGCTGGGGCGAACAGGCGCCAGCCAAATACCGCTAGGGCAGCACCCGATAGCGCGCCAGCCAGAGAAACAAGCGGGACGATGAGGTGTGACGTTAGTGAAGTGGTTAGCGCTTCTGTGTTCACCACTACATGTCTGGGAAACTAGAGGTATGGGGCTCGATTCTTCGCGGTGCCCGCCCTTGTTGCCAGGATGAGAGGCAGGCGACCCCATATAGCCTTAGGATGGAGTGCGTCGTTAAGTCCTAGAGCGGCAACGACGAGCAGGCGCCAGCCAACCACCGCTAGGGCAGTACCCCCGGCAGCGCGCCACCCAGGGGGCAGCGGCTGAGGGTCGCAACTGCAGCATCAGCACCATCGCTGTCCTGGTGCTCGAGTGAGCGTGTCGTGCGCCCCCCCCCCCCCCCCCCCAATGTCTGGTTATCATGCAGACTACAGCCCCTGCCTGCGTGGGGAACTTCGGGTGCCCCGTCCACAGTGAACGTCGGGCCATTCTCGTTGGAGATCTGCAACAGTGAAGTGCTCCGATCGCGGTACACGGGGCGAGGGTTTGGGGCGCCTAGATGCCCAGTGCTACATTTAGCAGCATTGCATGGGAGTAGCCATTTGACGGAATATGCCCATGGCGTCCAACAATACCCAAAAATGTCGCGCATGACGCAAGGCAAAAACACTGTAAAGGTGTGTAAGGTGTAACCTCGTAACGACCTCTATGTAAAGGCCAGTCAAAATGTTTGCATGGGCCCACAAGGTACTTGTTCAAGTGGATGTTCCATAATGCTGAAACAATAACAAAATCAAAACTACACTACCTAACACTGGCCACAGGGACATAGCCAAGAGGAGGGCCAAGGGGCCGTGCCCCTCCCCGCCCCCTGAGCCAACAGGTTAACACTAGATGCTAGGCGATTTCGCCGGGAAATGGGTCAAATTAACAATTTTGGAAAAGTCGTCTTCTACTGACTGGAATTGGCTACGTGTCCGGGTCGAGCAAAAGGAGCTACATAAGCGTACGAACTACACATAACAGAAGCCTGTAAATCCGATCAAAATGCGGGAAGAGTTCGAGCGCTCCTGGCTTCTAAGTGTCACCGAAAGTTTCAAGTCTGTTGTTTTTCATACGCTTCGCTTCGGAAGTGATACGCACGTGCATAGCTACAGTGCATGCCTGATATTTATTTTTACAGCGTAAGGCTTTGTCCAACTCTGAGAACTGCTTTAAATGTGGAGAAAATACCCAGCCTGCAGTGCGGCTTCACGCCTAAGACTTTATGCAGAGGGTGTGCTGGAATTTCGCCGTAAGCATGTGTTTGGTTTACACAGCCATTACGCAAGTCCACGGCAGGGGGCCGTATCGGTGCAACTGGCGTCGGGTTGCATACCGTGGGTTTTGCTTCCAAACATTGCTGGTGGGGTCCGCTTGCGTCCCAGCCGGGCTGCAGTTGGTTCGCTCCAGGCTGGCAAGCCTCGTTGCATTACGTCTTGGTGGTCGCCTCAACATTCCCGCGGTCAGTTAGCTCACTGACAAAGTCTAGGAATGTTGCTATGTTGGTGGTCTGGGACGAACCTCGCGAAATACTGTTGCCAAGAAGCACACTCCGACTTGGATCCTTTGGTTGCTTTTGTTTCTTTGTCCCCGGTCAGCAAGTTTTCATCAGTCCAGTCCACGAGCCGACCAAACCAGCTTGTGACATGAGGTTTTCTCAGAAGCTGCACGTGCGGAATGAAATCGAATGAATACTTTTGGGGTATTAAGCCATGCGATGTCCTTCGCAAGTTTGCTCTCTGTGCGCGAGCTGCAAAGCTTCATGGGTGATAGGAGCGACGGGCGTAATTTCGCAAAACTGAGTTGTAGGGGAGGGGAGCAGTGCAAAATGACGCTTCCGTCCCAAAAAAGCCAACAAACGGAGTCCTTTCTACGTTTGGCCCACTATCTTTTCAAATTTGGTAGGGGAGCCCCCCCCCCCCCCCCCTCCTCCTCTCCCAACTGAGTAAGAGGCTATACCCCTAATAGTGGCTCCTTAGCGCACGGCAGGAGGCGGGGCTGTGCGTTGCTGGCTAGACCTCTTCAGAGGTGCCGCGATCACATTACCACAATCGATCGTACCACGACTACGAGTGTGTTCGTACCAGCGGTTGCATCCCATATATCAACAGCAGCGTGCATTTGGCTTTTCCTGCATCTGCCGTTGGGAGTGGAAGAGGTTTTCTAGGATGGGGACGGAGATGGGGATAGAAAGCGTAGTAATAAAGATGGTGCTATGGACGAAGGTAACTTAAAGGATGGCTGGCCCGGGTGACCGCCTGTGTCAAGGCTAAAACTGATCTGCGGCGCTAGTGTGAGGGATGCGAATAAAGATGGTGAAAATGTTGGAACACATGTAAAGCTCAAATTAAGACAAGGCAACATTGGTGATTATGGCCTGCGTGCCTATTCTCGGCGCCCTCAGTACCTCGGTGGGTGGCACTGAAGTAGGACTGACTGTGTGTTAGTTGGCTTACCCTTTCGATCCCCTCGTTGATGATTCCGTCTTCTCCCGCTCCGTCATGTTCTCGCTCTTCTCAATCGGTCAGTCAAATCCAATCAATCTCGTTGAGCCTACATCGTCTGCCCTCTAGGTGTTTGAGCCCTGTCGATTGTCCACATATTTTTGTAACAGGATGGCCAACAGCCCTCTAGGAAGAGTACTCGGTTCTGGAAAGAGCTACGAGGGGGTGCTGTCCTGCCCCGGGTACGGCGTGTATTTGCGATTTCGGAGTTTCCTGTCGTTTTACAAACGTGTGAAATCCCCACCGTTTTGGTGGAGACTTCGCTCAACTGCGGGTGAAGGTCCGAGATGTGGTGGCCAGTTCCGTGTGGAAAATAAGCTGAAGAACGAGTCCTCCAGTACCGCAGACTTCCCAGTGTTCGTGTCGGCTGTGGGGCCAGCCGTTCTCAAATCCTCTGCGCCGGACATGGTTGTGGCGCGGGAGTCAGAAGATTGCCAGAATGCCGACGGCTTTGATTTGCACTTGCCAGCAAGCTTCCTTTCACGACTGAAGCGTGGTTTGCCGGTTCCGCGGCATAGCTCATCGGGGCTTGAATGAAAGGCGCTTCGCCGAGTAGGTATTGCATTTGGGAAAGATTTGCCAAAGGATCCCCATGTTCCACAGTACCGAAGGCTCTCAGTTGCATAGGTGTTCGTACTCTTAGGACATGGTCTTTGTCTGAGGGCCAGCGTCCTGTTTGACCCGTATAAGGTTGCCAAGGAAAACATTGTGACACACCAGGCTAGATGTCAGACCTGTTCAGTGCTCAGTTCGGCGTGGATTGTTGGAACCGATGCACCATAAAGTAGCTTGTAGTAAATAAATGCGTGTATCTAACAACTCGGGATGGTGTTATTTGCCCAAATTTATGAGCTTGAAAGGATGTCTCATGCAGCAGCTATTCGGCAACACAAACTACCTTTGGTGTATCCATGACCTGGACATTGGGTGGAAGAAGTCAGGTTTCAGCAGGGAAAATACAAAGCGGCGCATTACACATTCGGTGATGATATTGGGGGGGGGGGGGGGGGGGGGGGGGGGTATGGAGGGCAAACCGCGTTCTTGCCAGAGTTACGGACATGCTCCCCACCGTTCCGGAGGTCACACCCCAACCAGCTGCGTGTCTTCGCGACTCGCTGTTGCAAGGATAGAAGCTCCGTAAAAAACGGCCCGGTCTGCCGAGGAGAACAGTTTCTGTTAAGTTCTTGCTTACGCAACTAAGATAGGCTCGGCTCGGCTTGCTCATAATGACATGGAGGACGTTATCTGTGACATTGATCCCACCTGAGCCGCCCAAGTTTTGGTGTGAGGAGAGGGAGGGGTTGGAGCACCGAGTCACAAAAGGGCAAAAGATCATTGAGCTGGTGGCAGGCGTGCAGTTGGGCTATTCCATCGCAGCTTTGTAAAGGGATGTTGCGCAACCGAAGCTTAAGGCCATTGGATGACTTATTAACGAGGCGTATGCCGATTCCAAAGCATGAATGTATTATCGAGGCGAAAGCGAAACAGTAAAATAGTCTCGCTTCCGCAGTTTTTCGTCAGCTGCCGGTTCCGTAACTCTGTGGGCGAAAACATTATCGTAACGTCGTCACTGGTGTGGCTTACTGGCCTTCCCACAGGCCCCGCGTCAAGGCCAGCACTGTGTGGATGTTGAATATCTGGCATAAAAATTAAAGAGTAGTAAAAAGGAGTTAACCTTGTAAGTCATATTAAATTAAAGTGAATGCCGTATTAAATCATGAAAATCTGCGATGAAAGTCATAAAAATCTCCTCCCAGTATCCGTCATCTTCTTAAAATTCCGGTTTGGATAGCTCAATGAAAACTGCTGCTGCAGCTACTATTATGTACCTTGTGTGTTTTCTTTCCGAAGCTGTGCACGGGAATTTCGTGTGCGTATCCGAGGTCCCTCTTTTTGCACGACGCTCTGCGACGTTCCCGACGTGCGATCTAAAGTGCCATTAACATGTCGCATCATGCCTGACATGTCATGGACCAGGATATGTAACGTCTTGTATGCAGTCTAACGTGCTGGTCTATCGTGTCACGCGTTTCATTGATTGCTTGTTAAATGGGTATGTCTGAGCATTCAAATTCACTTGCTAATATGGACCTCGGATTGCCTATCAGCCATCATTAGCATTTTAACATGGCATTTGAATGAAGCGACAGAATGTTTTGTCCAGACTCAACGCTCTGCCAGGCCTGCATGCAGCGTTAACGTTGCTTACAATGCTGAGTTGATGGTATGATCATAGGAGCCATGATATGTTTTGGGAGCAAATGGTGGACGTATGACAGCACACTTCTCTATGGAGTTTCTTCATAGCCTGGCGTGAGCTAGGAACTGTGTGTTCCTAGAGGAAATGTAGAATATATGATAAATGTAATATGGTAGTTTTTAAATAACTCGGTCGTAATGCAAAATTGTGGTATTTTTATTAATGTATGCATGATTTTCGGTAAATTGTGAAACTAAAACACGCCATAGAGTTCAGGTAATTTCCGTGCATAAATGGGCAACATTTTGAACGTGATCTATTGAAAGCTGAATTAATTGAGGTAAGTTTCCGCTTGAACAAATTGTTTTACCCCGATTCACATCACAAGGCTGGTGACAACTGCCTGTGTACTTGTTAAATCATGAAAGGACGCCAAGACCACTACTGTATCATTTTCAAGTTTGCCCAGATCCAGATTTCGGCCGTTAACCCCCTCCCCCATGAATGCTAATGTCTCCACTGCGTTCCCCTCGATCCGTCCCAATCACCTCATGTATCGGTCTCTGCAATATCTCTGCGTTGAGCATCAGACATCTTGCCCGGCAGTATACTAAGCGCTATCATTGATAACGCATCTTGATACCGGCACCGAGGCCAACGCCGGTGCATGGTGTCATTATCCCCTTCGGCTCTCCCGCATCCCGATAACGGCGCCGAAGCCAACATTGGTCCAAGATGACATTATCCCCTTCAGCTCCCGCGTCCCGATAACGGCGCCGAGGCCAACATTGGTCCAAGATGACATTATCCCCTTCGGCTCCCGCGTCCCGATAACGGCGCCGAAGCCACCATTGGTCCAAGATGACATTATCCCCTTCGGCTCCCGCGTCCCGATAACGGCGCCGAGGCCAACATTGGTCCAAGATGACATTATCCCCTTCGGCTCCCGCGTCCCGATAACGGCGCCGAGGCCAACGCCGGTGCATGGTGTCATTATCCCCTTCGGCTCTCCCGCATCCCGATAACGGCGCCGAAGCCAACATTGGTCCAAGATGACATTATCCGCTTCGGCTCCCGCGTCCCGATAACGGCGCCGAGGCCAACGCCGGTGCATGGTGTCATTATCCCCTTCGGCTCTCCCGCATCCCGATAACGGCGCCGAAGCCAACATTGGTCCAAGATGACATTATCCGCTTCGGCTCTCCGCCTGTTGGAGTCGAAATTCTCAATATATATGCATGGTAAACGGTTGTTTATGACGTATCCGGTGTTAGGAAAACTGTCATCAAATATGGACTTTCGATGGTGCGGGGCAATCGGGTGGTGCATACCGTGAACAAGACTGCGATGTGCCCGGACGTGCGTCGCACATATCGTGCTGGTCATGCGCCAGAGCACTCCACGGTGCTAAATTTTGTCGGGATATTTTAAAGTTAAAAAAAAATATTTAGATTTCAACACTGTAGTTACCGGTTCGCGATGAAGTCGAGCAAACCTGCGGGGGTTCGAATCAGCCCGCCGCATGAAGGCAGAATTAAGAGGAAATACGATTCTGCAAATCAGTGTCTTGCGGACCTATGCAAGTGTCTCTATCGAACCCAGAAACACAATGGTCTGGTGTGTTCGTCTGCTGCTTGGTTGGGCACAAATAAGGAACTTGCCGGCAAAACAAACCGGATGTATAATTTTCCGAACCAAGCAGCAATGCGGCTGGTTCAGCTTAAACACGCGGCTAACGCTGGGTTTTCCTTAATGTTGGCGTAAGCGCCTTGCGTTCCCATTATAGTGGGATAATCCCCTAAGCTCTTGTTCGACTACATTCAATTTAAAAGGTTATCCGTGTGAAGCCGAATGTTCAGATGTATGGTGACACAGATATGGGTCATAGAGGTGCTGGCAGCTGGTCCAGGGAGCGAACGTGGCGACGCTCGGCTTTTATGGCATGATATCGGTGAAATTACAGGCGTAAATAGCATAAAGCCTTAGATACCGTATTTTTACATTTTGTGTACATTCATTGGCTCGTTGAGTAGTTATGACGTTTATGAATCATTTTCTGTCCACGCTCAAGGAATGTTTAATTTTCGTTTCAGATGTTTGATCACAGTTTTTAGAGTTCAGAATTTTCCCCTTGGGTTTTCCAGATTTTGTTGCAAAGAAAACCGTATCATACGTTGTAGGTACCTTTAAGCCAATTCTGTCAGAATAGATGCATTCCAAAATAGTACACAGGCCGGTTATTAGGATTGGGATACCGCGCGGAACGTAACTATTTAGGTAAACTTTTATCCGTTTTTGTTCATTCACGTCGTCCCTGCGGAAAGGCTTGCTTTTGTAATAAAAAAACAGGTAGCTTAGACCCAAAATATTTGTTCTGAACCCTTGCGAGCTGAGGCGCTTACAAGATGCGATGTGACGGAAGAGTTGGAGGGGAGGGACTTCAAAAACTCCCATGCAACGCAGTTTCCGGAAGCCCGTGGGAAGAGCACGGCTAAGGCTGCAGGCGTGCCGGAGTGTGCCGATGATATTCGCAAATGCACAACTAATGAAAGCGGGCCACTCGGATTGCATGCCTTTTAACTCATGACCTGGAAATATAAAACGCTAATTTTATGGATCAGATGCGGCGCATTAGACTGCCATTTCTAGCCTGAGCGTCAATAGCGAGAAGGCATGCAGGCAGCGCACACGCATGCTGTTGTTGTATCGCTGCGGGACGGGTCCGCGCGGAGGCTCTGTCCCTCAGTGCACACCGTTGGGGCCCGGCCACCAGCCGTGCCTCGGACGTCCGTCATCTCCAGCGTCACGCTGTGAGCGGCGTGACGGGACGCTAGCGCCTCGCCGGGGCGACAGGCGTCCCGTCCGCTGCCAGGCCGTGGTGGACCGCGACGACTGGAGTGTTGCGGGCTATACCACCCCCGTGACGGCGGCGGGGGTAGATTCCCAGCTGAAACGCAGAATAACGACTGCGGGGCGCGCCACACGCGAGGCTTGTGTGGTTTAACGCAGCGCTAAGGGGCGTGTTGGCAGATTACGTCGCTCTAGCCCAGCGTCACGGCAGTTCCGCATGAGGGGAGGGGGAGGGGGCGACACTGAGCGCTGTCGCTCGCGACGTACGCCGGCCGGCTCTGAGTGGAGCCTTCCGGCCGAGCCGGCGTGCGTCGCTGATGTGGCCGCGTGCAGCGCGCCCCGGGACCGGTGCGGCGTCGGGCCGAGGCCGGGTGCCGCGCAGCTCACCTCGGGGAGCTGTGACCGGCGGGGAAAGCAGCGGCGGGTGGCCGGCCGTCCGACCCGGTCGCGGCAGGTCACCGGTCGTCCGACCCGGCCGCGGCAGGTCACCGGTCGTCCGACCCGGCCGCGGCAGGTCACCGGTCGCCTGACTCGATTGCGGCAGGTCACCGGCCGTCCGACCCGGCGGCGGCAGGTCACCGGCCGTCCGACCCGGCGGCGGCAGGTCACCGGTCGCCTGACCCGACTGCGGCAGGTCACCGACCGTCCGACCCGGCCGCGGCAGGTCGCCGGCCGTCCGACCTGGCCGTGGCAGGTCACCGGTCGCCTGACGTGACTGCGGCAGGTCACCGGCCGTCCGACCCGGCCGCGACAGGTCACCGGCCATCCGACCCGGCGGCGGCAGGTCACCGGCCGTCCGACCCGGCCGTGGCAGGTCACCGGTCGCCTGACGTGACTGCAGCAGGTCACCGGCTTGCCATCCCCAGCCGCGGTAGTTGGCCGCCTTCACCAGCCGGGCTGGGTCACCTTCGCAGCGTCGCGGTCCCCGTGCCTATGCCACGCCCGATGTGTAGGTGGCTAGAAGGCAGTCCGCGACCTATTACACGGCGTCCGAATGTTTCGCTACTAACTCGGATGTTGGGCAGCGTGTGGGGTCAGCTGGACGGCTGTGCCCCTCGCGGGTCGCTCAGCTCACCCGCTGTTTCAAATTGTTATGGCAATTTTCTTTCTGTACACCTTACATGAACCTGAGAAAAGTCTCGAAACTTTTTTGCGCATTTCTCGCGCTTTGCCTGCTGTGGCGGTATCATGGTTACGGATCTTTCCATTGTCGAACAGTTTCGTCCACCCATCGTTTTGTGGTACCGATTGATGGACAATGAACCGTGGAACAATTTGGTCACTGGGCATAGGTGACCTGGCGGTGGTGCACCGTGAGGTCCAAATCACCACCGTGTCCAAATCAGAGGCAGGCACCGGAACGCAGTGAAAGCAGTCGATTCGGTCTGAAGCTGGCTGACTGGATACACCTGTGGACCGTGTCTGCGCTTCCTGAGCTTTGCCGACAAGCAGTTGTGTTTGGAAGCGTATTTGTGAGAAATGACGAAGGGAAACAAAAATTGAACGCGGGTGATGTGAAATAAGATGAAACAGGTTGGCAAACCGATAACTCATTGCCCAACGAGTCACCTAGTTATGTAATTATATTTATTATATATTTATTATATATTTATTATATATATATATATTATACCTTGCATATTATATATTAGTTCTGTGTAAGGTAAAAGGTTTCTGCATCATGCATAAACAATTTAACCCTTTTTACTAGTAAGGTGTTTTGTGGCGTTGGTTGAGGGAGGTAAAGGCAAATGAGTGTAATGATTTCTGTGATCGCAAAACCTAAGCGATGGGGCTAGTCGCCGTTGGGAACACATCTAGCCTTTTATCAAGGCTCTGCCTGTCATCCACAAGTGTAGCAAGCAAAGAGGCTCGTCCCTTTATAGTGTTCGCGCGAAATTCACCATTGATATTACTTTGCAGTTACTGAGCTAACAGGGGCTAGTCCTTTGCATGTCAGCCTGCAATAAGAGTTATGTTCTGGTATGTGGCGTCATCGGAACAATTGGTAGCGGCATTGTCATTTGAACCCCCGAGTTGGTAGGAGCGTTAGAACAGTCATGATGTGACTGGCCGCCCTAATGATCGCCTATGTAGGCGCACCAGTCGGACGCTGCACATGTTACAGACCACGTGGGGGCGCCGCACAATATTTGTTCTTGCGATGTATCATCTCATTTGATTTTACGGTCAAGCAGTATCACAAGGAGGGTTGAGGCGGTTTTCTGTCATCAACGTACGGACAGACGGGGAAGCGGATAAACGGAGGCCTGGCCATTTCTTTGTACGGAAAGTATGAATTTGGAACGACAGTAAGCTTGCGTAGTTTCGAGGTCAGATTTACTTCAGAATTTCATCCAACCGAGAAAAAAACTAATAAACAAAGCTAACGAAACTTAACTATCTCAGAAACTGTTTCTTCAGAGCTGTTTTGAAGCATTCAAGTCGAAAACAAGTACGAAAACAGGTGCATGCGAGGGATGGAGACAAGGCCTTGTGTACCTACTCTATGGATGTAGAGATAAGGGGGGCTTTCGGCGGGCAACTAATTTCGTAGAATTTCTGGAGTGGTGGAAAATTCTTAGAAATGGCGTTCGGCACCGCCAGCACGAGTAATGATCGCAGACAATTAGTTATCCGTGCCGAGTAAAATTCCCGGATAATATTCGTGAGAAAAGAACATGAGTATCAAAAGTGTCAAGGGGACTTTTCGCCATGGTTAGGCACGACCGTAGGCTGTGCATGGCGCATTTTAGACGAGGCTGTGGATGATTTCCGAACCCTCCGAACGTAGGTGGGGAATATCCGTGGATGATCATCGGAGAGATAATTGCTAGCTGAATAATTTCCCCACGCCCGAACGCGCCCAAGAGATGAACGCAACGAAGCATTTTTTTAGTGACGGACGTGCCACATACCAAATTGCGACTTCTGATTATTGCGGTTCAGTTCTGTCGAAACTCGCACCGAAGAATCTGCTAGCCGTGAACTGTTTCGTAGAAACTCGTACGCCAAGTATTCAGTTCAGGTTGCGGAGTGAAGGCCTGTGCACTGTTGTGGCACTCACTAACCCGCTATGCGACAGCCATCGCATTTCGGCGTTTGCCCTCCAGAGCAGCCTCCGTGCAATCTCCGGGTTTCCGTTACTGTTTTTTGCCCCGACGGATCTGGGGCCTATTTACCCGAAATGGAAGCCGCGATCTACGAACCAGTCGCGGGCATGCAAAGGTTTGGCACCCGCCGGCGCGCTATTATGTGCCGTTAGGGCCGGGTCCGACATTGATCCTCCCATTGTGCTGTGCGGCCGTCGCTGAGCGCAGTGCAGCGCTGCCGCCGCGCCCACGGCTCGCTCGGCCCCCAGCGGCCGGGCGGCGGCGCTCCGCCGGCGGAAAGGCCGCGACGGGGCAGGGGAGCCCAGGTACCGGCCGCCTAGCAACAGCCGGCTGCAGGCGCCAGCGATCGATGCCCGGTGGCGCCGCGCCGCGGCCGGCGCCGGTACTAGTCCCGCCGCCGCCGTTGGCGTGCGGTCTCAATCGGGCGGCGGGCGGCGGCGGAGGTCGGCTGGCGAGGGGTGGGCCGGGCCCGAAGCGCGCGCGCGCCCACGCGCATGCATACCCCGGCCGACTGCGTGCGCCGACTTTGTGTCGGCTGTTGGTCGGTCACCGCCGGCTGTCGGGTTGACGACAACCGATGACCTGCGGGTTGTCGCACCTCGGGATTGCTTGGTCCCCGACCGATGTCCCGCTCCGTGGGCCCGGAGGCTGCCGTCCACGTGTCTGATCCTCCACCTGGCAGGCTATTTCCGTAGAGGGCCAGTCAGGTGTGAGTTCATTGGTGACCCGTGATAGATGAGATAGGACTACACAATTTCCTAATCCATTGGTTCCGAATTGAGCGGAGCCGTGACTTGAAAGTCGCTGGTTTGGTTCCAAGGAGCTCGGTGCCGCGTGGCAATTGTTCCAGTCTGGCAGTGATCGTCCATTTCGGGACAACATGCACGCTTTCAAACACGAAAAGTTGGACATTGAACACCCAAACCGCTTTTTATATTGAGGTAGGTAGGCATGAAACAGTTATGTAAGTGCGTTAAAACTTTCATTGAAGCAGAAATGTGCAACCAACCCCGGAGCTTTTACTGCTTTCCAAGGGCTTTCTGCAAAAAGCGTTCGCAAATGATGCATTTCTAAGACGCAAAATTGTGACTGGTTAGTCGAACGACACGTTCACATAGATCGGTATGCCGGGTGGCCGGACCGGCGCCTCCGGCCACCGGCCATGAAGCGCAGCCTCTCCCCGTCTCTCGCTGTCGTACACAGCCGTGCGCAGTCGCAGGGCTCGGCGGCCCCGGTCGGCTTGGCTCTCCCGATGCGTCGCAGCCGCGGGGCGGGCGGCGGTGGCGCGCGCCGCCTGGCTCCCGGCCGTGATCGACCCCGGGGCGCGGCTCAGCCCGGAGCGCAACCATCTCTTGGGCTGCGCCCGCCCCTGATCGGGTCATTTTCCACTTAGCGGCGGCGGCGGCGGCGGCGGCGACGACGCCGGGGGTCGGGCTGCGGGGCTCGCCAGCGCCGGGGTGGCCCGACACGGCCGCCGGGGGCAGCACCCACGCGTCGGTCGGCGCCGCGCCGCCGCGCCAGCGGGCCGGCGGGCCGCCAGTGGCGCCGCTCGTCCGCCGCGTGCGCTGCGTCGGTCCGGCGGCGGAGCGGGCCGGCCGCCGGACGCGACGGACGCCCCGAGACGCCCGACGTCGGTGCGTGGACCGCACGCTCAAGTGATTTGTCGGAAGGCGGCAGGTTGTCGGCAGGGAGCGGAAAGGCGTTGTCACGTGTGGTGGTGGTGACGCGGCGGCGCCAGGGAAGTGTCTCGTGCGCTGGCCCGGGATCAGCGCCGTGTGACGGCGTGAGGTTCTCCATGCACTGTCTCGGGGGCAGCATCATGTGATGGCGTGAGGCTCCTCGTGCGCTGTCCCGGGATCAGTGCTGTATGACGGCGTGAGGCTCCTCGTGCGCTGTCCCGGGATCAGTGCTGTATGACGGCGTGAGGCTCCTCGTGCGCTGTCCCGGGATCAGTGCTGTATGACGGCGTGAGGCTCCTCGTGCGCTGTCCCGGGGGCAGTGCCATGTGACAGCGTGAGACTCCTCACGCGGTCGATCCAATCCCAGCTTTCGATGACTTTCCGTTGTGCACTTCGCGTCGGGGCTGTTCAAAAGTCGAGCATCAAAAGCCACAAGACCGTAATGATGCTCGCTGCTCGCTTCGGACCAGGTGCTGCTGGGCTATAAGAACAGGGCGGACCGCTCTCTGGACTTTGAGGAGCTTCGGTCTCTCTTTACGCGGCCTTGGCGGTGCTGCGTGTTCTGAGCTTCAGTTATATGGAGGTCGATACAGTGGTGCTCAAGGCCAATCTGTCCTACTCGTCTGGCTCAGGAGTTAATATTTCACAGTGGGCTGCGCTGCACGCGTTGTGTAGTAGCCTTGGCCTGCCGCGTTGGCTGGTGTCGCGCTCGCTGGTGCCGTGCTGGCTGGTGCCGCGCTCGCTGTTGCCGTGCTCGCAGGTACCGCGCTTGTTCGCGCCGCGCTCGCTGGTGTCGTGCTCGCTGGTCCCGTGCTCGCTGGTACCGCGCTCGCCGGTGCCACGCTCGCCGGTGCCACGCTCGCTGGTGCCGTGCTCGCTGGTACCGCGCTCGCTGGTGCCGCGCTCGCTGGTGCCGCGCTCGCTGGTGCCGCGCTCGCTGGTGCCACGCTCTACGGTGCCACGCTCGCTGGTGCCGTGCTCGCTGGTATCGCGCTCGCTGGTGCCACGCTCGCCGGTGCCACGCTCGCTAGTGCCGTGCTCGCTGGTGGCGCGCTCGCTGGTACCGCGCACGCTCGCGCCGCACTCGCTGGTGGCGCGGCCGCCGGCTGCCAGTGCTCACTTTCCATTCGTGTCGCCGCGCTGCTCCTGTTCTAACGGGCGGCCCGAGTCCCACCGTCCATCAGCGGCTGCATGCGCTTTCTACGTGTGTGCTCTGACCCGGCGGGAGCCCGCCGCACATTTGTCTCGCAGCGCATGGCCCGCGGTGGGGCCGGGTCGGCCCGCGCCGCCAGCCGGCTGTAACGCTGCGGTTCACCGCCGGCTGCAGGAGCTGCCGGGGCCGCCGGGGCCATTCCGCTCCTCTCGGTCTCTTTCGCAGCCGGCGCGGGCCGGTGTGGGACCAGGCGTCAACTAGCGGCCGGGGTGTTCTGAAACGAAAGGGAGTCTTGAATCAGGTGGCGGCGGGGCCCGCAGGTGGTGTGTGTGGGTGCCGGGCTGCATCGGTGCGTTGCTCAGTCTGGCGTGAGGATTTGGGGGTCGAGGTTCGCTGCGCTTCTAGCTGACACGCCGTCTTGTGGCACTGGACTACTGCGTCATTTGAACGTAGGCGCGTAGATAATGGCTGCTGTATCACGAGGTATTTTTGCTTTCTGAAGCCGGCGGCGTCCTCTCTCGTGGTTTCCAGCGCCCTCCAGGGGCGGATCGTCAGCCGTTTTGAATCGGCGTCTACGCACTCGCATGTTCAAAGTCCTGCTTCTGTCGGCTGAGGGTTTCGCGCAGGTGTCCTGCTGCCCGCTGGTGTTCCGAACCAATCACGTGCCGTGATTACTTGTCGGGCGTGCCGCGGCCCCGGCTGCTCGCTTCCCACGACACTCCGCCTTCAGGGAATCGAGTGTGCGGGGTGGGCGATCCTGGGCAGAACGGCTCTCCCGTTGCTGGTCGGCCTCGGCGGCTGGCAGCGGGCACTAACTCCGATGCTGAGCCACCGGACGGTGCCGGCATGCTCCACGACCGGCTGCTGCGCGTCTCCCTCGAACTTCTGCCGGCGCTGGACACGGGCAGGGCTCTGCACCGAGCATCCGTCGCATTCAGCATATCCATTCAGCGCATTCAGTTTCACTCCGGTACATTCGGCATTTGCGGTCTTTTTCCAGGTCGCGGCGTTTTGCTCTGGTCCAGCTGTTAGTTTGTTTGATCTTATTGAATTCTGAAGTCACGAAAACTTGTTTGCCTCGCGTCTGGACGTGATTCTGCATAATGTACCCAATCCCGAGACGATGGCCATAGCTGAGTCAGCGTCGGTGACGAACGCTTCCGCAACGTCCAGGACTGAGGTTGACAGTGCCGGTGACAAGTGACGCCGCCGAGTCCGTGGCCCCGTGACCGCCACAGCGTCGGCCACGCAGGCGGTGTCACCTCTCACCGACACTGGTCGCCGCCTCTCTCAAGCTCTCACGACGCCGGCCCGCGCCAGAGCGTGCCTCGCCGGCGCCGGTGACGCCTGGCAGCGTCGATGGCGGACGGCGACGCGCGACGTGCCGCCGACGGCCGGCTGCCGCTTCTGCCGGCGGTGGGGCCGGCGCACCGGCGCGCCGCCGCCGCCGCCGCGCGCGCCGGCAGGAGGGCCGGCCGACTGGCGCTCAAGTCTTGGCTGCCGTGGACGGGCGGCCGGGCGGCGGCGACCGCGGCCGCCGGCCCGGACGGTCCCGGCGCGCCGCCCAGCCTGCGCGTCGTGCCTCCCTATGCCCTGAGAAGGTACGTCGCCTGCCGACTCGGGGCGCGCGCCGCCGCACCGACGCCGCGCCGCGCCGCTAGAGGGCGCCCCGGGTCGGGTGGCGGAGCGCACACGCTCGCCCGACCGGCCGGGGTGTCGGAACGCGCGCGTCGCCCCGAGCGGATATTGATGTCAGTTACGCCGGCTGAAGCGGGCGTGATGACGCGCGATTGCGGCGAGTGCTGGCGCGCTCGCGGCGCCCGCACGCCCGGCAACAGCGGCGCCGGCCGCGCCCGACGGCGGCATGGCAACCGACGCCGCCGGGCCGCGGCCGCGCCGCCGTATGTGATGACAAATGGCCCGTGCCCTCGCTGCTGGCGGGCGTCGGAGTGGGCGCGCCGCGACGCCACAGGACCGTGTGTGCGTCGCGGATCGCCGCTCTGCTGCCGCCGCCGCCTCCCCGGTTGGGACACGCGCTCCCGGTACGGCGTGGAGCGGGCTGCTGCTGGTGGGCTCGCTGCCTGCGGTTGGGCCTGCTACTCTGCTCACGCACAGTCGTCGAAGTCAAAGAATTTTGGGGCGGGAGAAAAAAGTCCTCGGGATCGACTGCTGTGTTGAACTGCCCGCGGATTTCTGTGGCATGTTTTTGCCGAAGTGCCCGCGGATTTCTGCGGCATGTTCTCGCCGAACTGCCCGCGACTTACCGCGGGACATTTTTTCCCTCCCCTTGCCCTACTGACGTGGAACTAATGGACCGGTGCTGTCAGTGCGAGCTGCAGCCGATAGCCATGAATGTCACGACCCAGATAATATATGTTTGGTGCCCTGAATACTACTGATGACGCCATAGGTCACGTCAAACCGAGAAGTATCCACCCAAGTACCGTCGCTTGCGAGCTGCATTTTGAACCCAGTTTGGCTGTCAAAAACCTGTATATGCACTGTTCGATGCCTTGCTACTTGCTAGTGTACGCCGGTCTAGTACATTGGGAGAGCCAATTTCAGCCCGATGCTATCGCTGGATCAGATCGTTCCATAGGCTGGCTTATAGTGCTAAACACGTTTGGTGGGTGAACATTCACCAGGATGTTGCTTATCAGCATTGCTGTATAAATATTAGTTTCAGAAAACGGGTGGCAGTCATATATATATATATATATATATATATATATATATATATATATATATATATATATATATATATTATTATAACGTCACTCCACCATACGTCATGTCGTCACGTCACCATAACGTCACTCTGACGTCACTCCACCATAATACACACACGTGTGTATTATGGTGGAGTGACATCAGAAGATCAGGAAACTTACCAATAGTCGACTGACTATTCGGGCCGAACCGACTACACCCGACTGATGACTCAGTCCGGATTTAACTTGTAAGTGGTGACCTATGATGGCTGTAGCTTATCTGTGAACGTACGTCTTTATTCTGTATGTCAAGCACGGGGAGGCTTTCACACAGCATGCAACAGCTTGAGACAACAACTCAAAACAGCATCTTGTTTCTGTAATGCCAATCTCATGTTGGGTGCTAAGGATGACACCAGGTCGGCCCAGGGTGTCTTGTTCGACTGGGTGCAGCTTGAGTTTGCCTCAGGTATTTCGTATATGGACATGACTTTCGGTTTGTTCGGAAACTCTATGTTTGTCACCGTAAAATGTTATGCCATGGAGGCAAGGAAGAACCTTATCAACTAATGGTGATGATTTAGAAGTTTGGGTGGCTGGTTTCGATCTGTGTAACCTCATGCAATGTGTTTGGCTTAATTGTGACGGGGAGGGTGGCGCTACACGGCGACCTCTACCAAGGAGACGAACAAACATCCAAAGCCATTGTCCATGACAATGCCAATGGCGGCATTGTGGCACGGTCTAGCATTCCCTAAACTGTCATCATCGACATGGCTTGGCATAGGTTGACGCAATTTATGACTTTGAACCTCCTTTAGAGTTACTGAAAGTTCCAGGCTGCTTTCACAGTGCGCTTGTAATTTATACCGGAAAATGCAAGCTGGCTTAGGGGGAAAGTTACAAAAATACTTGGTAGCAACTTGCGGGTGGGAAGCGAGAGGTAGAAAGATTTAGATTATTTGTATAGAAAGTTGGGAAATACCGGATTCTAGCGACGATTCACCCTACAGGCTTCTGTGATGATTAAGGAGTTATAGGGCGGAAGTTAATACGTTCGTTAACCTAATTAGTGAAAGCAGAGGCCTGCGTTCCATTGCCAGTTATGCTCTGACTTTCTCTCCACAATTTCACTGGGTGTGGGGCTCTGGAGATTGTTGACGAGCTGCGTATGCGTGCCGTGGTCCCACCGTGCTCCCATGGGCCTATGACCCACGCGAGCGTGTGACCGCCCGCCGCCGGACCACCCGCGCCGCGCCCCACTGACGCCAGACCGGCGCGCCGCCGCAGGTGGTTCCACCCCAACATCACGGGCCTGGAGGCGGAGAAGATGCTGAAGATGCGTGGCTTCAGCGGTAGCTTCCTAGCCCGGCCGAGCAAGTCGAACCCGGGCGACTTCACGCTCTCCGTCAGGTGAGGGGCCGGCCGGGTGCCTTCACGCTCTCCGTCAGGTGGGAGGACCGGCCGGGCGCCTTCACGCTCTTCGTCAGGTGGGAGGGCCGGCCGGGAGCCTTCACGCTCTCCGTCAGGTGAGGGGCTGTCCGGGAGCCTTCACGGTCTCCGTCTGGTGAGGGGGCAGCCGGGAGCCTTCACGCTCTTCGTCAGGTGGGAGGGCCGGCCGGGAGCCTTCACGCTCTCCGTCAGGTGAGGGGCCGTCCGGGAGCCTTCACGCTCTCCGTCAGGTGAGGGGCCGGCCGGGAGCCTTCACGCTCTCCGTCAGGTGGGAGGGCCGGCCGGGCGCCTTCACGCTCTCAGTCAGGTGGGAGGGTCGGCCGGGCGACGGGCGGCGCCGTCGGACGCGTCGCACTCCGTTGCCAGCATGCAACCGGCGCTGGCCGCCGCTGGATTATTCAGGATAGGAGCGCTGCTATCTCGGACGATCTTGTCACGTGCCGTTTGTTTTGTTTTGCTTGTCAAATAGTCCAACGTCGCTGGTCCAGGCGATCGTGTTTTTTTCTTAAATTTGTGGGTAGTCCATTTATATGGGGTCGTTCTTTGTTTCCCAAACGCTGTGTATGCCATTTATGTGAGGTCGTGCTTTGTTTGCCAAACGCTGTTAATCCGAAATTTATCCATTCCTCGTCGTAATTGCTGCAGTGATCACGACACCCAGCCCGCCGCGTGTCCGAGTGTTTTGTGGTACGTGGGAAAGCTGGATGGTCCAGCGTACACGGGATCGTGAGTGGAACATGGAGACTTTTGGGCTTGTGGTCTGAATACATTTTGTTATTTTCTTTTGTCAGGAGTTTTCCGTTCACGTTATAATCATTCTGCAGTGTGTTGGCCTCAGCATAGCCACTATTGAAGACGGACATGCGGTAGGAGCACTCACCACGGGTGTTCTGGTTCAAAGTATTACGAGCGATGACAAAGCGCAAAGCTCGTAATGCGTCAGGCGGTCCGCGATATCTGGAGTGGAGAGGCCGATTTGGGGCTCGGAATGGTTCAATTGCTACAGAAAGTATAAGATTAGAAGACAATGCGGGCGGGCAGTTTAAGGCGTTTAGTCCATCGGTCATAATGGTCCACACGTGAGCTCTTTAGTGAGCAACCAGCAGTAAAAGCGTGTCCTTCACCATTGCACCCCGTGCCGCCTGCCTTGTGATGCACCTCGTCCGCAAGAACGCCCACCGTTGGCAAAAAAGGCCGTGGCCACATGCCAGATGATTAAACCACTCAGCATCCACTGTTGCTGGAACTGCGACAGGCATGTGTTGGCACCCTGACGTTTTAACGTTGCTTGGCTTCCCCATTGTGCCAATGAAACGTCGGCCTCAATTGAGGCCGATTAAGAGTGACGTGCGTGATGCTTCAACTGCGGATGTACGAGTGCGCCATTGTTTTTCTTGTGGCAGACGAAATGATGAAGTGACCCACATCAAGATACAGAACACGGGCGACTTCTACGACCTGTACGGCGGCGAAAAGTTCGCCACGCTCACCGAGCTCATCCAGTTCTACATGGAGAACCAGGGCCAGCTCAAGGAGAAAAAACGGCGAGGTCATCGAACTGCGACACCCGCTCAACTGTGCTGACCCCACCACAGAGAGGTCAGTGTGAGCCACCGAACTGACGAGAGACCCATCTGGGAGCGTGCCGAAAGACCACTCCGGGTTTGGGGCCATTAATTCCACCTGAAGACGTGTCAGGCTCTGGGGTGACCAACATGCCGAGAATCCGTCCGCCCGCAGCCCCGCCACCGAAAGGTCAGTCTCGTGGTCAGCTTGTTCAGTTCAGTTCACCCGGCCGAGAGCGAAAGTTGCGTCCGGGTTGACCCGAGGCCTGCCGCCAGGTCCGTCTGGCCTGGCCCGGGCCGCCGCGGCTCTGTCTGGCGACCATTCCACCGGCGGCATTACCATAGCATTCATAGCATGCGAGTCGGGTCGTGCGGACGGCGGCTGGGGCGGTGTTTGTTCGCCAGGCGCCGGCGGCTGTGATTGGCTGCGCAGCGCCGGCCGACCCGCCCCGTACGTCAGCCCGCTCGGACGGGGCGGGGGACGCTCCTGACTCGTCCACTGGGTGGGCTGTGCACGGGGGGGGGGGGGGGGGCAGCGGGTCGCGGGAGCTGTGATGGGACGGTGCACAGGGTAGGTCATTTGCCTACTGTCGGACTGACTCGTTAGCTGTCACCAGTTCGGAATTAAGCACTGACTTGTCATTAGGTGAGCGACTCGTACCAGCGAAGCCACGCCAATGTTGTGATATTATGGTCAGTATTTGTCCCACGATATTGCAAATGGCGTGATACCATGATCTCGTCATAGTTCCAATGTGATGTGTGACTCATGATGTCAGTGCGCTAATGAACATTTTCCGCGCGTGGCCCTCTCTCGTTGAATGACTGGACGGTGGTGCACGGTGTGTTCCGTGCTTCCTGGCTTTGATTCCCGGCATGCCCGCCGTAAAGCTGGCAGGGGCTGACCGCTCTCGGTGTAAAAAGAAAGTAATAAATAGTTTTTTCCAATCGCATCAATTCTCCTTGACAGTCACCGAAGCGGCGCTGCAAGACATGACATCTTGCGGATTGCGGTAGCTTTGTTTGCAAAACTCGCCTCCGGTGCTTTGAGATCAGAGTATTGCGAAACCAATAGAGCTGCACCTGACTTCTTCTGGAACCAGGGCACGAGCCAAATCAAAATGGCACAACAAGCAATCAGTCGAAGGCCTGATAGAGATCGCATTGAAACCGGCGACACGGAGACACCGAGAATCTGCAGAGCGCGAGCGGTCGCCGCAAGCACCGGCACGCTATTTGCGGTTGAGTGGTGGATGGGCGAGGGCTGCAGTGTTTGATGTGTGCGTGGGGTGCACTGGTAAAACAATCGCCAAAAGTGCCCCATCTTTGTTGCCCTCGGTTGACTTTTCTTAAACGTCGTGCAGGTGAATGTGCGCTATTTATGTGAATAATTCACTTGGAGAACGCTTACAGGCTGCTTGTGCATGATCAGATCGGGCCCCCCAGTCCCAGACCATGGTGCACCATGCACACTCATGAATTAAGATGAGATGAGTACTGAAGAAAGGTCAGGCTGTGAGCCATGTATATGGAGGCCATTTTTCAGCCGGGCTCAATCTGGCAGTAGTTGTGTACCTTGCTATGCAGAAGTAGGGCCTCCCCCAGCCTAATGATGTTTGGGTTTAGGGGTGTCGTAACCATTTTTTTGGTTATTCAATAAAATAATAATTGGTTAAAAATAACCATTGGCTATTTTGTACTCCAGCCATGCCCCTTAAACTTTTAGGAAGAACATGGGCTTTAGAAAAACCCATTTGTGAATATATTTTTGTGGTACATTTTATTATTTCTCCCTTTGCAACCCTCCCCAAACACATTTCCAAACTTTGCATGTCCAATGTGCAGCATTGTTTTTGTATAGGCAACATGAGCTGTGATTTTAGCAGCATATCACATGAAGGACACAAGGTTAATTACAGCAGTTTGTTTATTCTTTCTTAACGCAATTTTGGGATAAGAACGTGAAAATATGATGTTGTAGAATAGTTGTTGATTTTTATTGCGGGCATTTCACATGCAAAGTAGTGGTGCTTACCATGGAGTGAAATACTCCATGTATTTGTTTCAAGATCACCTGGGGTGTGCTAGTGATCATGACATCATTGAAGCACTCTCATAGGTAGTTACATCAATGTGTAGTGATTATGATAATCGAATACTATGAATGGCACCTTTGTGGTGTTGGCATGGAATGAGGCAATATTTCCCCCATCTACCTAGGTCATGTTTGCTAGCAGCTTATGGCATGGCTCCAGTTATGGCCTTTCTGTATGGCCAAGTTCAGGCCAGAGTGAATGGCAGGTTTTTCTTTATTTTTATTGGAAATATCAGAAATGTATTAAGTTAATGTCGAATGGATTAAACTGTTGCTTAACTTATTTCGATAGAAACATCGTGGAACATTTTTTGGAAGCATACACCTTATCATGGCAGCAAATGCTGCCTTCAATGTGCTGAAGTATGAAGTGGGAAGGACTAGATGCATTGATATTACAGGGTGGGAATGAGAATGCATTTTCCATGTTAGTGACCGATTGATCTGTGTTGTACGTCTGTGGGATGAATATTTTGTTGTGTGTGTGTGTGGCCATTGTAGTGTGGTGCGTTGCGTTACTAGTGCGCGTGTCTGGGCGCGCCTCTGCGGCCGACCGCCGGAGGCGGCGGCCGACCTGCCGCCGCGGTCAGCGGTCACCGGGACGCCTGTCTACTGATACCGGTGAGAGCGCGCGTATATCACACTGGTGGCAGCGAGTGGGGGCGTGCCAAATGGAGTCGAGGAAGAAATTGGCGTGGGGTGATGGGGAAGAGCTGGAAGACTTGTTGCGACGGTTGGATGCCTGTAGGCTGGCGGTGCGGGGACGAGAAGAAAGCGGTGGGAAGGCGCTTCTTGGCCTCGGTTCGCGGATTGCGGTGGTGGATGCGCCGTCAGAAGAGGACACAAGGGATGTTCGGAGCCTGAAGTCGGCGCTGCGTCGGGAGTTCGGTCCGTCCCAGAGCTGGTATCAGGACCAGCTTAGTCAGCGACGTAAGCAGCCCTCCGAGACATACGATACGTTTCTTTCCGATGTACTCTCTTTGTTTCGTGTTGCGTTTCCTGACTCGGAACCTGACACGTCAGTTGGAGCCGCTCTCTTGAGTAGTCGGTTCTTGGATGGCATCTTATCAGATGTTGCGGCACAGTTACGTCTGTTGTATCCCAGCATTGACGTTGGTAAGATGCCGATACGCGCAAAACAAATTGAGGAGGCTGCCCATCGCTCGCGGGTTAAAGTCAAGTCGAATTGTGAAGGGGTCTGCATTAGAGAAGGGAGCGGTTGATCATCTCCGGGGTGAGGTAGCGGAGCTTTCTCGTGCCGTGTTTGAGATCCGCGCGGCTGGTCGGCTGGCGCTATCGCCGCTGGCGGCGTGACGTCATTCGGGGCCGGGCCTGTCAGGCAGCGGTCGGCTCAGCAGGGCGGGGGACCGCCACGTGACCCGGCCAAGGTCAGCTGGGCGGGCGGCCCACAGGAGCGTGCGCAGGGGGAGGGCGGTGGTGTGGCAGGGCCGGGCTGGCCGGCGCCCGGGTCGGGCCGGACTGGTTTGCGGGGCAGCCAAATGCGATGTTGGACATGTGGGTTTTCTGGCCACCGGCAAGTGGAGTGTACTCAGGCTCCATTGGGCCGCGGCCGGAGGCGACCGGCCCCCGCTGTCTGCTGGCGTTGTCGTGAGTTTGGGCACACTCAACATGAATGTCATCGGCCTTTAAACTGAGGAAGGTTACTACCCCGGGACCAGTGGTAACCGGACCTGAGGTCAGAGGTCTCCACAATTCGCAGGTCCGTTCGCTTCATGTACGACATGACGCCGGTGAGTCGCCACCTGTTGCAGTTAGGCAAAGAAGAACCCCGTATCATTTGAGATCGAAGGTGCGGAGGCAGATCGCTGACGCTGAGGCCCGTGGGCTGATCCAGCGTTCCGATTCTCCTTGTCGTCACCTATTTTGATGGTTAAGAAGTCAGATGGTTCTTTTCGTTTCGCGGTGGACTTTCGTGTGTTAAAGGGCAAGACGATGGACGAGGTCTGCTACCTACCATCTGTCAAGGAATGCCTGGATAGCTTGGCCGGGTCCAGGCTGTTTACCACGCTGGACCTGAACTCGGCTAACTGGCAGCTCCCAGTGGTCCCGGAAGACCAGAGAAAAACGCCATGTACAACAGAGGACGGGAAATGAAATTCCGAGTGATGCCATTTGGGGCTAAGGGGGCGCCTGGATGTTTTCCTCGCCTGATAGCAGAGGTGTTGCGGGGCCTGATGGGAAACGGAGTTACTGCATATCTCTGTGATATCATTGTCGGTGGAAAAACTGAAGAGGAGCACCTGCACCTGCTGCAAGCTGTGTTGGAGAGACCGAGGTGTGCTGGTTTGACTGTACAGAGCAAGAAAGTGGTGCCCTGCAGGCGGTGGATATGGTTCCTTGGGTACGTTCTGTCATCCCCAGGTCTCGAGCCAGATGCAGAAAAGGTTCAGGTTATCCAGAATTGGCCGCGACCACATACAACCAAACAGTTGAAACAGTTTCTTGGGCTTTGCAATTACTGCAGTGATTTCGTGCCACGTCTCCAGGTTGTGGCGGCTCCGCTGCATGAAATCTCTGGAAAGACCACGTTCCAGTGGGATGAACGGAAAGAAAGTGCTTTTCAAGAACTGAAACAGGCCCTCGGCACGTTCGCGCTCTTGCATTTACCGGACATGCAGCACGAATCTGAGGTCAGCACGGATGCATCGGATTTTGGTTTGGGCTGTGATCTGTCACAGAGGGACCAATCAGGGGTCGACAGGCCGGCAAGTTTTGCCTCGAAAACCTCTTCAGACAGTGAAAAGAATTGGCACATTCGAGATAAGGGGGTGTTTGCTTTTGTTTTTGCTTTGGAGAAATTCAGACCGTACCTGCTTCGAGCGCGCTTCAAGTGGTTCACTGACTGCTGTGGGCTTCAATGGTTACGCAACACCAAAGATCCGAGAGGGCGGTACGCACGCTGGGTTGAATAGGTTGAGGAGTTTAATTTTTCCATACCTTTCCGTCGCGCCGAGAAAAACCAACACGCTGGTGCTCTGTCTCGCGTGATGATCTCGGCAGCGCAGCCAGCGCCCCAGTCTTAGCCACGCGATCTGATCCACCTGGTCGAGGAGGGAATGCGAGATGCCTAGGGGCAGGACGAGGCGTCCAGCGCACTGCGCATGGAAGCACGTCTCGACAGAGTGCAGGGTCCACACAGCCGTCGGTGGCGACAGCGTGGTTTTGAACCGGTCATTGATAAGGGCAGCGATCTGTTAGTCGTCGTCAAAGCAGGTACGAAGTACACCCCGGTCCCGAAAGGTCTCATTTCTCGTGTTTGAGCCCCAAACGTGACGAGTTCGGACATTTTGGTGCTGGAAGGTCCTGTCAGCTGCTGAAACAGTCCGGATATATCTGGTGGAAAGAAGAGCAGGATGTCAGGAACTGCTGTTGGAGCTGTTTGGTGTGCGCACGTTCAATCATCACGCAGCGTCGTTTCACGGCGCCGTTGGAAATGCCCACAGCTCCTTGGCAGCACGTCGCTGTTGACCTGATGGGGCCGTTCGGACGGCAAACCACAGGGCGAGGTGATCGGTACGTTCTAGTCGCACTGGACCTTCTGACTAAAGGTGTGGAGTTGTCCGCCATTCCAGACAAATCGGCAGAAACCGTCGCCAGCTCGCTGATCGAGAGTGTCGTGTACCGTCACGGTCTCCCGGAATCCATACTGACAGATCGTGGTCTGGAATTTAACAACCATCATCTGGCGGTGTTGGCACAATAGATGGGCATAGACAAAACAGGGTTAGTGCATTCCATCCACAGTCGAATGGGTTGAATAGATTGAAAAGTTCAATTTTGCCATACATTTCCGTCGCGCCGAGAAAGGGGGACGGAAATGTATGGAAAGGAAAGGGCGAACTAGACAGTCGGTGCCCTGATTAGTCGCAATGTGCAGGAGTCGGGATGCGAGTGGGACAAGTGTCTGGGTGTTGTTAGATTTCAGTATATGTCGGCTCCGCACAACGCCACTGGTAGGTCCATTTTTTATCCAGTTTGGTCGCCAGCCACGCACTCCTGAGATAGTTCGAACGGAGGAAAGATTTTTAAGCCGTTTCGGCACAGAGCAGTCTTGGGCCAGAAACCTGGTGAAAACGTTGGTGAGAGCTCACGATGAGGTAGCCAGATGGGAGCAGAAGACAAAACAGGAAAGAGGTGATACTAGTAGAAAAACGGCAAATATGGTCCCTTATCGTCTGGGAGATCGGGTGTTTATGAAGATTCCACCAAAGCCAGGAACACCAGCCCGTTCAACCCCGTTGTTTCAAAAGTTCAACCCCGTGGCGATGGCCCCTTTGTAATGATCAGCTGCCGACAGGAGAACACATACCGCATCCAAAGAGAGGACAACTTTATGCATCGTTTCATACGTCATTTCGATCAGTTGAAACCTGCGGGAAGAAGGCGGCCGCATCTGACGACCCATGGTGACGGACCAGGGGACAGAGGCAGCTGAGAAGGTGGCAAATGCCGCGGACAGATGGCCAGCGTTGACGTGGAATCAAGGGATGTGGGACTCAGAAAATGACCCGGAGTCTGAAAATGACGAGTCTGAAAATACCGAGAGACATGTTGAAGAAACTGAGGTGATGGTTGATCGCTCCACTGAAGCGCGAGTAATCCCCCACCGCCGCCGCAGTGAGAGGCGAGGCCGTCCTCCTGAGCGATACGGCGAATGGACCGTGTAGTCTGTACGGTGTGGGAGGGGGAAGGGGGCGTGGATACCGATGGACTAGCAAGCTGGAGAGGGAATAGTATGGTGTATTGCGTTACTAGCGCGCGTGCCTCTGCGGCCGACCGCCGGAGGCGGCGGCCGACCTACCGCCGCGGTCAGCGGTCATCGGGACGTCTGTCGACTGATACCGGTGAGAGCGCGCGTATATCACAGTGCATTGTACAGGATGTGATCCCAAACCCAAATGCACTTTTAGCTGTTTGCATTTGAAGATGGTTATGATCCTTTTTGTTTGTCAAGAGTTTGTTATTCAATGCAGTGCACCATAGGCGGGTGGAGCTCTAGCTACGCCCTCTGATCTGCATGGTTTGGCGCGTGATGTCATATTGTAATTTTTGGATTTGGCTAATCTGCTGTCTCCAAGGATATGTAGATGCATTTCTGGTTGGATCATTTACTGGATATATGTCACAACATGCACCAAAACTGCAATACCTTCTGCACTTCGAAGTGAAGCACACAATTTTGTGCATAACAACCTATAAATTCAGGTTAAGGATTAACTGCATTTAAATGGAACAAAACTTTTGAAGTGTACTGAAATTTAGGAGGCAAACCTTGAGGATGATTAAAGTTGGCATTGGTGTAGGTATTCCAACTCCAATTGGTCTTTTAATATCAGGTGAAATGAATGATTTGTGGCCATGTAGACTGTTGAGGTTTCATTAAGGCCATGCGTATTGAAGCATTGTCATTTTTTGGAGCATTACATATTCTGTATTGTGGTTGATAATTTTAGAATGGTTCCAGTTACGTGAGTGCCGAAATACCTTCATATCATTGCCCACATTTACCTGTTCACACTATTTTATGCCGCAATGTGCCTGCCCCATTCTTTGTTATAGTCCGGCCTGAAATATGTATGAAGCAATCTTCCCTGAAATTAACGGCAGGCCATGCAGGTCACCAAGCATGTCTCTGCAGGCCTCCCATGTCTCCTGAATTCCACTGGTGTTCTTCATCCTGCCAAGCCTGTTCCGGAACTACCAGTGCACGTTCCTCATCTTTACTCCCAGTCTCTGCATCACCAGCTTGATCATCCGACGGTAATGTACCACCCCCTTCTTCCCCTCGTCTTCAAATACGTTTGATCCTGTTTCTCTGACGTGCACCTCTTCATTTCTCATTGTCCGTCACGCACGGCTGCCAAAATGGGGCGAACAAAGGTTCCCTTGAAAGTTCGGCGGAATTTACATGTTGCCTGCGTCACACCTTGATGCGCAAAAGCAATGCTTTCCGCCATGGCACTTGAGCCCATGGCATTGCACTGAAAGACTTGAGTGTCAGGTCAAGTCACCTTTGTCAAAGTCAAGTCACCAAGTCAAAGAGAAGAGTGTCAGGGCCATCACTTTTGTTGGTTGCAGCCGTGAACAGTTTGCAGCGCCCGTGGCTGGCTGTCTGCCAGCAACAGTGCCGATCATCTGTTCGGCGTGCGTTGCCTTAAGATTGCCGCGAATAGTGACTGCCGCGGTGGTGACGTCATTCAGCCCCTAGTAAAAAGCGTGAAAAGTGCATAAAAAATGTGTGTTATTTGCCGAACTTGTGTGTTTTTTGTTAATTTTCATCCACTTGTGCGCGTGTGTTTGCTGAGGTCGTCCGTCCAATCTGAGATGTTGTTACTTGGATCTCTTGGTTTGTGGGCCGGCTGCTGGCGGCGGTAGACTACTGACTTACGAACTGTGGCTAGCAGCAGCATCCACATTGCACTTGTACGTAACCGTTATGCGGCACTGCATAGGTCATTGAGACCTTTCGGCTTGTTCGTCTGTGTCTCGTGCAGGCGGTAGGAGCGGTGCCGTTGTATTCGGAGAAAAGGTGCCTGACGTGTTGTCCGATATGATGGTCAGATTGGGATAGATAGATCTGATCTGGTCGGGTCAATGTCTCTTTTCCGTGCTGGCGTGGCTTTTCGCCGACATTGGGGCTCTTTCTATGGAAATCAGGACGAAATCCGTCATGGTGACCTCCACGTGGTGGAAAAAGCTGTTGATAATTGCTGTTTACAGAACAAAACTGAAATCTTAAGATATTCATGGCTGGGACCCTGCATACATAACCAGCCAGTGATGTTGAGCTAGAATCGCTTTTGAACTAGGGTGGGAGTGAAAAATGTCATCGCAAAAAGACCGTCCGCGAGTGAAAAAAATCAATTTACATAAGATGGAACTTATGACGTAGTGACTGACGCTTCAGCAAACAAAGACATCTATTTCAAGTTGGCGTGGACATAATGTCATATACCTGACAAAAATGTTTTGTTTTTAACATGTTAGGCCATTAAAGTGAAACATAATACATTAAAGCATAGCAACTTCATGACAGTGTAATGAGTATAAAAAGTTTACTAACACCAATAATTTGGTGCTGGACTTCGCACTTCAATTCCACAGCATTTTTAACACAAAACAAAGCAAATAAATTCAACAACAAAAAAATAAAATCAGAACGTTTAACAAGCTTAAAGGGCTAAAAAAACAACCTTGGACTCCTGCACATCAGCCCATCACCAAGTGAGACACATTACACATACCTCTGGCTTCTGTTAAGATTGGGTCAGGAAAAGCAAACATTTTGTCACTGTTTCTTACAAACTACCAATGCTTATTTCCATCAAAGTAGCCCAGCTATGCGTAACCTAAAGAGGCCTTACTTGTTGTATCTGTTGACAGCAGCACTTATGATACAAACATGATAAAGCTCATTTTTTTCTGGCTGGTTTCAACTTGCCTTCCTATTCAGTTTATTTGTGTATGCCTGTTGACATCAGACAAAGTTGACCACACAATGAAGGCACATTAAATCACTTTGAACAAATTATTTTGATTGTCATGGTCAACCTCTGTTAAGGGTAATAATGAGTACGTTCCCCAAAACAATGACTCTCCTCCAAAAGTACCACACGTTTAGATGACCATGTCAGTATTGCTGCTTGCCTTTACCGAGCTGCAGCAAAGGCATCTATTTAGGCTTGTTTATTCATATTTAGCGACATATTTTGGTATGTTGGCTTCCAGGCTGGCCAGGCTAAATAGCCTGGTCTGACTATTTGCGTAATGCTGATATTTACCTCATATTATAATTGCTATGCAGCTTAGAGTATCCCAGTGTTAAAAATATAGTGTATATATGCAGTACAGTCATTTGCCAGTATGCAAACCATGACAACTATGGAAAACATCCGGTTCAAGCAGCCATGGAGGACCAACCAATTCAAGAAATTTGAGACAAATCATCAAGAATATGGAACAAAATAAGCCCATTGCATGCCTTGTGACATAATTTGTCTTATGACAAATATCGATGGATTAAAACAGAAAATGGCTAACTCTGGCCACAAATCGTGTGTTGAAAGCAGGTAAGGTAAGCAATTACTTGGTCCACAGGGGACTTACTGGCTTTTTCAGGGCACACTTCTTCCTGGTCCCCAAAAACAAAAGTCAGTACCACATTTTGCACAGTTTGCTGATAGTCATCCCACTCACCCCCAAATATAAATATCAATCACGTCCAACAACCTAGGAGATTGAAAATGCGAAACAAGTAAGATATGTGTGTGATGAACATTTTCGGAGGGCAGAATTTCGGCATCAAACACTTCTGTATTAGTGCGTCAGGTCTGTCCCAAGACTCTATATGGCAGCATGAGGATAGCGCTGTCAGGTAGCCTGGTAAGTTAGACACTTGAAAGGCTTGTGTTTATCATTATCGAGCACCGCCATGAGCCAAAAAATGGCTGACCGGGGGCTTAGCAGGGCAAAAGTGGCGGTAAAAATAAGTTCCGTGCTTCAAATTGTCTTCTTCATTCCCTGTGAATTGTTCACTCTTGGGTGCATATCAGGTATGTTTGGGCGGCTGGCGAACTAATCCAATTTATGTGTAAATTACGTGCAAGTTTGTAAGTAAATTACGTGCAAATTACTGATTTGTCTCAAAATTTGTTAAAATAAGTGCTCAAGTGGTAATATTCATCTTGCAAATGTTATTTAGAAGACATTTCTTGAATTAAACGACTCCTGCATTTTGGGAGTGATGCAATTTAATGGTCAGGTTTCTTCGGGTAAAAGAAATGCGTGGAGCAAAACTCTCTACCAGGCCTTGCTCATGTTTGCGCCAGGCTCTGCTTTCGTGATGTGGTGGTGAGGCAAAAAACTGGGGGTGCGTGAAAACCTTGCATTCGGCACACTGCTGCCGATTGTGATGCATTTTGTAAACAAACCAAACTTGGTGCGTGCAAGCGGCTGGAATCGCTGGGGGGTCTTGGGCTTGAAGGTACCCTGGCGCCCTTGCTCTGTGCATGCATAGACAAGATTCAGATGTAGGTGAGGCAGGACATAGTCATAGGTGTCCAGGTTCTGTGGAGCCTCGTTTATGCTTTATGGTTTCAAGTGAGCTCGGTTTTGGATGACATCTGAAAATCTCAGAAAGGGAAATATGGGTTCGGCATGCGCGATTAGACAATGTCAGGCAGGAGTACAAATTCACATAAAATATGGGGAAGAGGAGTGAAAAATTCATTCTCATAGGGTGCTGCTTTACACCCCAAGTCGGCAATTCTAGGACACTGCATGAACATGCATCTAAATCTTCGTTTTAAGAAGAGGTGTATTGAGAGAATACCGATCATTCAGAATCTGTCGAATTTAAGTAAGAGTTCTGTCTTCGAAGAAAGGGCATCATATTGGCAACGTGCCAATTATTCAGTGTTCTCCAATTGAAACGCGCTGTTTTGTCAGACACTTGGTGCCTGATGAATGAATGGTGGCATTAGGCAGCTACTTGCGCATTTTTCGCCTGAACTCAAGTTATCAGTGGCATGGACGAATATAAAGAGGGCTGTAATCATCCAGCAGAAACACGGGACAAACGGTTTCAGGGCATCACTTATCATATACTCTTGTCAAAGATAGTCAGCAGGATTCCGCCAGTCTCTTTCAGCGGAAGAATCTGATGCGACGTTTAACACCGTGCCGGTGTTTGGTTGCTACCTGGAAAGGAAAAATATCCAGGATTATATATATATATATATATATATATATATATATATACACGTCACGGTGTGTCCTATGCACATGCGTTTCAACTGTGATGTTGCTGGTTTATGAAACATGCCCATTTTAACATCAAATTTCGACCTCCCCTTAAAGTTTTTTTTTACATCCGCACACCCTACCAAAAAATGATTTTGGAACACTGCGGGGCGGCAACATCCCGGCTGTGGGTGCCGGTTGCCGGTGCTACCGCATGGTCATCTTTGGCCATGCCATCTTTCGCTTGCGATATCTTGTGCTACCTTTGTCATGGAATTCCCCGGCCTACGTTAATGGCATGCCCTGAAACCTGCAGGTAAATCGATGGCTTGAATTGTCATCACGGGCGCCGTAGCGATAGTCTTTTCTGTGGCTGGCGTGCCGCACAATATGTTCCCTTGCACATATCAGCAAAATGTCGTCATCTCGCGCATGCCTGGCGCTCCTTGCTGCCTTGCCTGCCTGCTACGTAAATCTCAGTTCATTGATAAGACAGTAGTAATAGCCTTATTCCTCGGATAACAGCCAGGGGAATGGAGATATAGATGCGCTGATATGTCGGCAACATATCTTTATCGAAACGAAAGGCAGAAGTGAAGCTGTGACGGCCCTGAAAAGTGAATTGTGACGGCCCTGAAAAGTGAATTGTGACGGCCCTGAAAAGTGAATTTACATCCACGACTTATGAAAATATCAGCTCCTGGGCTTTGGACTTACCACTTTGAGATCACAGACACACACTGCACGTGAGTTGCATGTTAAAAATTGTGCTGAAATCATATGGTATGCATTCCTTCCATGGCGTTTTTCCTGCAGCGGTCACGCGATTTATGTACATCCACGTCTGCCGTTTGCGCAGTGCGAACGGTATTACCAACTCGCTTCCCCAATGGACCCGAAACTTCCCGTTTAAGCTAACTTATCTGAATGGCGACGGCAAACTTCTCTCGCCGACTGGTGTCATGGGGTGGTGCTGCGGATGCCTTTACGGCGGGCCGGCTTGACGACGACGGCGCCCGCTCCCCGGCTACCTGTCCCGTATCTGCGGTCTGGGCTGGCCTTCACCTGTGGCTCGGAGCTGGAGAGACGGTGGCTGCGGCCGCGGCTATCAGTATGGGGCCCAGGCTGCAGGATATTTGTTCTCATGACACTTCTTAAGCCTACTTCCCAGAGTTCTGCGATGGATGTCGCGTACTGCTGTAGACGACACGGGGCAGGGAGGGACGGGGGAGGACGAACCGGGCACTCGTGGCGTCATTTGGTTTGAGCTGTGTGACGTTCAGTCGGAGCGGTTTTCCCAGAAAGAAAACGTAAACTTGGTGCGGGGCGGCGCCGTGCCTGCCGAGGGGGGGGGGGGGGGCAGCGTACCCGCCGAGGGGAGACGGCGTACCCGCCGAGGGGAGGCGGCGTACCCGCCGAGGGGAGGCGGTGTGCCCGCCGAGGGGAGGCAGCGTGCCCGCCGAGGGGAAGGCAGCGTATCCGCCGAGGGGAGGCGGCGTACCCGCCGAGGGGAGGCGGTGTGCCCGCCGAGAGGAGGCAGCGTGCCCGCCGAGGGGATGCAGCGTGCCCGCCGAGGGGGAGGCAGCGTACCTGCCGAGGGGAGGCGGCGTACCCGCCGAGCGGGAGGCGGTGCACCCGCCGAGCGGAGGGCAGCGTACCTGACGAGGGGAGGCAGCGTGATCGCCGTGGTGGAGGCAGCGTGGTCGCCGGGGCTGGAGGTGGTGTACCCGCCGGGGGGAGGCGGCGCACCCGCCAAGGGGAGGCATCGTTCGGTAATGGGACGCCCCACTGTCTTCATCATCCATTGGGCTCGGCGAAGTGACGATTGGGCTGGTCACCATGCGTGCATTGTGACGTGGTACCCCGAGGCGCCGACACTCGCTGATCCCCTGCTCTGTGTTATTGAACTGTAAAGAGGAGGAGCCCGGGGCCAAGCTGGCCCCAGCAATATGCGTTCTTGTGTTGCCAGTAACTGGTCTTTCGATTACCAAAAGGTACTGGTTAAACGATGCTATCAAACAATCGTTAATATATATTAGGACAGAACTCGACGTTTCATGGCAGCCCTCAGGGTCACGGGTGGCCCTCCCGTTGTTCGTGATATATACCAATGGTTTATTGATCACGTTCGTTTAGCGAGTAAGCCCTGGTGTGCTTAAGGTCAGTTGTTTGCGGCGTACTAACTTAGAATGCTGAAAAACCAGTGGCTGAAAGTTGAAAGTGCTTCTTGCGCACATAAATGGGACTCAACGAAGCGGTGACGTGTTGCTGGAATAGGATGTGGGAGCTGTTACATGTCAGCTGTTGAGTACATTTACCAGGAACATTATGCACATAGATAAGACATTAGTTAGAGCCTTATTCGTGGTAGAAAAACCAGGAAAATTGAGATGTAGATGCATTAATATTTCCGGCGACATGCTTTTTGGAAACGAATAGGCAGAAGTGAAATTATTATTCAAGTAACGTAAAAATTATTGATTCAATTTCCTTCTGCAATTCGTTTTATAAGACAAGTTTCTGAAATATCAGCGCATCCTAATTCCATTCTCCTGTTCTTTGTACGAGGAATAAGACTAGTACTGCTGCTTTGTCTATGTGTTGTTACATGTATTTTAACACTTTCAGGAAGCTGTGTGGTGAATAGAACGAGTGTGGTGTGTCGGATGAATAGGAGCAGTAGGTTGAGCTGGGTGGAGGGAGCTGTGTTCATTGTACTTGAGATTGCAAGAATCCGTGGCGGAAGGCAGGGACAGGTATTAAGTAACGTTTTTGTGACTACGGGTAGGCGAGAGTGGGAGTCTTGAGCTCTGTGGCGTGTATCTCGTGCGTGGGGGGAGGGCGGCCTACGCAGGCTCGTTTTCCGCGCTGGCCCGGGCAGGGCCGTTTCTCTCACCGCTGTGTGAGGTAGTGGGCGACGGAGCTGGCTTCGGCTGCGGTTCGGGGCTGTGTGCGGCGGGGTGGTCGTGCCGTGCCGCCGCCCAGCCGGTGAGCCAGTGGCTGCGGGCCGGTCGGCCGCGGCGCGCCGTCCGCTTCGTGCGACGACACCGCCGCCGGTCCGGCCGGTTTTTAGAGGCGGCCAACCGGCTCTGGGCCTGCGCACGTGCTGGCCCGTTTACGGACTGGTCGGCGCCAGCTGACGGCATGTCGATCACCGGCATCATCGTCGCCAGATGACATCAGCGCATCGCGGCGCGCCCGGCGTCGGCGGCGGTCAGCGCCAGCTTTCGCTGCGCTGTTTTCCTGCGGCCGCCCCGGCCGCCGCCTACGGCTTCCGGCGGAGAAGCGACGGCCACCGCCGGAGCGGCCCGGCCGGTCCGCAGATGCGGCAGCAGCTGGGGCCGGAGCCGGACTTGGAGCCGGGCGCGCACCGCGTCGGCGCGTGGTCCGGAGCCCCGGCGCCAGACGCCGCTTCAGTAACAGACTGGCGCGGCTCTGCGGTCGGCCGGCACCGGGAACGGCCGCGCCGGCGCCCGGCCAGCCGCGCCGCGCCGCCGCCGCCGGCCGCCGGCTCCTGAGCCGACGGCCGGCGGCCGGTTCGCGGCGCAGGTGCTGGCGGCGGCGCGGAGGGGCGGGGCGGCGTTGCGCCGTCTGCCGCCCAGCAACAGCAGGGCTGCGCCCCGCCGCGCGATCACGACCTTCGCCCCCCCCCCCCCTCCCCCGGCGGGCAGGGGCGGCGCCAGGAGGTCGGTTAGCCAGGGGTGGAAGATGGCACCCCACCCCGCTCGCGGGCCGGTGAAACACGACGGCCTGGCGCGGCTGCCGGCGGCGCTTGCTGGCGGGTGGCCACTGAAGCTGCCCTTTGGTGACCCTCGTGCACTTGAGCTGCTCTGGAGCGGCAAAAGTCGAGTGAGAAAGTATCCACGACATTCGGTTATTGCACAGCGCCCGGGTCGGCCCCTAATGTGGCCGAATGACCTACGCCCGGAAGAAATTAGCAAACAAAGGATGTGGCGCAGCTTCACAGCAAAATAATCCAGCAGGAAGCCCGAATCTGCACGACCAGCTGCTGGCACGCAGTGGCGCGCGGTTTCAGTCTCAGGCCTGTCGTAATCAGGGAGGGCATGTTTTTTTATGGGTTGGGCGGGTGACGCAAGATTCGCTGCTGCTCTGTTGATGTAATCTCCGGTGTTGATAGTACAGACACTATTGGATAGCGCAGGTGGATAGCTCCCTGAGGTGTGTAGCTGGCTTAGGCCTCACAGGGAAGCGTCCTCTCAAATTAGGTGTATGCCTATGGCTCTCTGCCAGCCCTGGGACGACGCATGGGGCTTGCTTATGTAGACTGATGTCTGCTGGTTTGAATATTGTTTTTGCGTTGAAGGCTCGAGACAATATTTCAGGGTATTCTTAGATAACCAAATACCACCCAGACCAGCTGTCCGCGATTCTCATTTATCTTGGTATTCATTAGGTAGTTGTACGGTTACGCTGTGGTCACATGAGCGATCGTTGTTATTGCATTGGGACTTTGCAGGACATGTATGAGCTCCACACCACGCTTGCACCACTAAGAGTGGCATGCCTTTTAACGTTGAGCACACCATGTTCTCGGAGGAGTTGGGCTTTGTTGATGCGGCGGTGGCAGTATTGGGGCCAGCCGTTCCTTCGGGACCCGCTAAGCCGTCCCAAAAGGTCACGCTGTCAATTTAATGGCACCTTGACGGCGCCGAAGTAGGTAATAAAGACAGTGCCGACTGTTCGCCGTCGGGGTTTCGGTGCGGGCTCGGCAGCCGGCGGGGCCGGCGGGCAGCATTCCTTGCGGGCTCAGATGTGTGGGCACGACAGTAGGGCGCCGACGTCGTCGTCGTGGTTCGTCGCCCGGCGCCTCCGCTCCCCGCCATTGGGGTCAGTTACCGGCGGGACTGACAGCAGCTCGCCTCCTCCCCGCCACCGCGCTGGACGGCGGCCCGCGCCCTCTCCAGTCCGCTGCCCGCGTCGGTCTGCAGGCCGCCAGACGGCGGCGCGGGCGGCCAGCGCCGGTCTCGTGCCGGGAGGCTGCGTGTCTGCCGGCGTGCCGTGCGCCGCTCCCTCTGGCGGCACTGCCGTGTAACGTCGCCTTCTCCGCCGGCCGCCAGGTGGTTCCATGGCCACCTACCGGGACGCGAGGCCGAGAAGTTGATGCTGGAGAAGGGCAAGAACGGCAGCTTCCTGGTGCGGGAGTCGCTGAGCAAGCCTGGCGACTACGTCCTGTCCGTGAGAACTGATGATCGGATCACGCACGTCATGATACGCTGTCAGGTGAGAGACAAGACCCAGGTGGGGTAGGGCTTTAACGGTGCTGCCTCGCTTTTGAACGCAACGCAGGTAAACACGGTATTGGAGCTGGTTGAGTTTTGCGAGGAGACCGACTCGAGCGTGCTCTGACGCGTCCGCGTATCAACCCATCCATCGTATTCTGGCGCAGCCCCCCGTGTCCGGAGACACGCAGGAAACCTCACAAAATGTGGAGCGTTGCGCTGCCAAAAGTGGATAGCCTGTCTTCTGTGTGGTTGTCTTCAGACGGAGCGTAATGACGAGCCTTCGATGACAATCGCTGGTGCGTGGTGCAGCGCCGACTGCGGAGTCTGTCGGGCGGCGCGTGGTGCCAGTGAGGCTGCAGCCGCCCGCCAGCGGCGTGCGCTGACGCGTGTGACGCCCCCCTAGGACGGCAAGTACGACGTGGGCGGCGGCACGCGCTTCGACAGCCTGGCCGAACTGGTGGACAACTACAAGCGGAACCCGATGGTGGAGACGACCGGCACCGTGGTACACCTGAAGATGCCCTTCAACGCCACGCGCATCAACGCCAGCGGCATCGACAACCGCGTCAGGGAGCTACAGGTCAAGGTCATCTCCCGTCAGCGCTGTCGCCTGACATCGGCCAGGGCTGGCGGGGCGCATTCGTTACATCGTGACGCCCACTGGCATTCATGGCATCGCGCCCCGCATTCGTCTCCTGTCACGGTGCTCTGACGTGTTCGTCTCACGGCGCTGGCGGGGTCCCGCATTCTTCCACGGCCGCTGGCGACGGCTCGCATCAGTCTCCCGTCGCCGGGGCACGTCGCGTTCATCTGTCGTCCTCGATCCGTGTCTCGGCCGTCCCCCGTCGAGGGGCGTGACGGGTCGCGCCGGACGCCGCCCGGTGACTCGGCCACCGTTGTGTGACGAGCCGCGCCGGACGCCGCCCGGTGACCCTCGGCCACCGCTGTGTGACGACCCACACCGGAACGCCGCCCGTTGACCCTCGGTCACCGCTGTGTGACGAGCCGCACCGGACGCCGCCCGTTGACCCTCGGCCACCGCTGTGTGACGAGCCGCACCGGACGCCGCCCGTTGACCCTCGGCCACCGCTGTGTGACGAGCCGCACCGGACGCTGGTCGGTGACCCCCGGCCACCGCTGTGTGACGAGCCGCACGGACGCCGCCCCGTAACTCCTCGGCCACCGCTGTGTGACGAGCCGCACGGACGCCGCCCGGTGACCCTCGGCCACCGCTGTGTGACGAGCCGCACCGGACGCTGGTCGGTGACCCTCGGCCACCGCCGTGTGACGAGCCGCACCAGACGCTGACCGGTGACCCTCGGCCACCGCTGTGTGACGAGCCGCACGGACGCCGCCCTTTGACCCTCGGCCACCGCTGTGTGACGAGCCGCACCGGACGCTGGTCGGTGACCCCCGGCCACGGCTGTGTGACGAGCCGCACGGACGCCGCCCGGTAACTCTCGGCACCGCTGTGTGACGAGCCGCACGGACGCCGCCCGGTGACCCTCGGCCACCGCTGTGTGACGAGCCGCACCGGACGCTGGTCGGTGACCCTCGGCCACCGCCGTGTAACGAGCCGCACCAGACGCTAATCGGTGACCCTCGGCCACCGCTGTGTGACGAGCCGCACGGACGCCGCCCGGTGACCCTCGGCCACCGCTGTGTGACGAGCCACACCGGACGCTGGTCGGTGACCCTCGGCCACCGCTGTGTGACGAGCCGCACCGGACGCTGGTCGGTGACCCCCGGCCACCGCTGTGTGACGAGCCGCACCAGACGCCGCCCGGTGACCCTCGGCCACCGCTCTGTGACGAGCCGCACCGGACGCCGCCCGTTGACCCTCGGCCACCGCTGTGTGACGAGCCGCACCGGACGCTGGTCGGTGACCCTCGGCCACCGCGTGTGACGAGCCGCACCGGACGCCGCCCGGTGACCCTCGGCCACCGCTGTGTGACGAGCCGCGCCGGACGCCGCCCGGTGACCTTCGGCCACCGCTCTGTGACGAGCCGCACCGGACGCCGCCCGTTGACCCTCGGCCCACCGCTGTGTGACGAGCCGCACCGGACGCTGGTCGGTGACCCTCGGCCACCGCTTGTGACGAGCCGCACCGGACGCCGCCCGGTGACCCTCGGCACCGCTGTGTGACGAGCCGCGCCGGACGCCGCCCGGTGACCCTTGGCCACCGCTGTGTGACGAGCCGCCCCGGACGCCGCCCGGTGACCCTTGGCCACCGCTGTGTGACGAGCCGCACCGGACGCCGCCCGGTGACTCTCGGCCGCCGCTGTCCGCAGAAGGAGCACGGACCGACCAACGGCAACAACGCCGGCTTCTGGGAGGAGTTCGAGTCGCTGCAGCAGCAGGAGTGCAAGCACCTGTACTCGCGCAAGGAGGGCCAGCGGCCGGAGAGCCGCAACAAGAACCGATATAAGAACATCTTGCCGTTTGACCACACGCGCGTCATCCTGCGGGACCGGGACGGGCTGGGCCGGGCGCTGATTACATCAACGCCAACTACATCACGGTGGAGTGGAGTGATCAGCCGCAGGACGGCGGGCTGTGGAGCTGTGGCTGCGGAACGGTCGGCGTTGTCCCGATTAACCGGCGTGATTGTCTCTCGTGTGGTGCCTGTCGTGGTCATCTCGGCCGGATGTCTTCTGAGCGGATCGTCGGTGGCTGATCCGGAAACGCCGCGGGATCTCATCATTTCGAGCGTGGGCGGCGCGCTGTCACGAGCGCCGCCGACCCACGCTCGTTTGCGTGCTGAGGTTTTCAGGTTGTCCGCCGCCCTCCACACATGTTTGTTTCTTTCAGGTTCAGTGTTCCCGGCAGTGTCTTGACTTGTAAACCTCTGGCCGCATCAGCCTCGCACGTCATGCCATGTTCCAGAGGCATTATCTGACCTAGGCCGCATATCCCTTCTGCTTGCCGGGCTCGGTTGGATGACTGGAGTATCGCGTAGTCGCGTTGCGGTTGTTGTCATGTCACAAACTACAGACCTTTGCCTTTCAACACTGGGCAGAGATCTAGTTTCCTGACCGCACACCTTAGGTGGTGCTCGTGCGTGTGATGGTTATGTGCCGGCCTTCGTGCTGCAAAATGCCGACTGGATCAGCGCCGCGATCTGCTAGCTGTCGAGGCCGGCCTGCGGGCTCGGTTGCTAGGAGTGCGCTCGCCAGCGCCTGTTTTAATTCAGATGCATTTTATCGCGCTTAATCCGCCCGTGGCCACCCGTGGCGGGCCGTCTCCCGCCGCTGGGGACGGAGCTCATTCGGACCCTGCTTGTGCCGGGGCTGTTTGTTCTTGTGCGGGTGGTGCGCCTCGGGCCGGCCGTGGCCGCTGGTGGGCACGGCCGGGTCGACCCCTTTGGCCGCCGACCACTCACCCGGGCGCTCATGGTGTCGCCGCCAGCCGGAGGAGGACAACGCTGGCGGGCGAGGGCCCCCACCAAGACGTACATCGCCACCCAGGGCTGTCTGCCCACCACCGTGGGCGGACCTCTGGTGGATGATCTGGCAGGAGAACTCGCGCGTCATCGTCATGACCACCAATGAGATCGAGCGCAGCAGGGTGAGTGGCGAGAGAGAGAGAGAGAGAGGAGAGAGAGAGAGAGAGGAGAGAGAGAGAGAGAGAGAGAGAGAGAGAGAGGAGAGGAGAGAGAGAGAGAGAGAGGGGGGGGGTGGGGGCGCCTCCGGTGTAGACGCTGGGCCGGATCTCCGGCGCTGCCTGCGGTATTCGCGCTAGCGGGAGTCGGCAATGTAGAATACTCCCGCTTGTCACTTCTCGTCCTCTCATTTCATTGAGTACGTGCGCCAACCAGTGTAAAGAGCGCTGGAGACAGGTCTCAAGATTCCCGTTAACAATTACTTTGAGACGGTTCTTGGAAGGTGTATTAACAGCTCAAATGAGCGGCACCATCATAGCTTTTACGTGTCGTAAGCTCTGCACAATTGTACCACGAACGCGGCTCAAGTTGCGCCAAAACTCCGTATCGATCCGTTGCAACTAGTAACGACCTGTCAGAATGCAGGGTATGTCAGAGCTGGAAGCCATTTCGAGATATTATGACCGCAAAGTAAGTTGTCCGTTTGGACCACGCCCTGCCGCTGATCGGCCTAGCACCCCGCCTGATCTGTCCTGGCTTGGGTAGTATGACGGCATCGGCTGCCGCCGTAGTACCGGACCCTGATCCGGTGCCGGGCGTGTCTGGCGGTGGCGCTTGGTCTGACGGCGTCGGCTGCTGCTGTAGTGCCGGACCCTGATCCGGTGCCGGGCGTGTCTGGCGGGGACACCTGGTCTGACGGCGTCGGTTGCTGCCGTAGTGCTGGACGCTGTTCCGGCGCCGAATGTGTTTGAGGGTGACGCCTGGTGTGACGGTTTCGGCTGCTGTCGTAGTGCTGGACGCTGTTCCGGCGCCTGGTGTGTCTGAGGGTGACGCCTGGTGTCTGGCCGCAGGGCAAGTGCGCGCGGTACTGGCCCGAGGAGGACGAGGAGAAGACGTACGGCAGCGTGACGGTGACCAACCTGTCCGAGTCCACCAACGTCGACTACACACTGCGCGCCTTCTCCGTCAAAAAGAAGGGGGCCAACGAGGAGCGAAAAATCTATCATTACCACTTCACCGTGAGTATGGCGGGGTGTCTTCTGGAGAGCTGGACGCGAACGCGGCACTCATAGCGAGATCACAGAACGCCTCCGTCGTACGCGCATGGACCGCACTTTCGTGTCTACGGGGGTTAATGACGCATTGAGTATGCTGTTATGAAGGGATTTTTTAGTCCATATGATGGCGGCATACACGTTTTTACATGAGCCTCACCCGTCCCGTGGCGTCTTTACGTCATCCGTAGCCCTCTTGTTGGACGGTCGCCGCGGGGAGACGGCGTGCTGCGTGACGAGGGCCGTCACACTGCAGTGCAGGGCCAGCCGGAGAGGCGTCAGTCTGGTCACATTGTCCAGTGCGTGGGGCCGGCTGTTGGCCGGAGCGAGCGTTGGACTGCGCCCGCTTGTGCGGCGTCCATCAGCTGTCACCCCTGTAGGCTCTGTGGGCTGACTGGCGAGCGGGACCGCTCTGGCCGCCGCGCCCCGGCCGCCGCCCGCACTGGCGATACGAAACGCTACTCTTCGTCTCCTGCGGTGGACACGGCCCTCTTAGCGGAGGCGGTGCCGACGGCCGCTCCTCTGACGCGTTCGCTGGCGGCAGGCGTGGCCCGACCACGGCGTGCCGTCCGACCCGGGCTGCGTGCTCAACTTCCTGCACGACGTGAACTCGCAGCAGGAGGGCATCGCCGGCGCCGGCCCCATCGTCGTGCACTGCTCGGGCCGGCATCGGTCGCACCGGCACCTTCATCGTGATCGACATGATCCTCAGCCAGATCGACCGGCAAGGTGGCGCGCTGCTGCGGCGCCGGCCGCGCGGCAGCGGCGGCGCTGCGAGCGGAGCCCCGGACCGGCCGACTCGAGGGTTTTGTGGGGCGGATGTGACGTACGAGGCGGCGTCGGCGTGCGTGGAATACAGCCGGGAGATGGCAGCGTTGCAGGCAGTAGTCAGTTATTCGAGATTGGCAGAACTGCGTTCTTGCGAGTGGGCGGGCAGCGGTACGTTTTGCCAGTGTCAGTCGTGTTACAAGTCATGCACATCTCGAGGGGAATGTTCCGCATTTGAAGATGCTGAAGCAAGCGGCAGATATGATGAAGTAAGCTCATTTAAAACTCGCGATTTCCGTCTAAGTGGAAAAGACTGCTCTGGACAGCACAGTATTTATCCAGTAATTGTGCTCCTTACCACGGCATTGTTTGATTGCGTCATAGAACGCTTGTATGACGTTAGAGGTGCTGCCAACCTGAGCGTGCAAAATTGCCGCCCTAGCATCTGCATGCTAGGGTAGGGTGGCCCATCTGCAACTTATTGTGTTAGGTGGCACAAAACGTGACTTGTGTTTGGATTTTGCGCGGCCTGCACGGCATAGATCGAGAGCCAATTGAAGTCAGTTATGTATGGGTACCGTGCGCACGAACGCCAGACATGAACGACCGGACGATTATAGCCATCTTGACCTTGAACGCCGCATGTCCAATGGGGTGGCAGTATTTGAGCGACGTTTGTGTGGCGTGATGTCGGCAGGCCTGGACACGGAGATCGACATCCAGAGGACCATCCAGCAGGTGCGCTCCCAGCGCTCGGGAATGGTGCAGACCGAGGCCCAGTACAAGTTCGTCTACCTGGCCGTGCAGCATTATATTGAGACGCTGCAGCTGAAGCTTCAGGCGGAACAGGTGAGCCGGACGGGACGGGACGGGACGGGACGGGACGGGACGGGACTGGGACTGGGACTGGGACTGGGACTGGGTCTGGGACTGGGACTGGGCCTGGGACTGGGACTGGGACTGGGACTGGGACTGGGACTGGGACTGGGACTGGGACTGGGACTGGGACTGGGACTGGGACTGGGGACTGGGACTGGGACTGGGACTGGACTGGGACCGGGATGGGGACGAGGACGTGACCGGTACTGCGACCGGAACCTGGACCGGGGCCGGAACAGAGACGCTGGGCGCCCGCTCTTCACGTGTCTTCTGACCCGATTGCCACTATGGCACCATGTGTTTGCCTCAGCTTGGTCACCGTGACACAGTCGTAATAGGTGGGCCTGTGTACGTCGGTCACGGTGGCGTGGCTCCCCTTTGATTTTTTTTCTCTGCGGATGTGGTGACAAATTATTTGGTCGCGGCCGACATATTGTGTCGTCAGCTGCTCAACCCGCGGCTGCTGGCGTTCTGTGCGGTCGTGCTCCAGAGCCACACTCATAAATAGTGGTGACATGGCATACTGCCGAGCATGTGGGAATACGTTACCCATATTGCCATGGGAGTGTAGTGCATGTGGGAAGTTCGTTACCCCGTGTGTTGGGACGGAGGATGACCTGACTGACTGGCCCACCTCTGTGCAGCTGGTGTAGCCTGCCCCGGGCCGCCTGTAGCCAGCTGGCTTGGTCTGACCCCTGCCCGACATGCAACTTGACCCTGGTTGCCTGTCCGGCTGACCGAACTTGACCTGACCCCTCCCTCCCCCAGGTGAGCCAGAAGATGGGCCGCGAGTACACCAACATCCGGTACTCGACGGAGTCGGCAGGCGCGCCGACTGACTCGAAGGAGGCCAAGGCGTTGTCGCGCTCCACCATGTCGCTGCCGACCAGTCCGTCACCTGTGCCGAGCGTGCCGCTCTCGGCGGCGCCCGAGCGGCATATGGCCAGCCGTGCCGTCTCCGAAAACCAGCTGACCAGGTACGGACCGGCCGCCGCTGTGGCGGCGCACGACCGACCACTACATAATCCCGGCCCAGAGTCTGCACGGTCCGCTGTTGTGATGGGTCAGGCGTCATGCGTGTGGAAGGATCTGTGTTAGGGACTGTGTTCGGAGCCGGGCGAGTCGCTGACGCGCGCTAAGTGTTCTCTTCGTGTTCGGCCGTTGTGTGGGCGTGCCGTATCGTCGCGGGCCCGCGGCCGGGCTGGGCGCTAACGGCGTGCGGCACCGCCCGTAGGTCGCCGGAGCTGACCGACTTCCCGCGCCAGATCTACGCCAACGTGCCGCTGGCGGGCAAGGAGCGCGCCGCGGCGGCGGCCGCCGCCGGGCCGCCGCCGTTCGCCGCGCCCCGGCCGCCCAAGTCCTGATGGCCGGCCGCCCGTCCGGCTCTCTGTGATATCTGCTGACGCTCTCGGCCCCGGCCACCGGCTCCTCCTCTCCTGTCCTCCCGCGCCGCGGCGGCGGCCTCATGTCTTTCTAACGGAGCGGCGCGCGGCGGTTTTGTTAGTTCAGTCGGCGTCTGTCGAGTATTGTCGTTATTCTGTGATATAGTGTCCCGGCAGAGGGTGGCCGTTCGGCCGGCCCCGTTTGATTTGTTTGGGCGGCGGTGGCCCGTCTCGGCGGGGTTCGTCAGCCGCTCCTGTGACGTCCGACGGGCGCTCCGTTGGCGTCTCGGCCGCCCTGCCGATATCTGCTTGCAGGGCGGTGTGTTCGGTTTTTAAAGGAATTTCACCTTGCCTGTGGTAGGACAATCCGGCTCTGCGTTCGATAAGCCAAAGGAGGTGAAATGTGTTTGTTGCGCCGTCGCCCGTCTTGCGAGGTAGCCGTGCGCGGCCGTGTCTTCCGGCTGCCCGGGCGGCGCAGAAGACTGCACAACTGCGCTCCCGCGCGCGCGCGCGTGTGCCTGGTCCAGCGGCAGCCGCAGCCCGGTCCCCTCCCCATCCCCGTTCCCGTCCCCATTCCCTCCCGCCCCCCCCCCCCCCCCCTCCCATCCCCCTTCTTCCCCCGCCGTCCCTGGCCCAGTTAGACAAGGAATAGCGATTATTGTGTTTATTTTACAGAACTCGTGAAGGCGTGACACGATTACTGGACTATTGTAATTGTCTAGCGCTGTGAGATGTGTAAAGGAAGACTGATTTCTTTTTACTCAGTCATATATTCGCAGCTGATGGTCCGCTAAAATATATTTGGAACGACGTGCTAACGCGAACTTTGTGTGCGTGCTAAGTGAACAATCATGATTGATTTGCAACAAATCAATTCGTACTCTTGCTCCATGCATCAGTACCGTTTGACACTGCCTGAATGTGGTAATACACCTCCTGTCGTGCACATGCGAGGACAGGGTCGGCTGTTGCTGCGTATTTGGCACCTAGCTGCCACCTCCTTACCCCACGTGGGCAGTTGCTGGTGGCGGCGCGCAGGACAGCTCGCGATGGTCTTGGACTGTTCGGTAAGAGCGTCACACCCCGTCCGCCCAGCTTTGGGCTGTCGTCTGACGCGGTGCCGCCGGCAGCTGTTGATGCAAGCGTGTCTGGTCACGCGGCAGCTGGCCCGAGCCGCTGGGGTCGGCGTAGCGCTGGTGCCGCCGCCAGCACGAACGCACGTCGCCCGGGCGCCGGCACCGTCTGTTCGGTACTGCTGATTTGGTCATTTGCCGCCAGAGGCGCTGCCTGCCGTCTGCGCCCGGTGGAAACCCATGCTGCTGTGGGTCAACCAGATGCCGGAATGCGATGCATCGTAGTTCAGTGAAGTGAAGTTGTGTGTTTACGAAAAATTCAACGTGTGATCCGAGACGGTTCACACAGAACGGGAGCAAGCGGACACGCTTTGGTATGCCACGCCCGATCATACAAAAAAATAAAATTCACTTAAGAGCGTGAAGCGGTACGTCTCGATGCGTCACAAGTAACTAACCTAAAAATATTCATAATGGCACTCCGTTCATGTTTTATGGTCATACAGGAATGTTCCATCTCTGTCCTTGGGACTACTGGACATAGGAGAGTGCGCGCGTAGCTCCAAGCCTGTATGCCACGGCGACTGCCGCGATTCTCGGGAGTTAGCAGCGACAGCTCAAGGATGAATTCGGCCCAACTCCCCGACGTCGGTTCGGGACAGTCAGTGCACCAGCTGCAGCAGTCACCGTGAAAAGAACAGTCGGCATAGAAACGACGGGTGACGAGGTGGAGCACTGCGGCCATGGGCGAACTCGGGCGTCCTGGGTATGACGAATCCCAGCAGTATGCTGCAGCACCATGTAAATATCGAGTGCTAAGAGTGCTGATGGATAATGGATGCATATCCATGCGGTCAGCACACGAGCTGTACGACGCCTGTTGAGTTACCAATGCAGACATGTATGGAAGAGGTTTGCCCTGATCCAGTAGCACCGTAGGAAAATGATGTGGCACAGCCGTGATTGTAGCATGTGCTGTAGTGGGGGGGTCGAAATGTAAGGCCGTGTTAAGGCGGTGCTGCCGACAGTTCGTAGCTACCTCTGTGGCCGCTTGTGCTGCTATCAACGAAGGGTCTGCCGTTACGTAACGCCGGACTTGCGGCCAGCTAATAAGAGTAGGCGCCACCTCACGTCTGATCTACGTGGAAACGGCAACCAACTGCAAAGCCTGTGTCACATACGCAGGATTAGCTTGTACATATGATGTATTGTTTGCTCAGTTTGCTCATCATAATATCCTCTGTTAGCTGTGCACCCAGCTTCGATTACCGGAGGATGTGCTATGGCGATGCGCGAGAAACTCAGTGTTAAACAGCTCGTGCTCATGAAAAAAATCAGAAACGTTTTCAGGCTGGCTGGTAGGAGAACTGTCGCAGTCGGATTGAGGCCTTAGAATATTTAGCTCACATTCTACCTATCTATCATAACGAATTGTTTTTTCGAACGTGCACTTGTGAACAAGAGCTATCTGCGACAGCTGGTGACATCTGCGAACGCGATCATATCACTGACATGTCTCATCCGCGAAATTTTAGCGTAATTTTCATCGCTGACGCTCGCGACATGTTAAACGAACGCGCGGCCTTACAATATTTGACAGGCCCATTGATCCCGGACTACCCCTCATGACACTCCCCTATACCTCGGACTAGTCCTCGGGGCACTGACCACACGCTTAACCTTCGGGCTACGCCTCAGAGCCCCTGCTACACACCTAGGCCCCGGGCTACCTCCCGGTAATCGCTAGACGCTAGATCCCGGACTACATCCCGGGGCACTGTCTGCGTCCTTGGTACCCTGACTACCTCCCAAGGTAACGTCTAGGTCTCTAGGCCCTGGGCTACCCCTTGGGGTATTGGCTGCACCCGTGGACCCTGGGCTGCCCCTCAGGAGTACTGACTACGCCCCGAGACCATGGACTGACCCCCAGGGGCACTGCCTACGCCCCTAGACCCCGGGTTACCCCTCAGGGTAATGGCTCGGCTCCAAGGCCCTGGGGTACCCCTCACGGTAATGGCTAAGCCCCTAGGCTCCGCGCCGCCCCTCAGACCACTGGCAATGGGCTGCAGGAGCGGACAGTGTCGCGCAGAAGCAAACCCAGCTAGACTCTCCCACAGCAACTCAGCACGACGTCCTCGCCAGCTGGGACTGCACCCAATGCGCATGTCTGGACAACTGAGAGTTATTTCACTCTAATTAATCACCGATATATTGCTTTCTCTAAACAAGGGATTGGTCAAGCAAGGGATGAAGGTGTCTTGCTGTTCCGCTTCCTGTTATAACTAGTTTTAAATGTTGCAATTCTTCCAGATATTTGAGCTGTTTTTGTCCCTCCCTTTCCCATCACTCCTGGCTGAGGAGTGACCAACATTATGAGAAATCGATCTGGTGCGCTTCACCCGATGTAAACGACCGAGTTCGTCGCCAGCAGTCCATTTCGCACAAACAGTGTCTCGTCTGTGCTATGTCGATTCCACGGCGCCTTGATCTGTATTTTCGGACCATTTGTGGAATGGCGTGCTACCAAAACTTCAAGGCTCACTTCCTGCAGGCTGTGATTACGTCCCTGCGACAACCGGGTCCAGCTTTTGTGCGGCCCAGCTTGTTGCGGCCAGATCTGGATCGAAGCGAACCGTTTGGCCTGTCACGTCAGTGATGCACTATAAAAGCCGGCTGGCTGCCCGGCGCAGACGAGAGAGCGTGGCCGCCAAGCCTGACCAGTTCCAGGACTGGTGGGCCGACGGCGGCCTCACCGGCCGAAGCTGGCGATCTTACTGGCGACGCCGGCCGTCGCCGCTGAGCGAACCGCACCAGCTGCCGGTAAAGCCGTTTCCCTGCGTGAATACAACAGAACGCGTCATTGGTAGGTGCTTCGCTCAGGGCAGGTTGTCTCGGCTAAAAGCTCCTGCCGCTAGTCTGGAAAACACACGCGTTTGGGAAGAAGCCCTTCTTAACCCCCGCACAGACTGGAGAGGCCGTACGCGATCGCTAGGGGGGAGACGAAATAACCACCTCTGGCATCTCAGGATCCCCGTGGCAGGTCAGGATAAATCGAAGATTTATCAGCACCTCTGGTGAACCTTACACAAGAGTCATTGCGTTGGCAGCCGTCACAGGAGTTATGACGCCTGATGTCGCAGAAAATACACTTTGCATCAATGGAAAGAGGGTATTGGGCGCATAGTTTCGATGTTGACAGTCACCGTCCCTCAGTAAAACGGAAGAAACTGGTTAAACGGTGTTATTGAGCTAGCATTGCTCGCGTGGTCAATACTCGACGTTTCAGGCTGTGGTTATCATCACAAACGAACAAGGTTAAGCGACCAAATTACGTGTTAGGAGCCAAGACACGTGAATGAAGAGTAATTAACACGAATCTGTGCCGACGCTATCACTAAAAAATGTCAAAATAAAAAAAATCTGAGTTCCTTCATCCTAACTCCCGATACACAGTTGAACAGTAGGGGCTGCACAAAAGGCAGGCGGGTGAGCTAGAAGATTACGAACACCCATGCCGAGAATTAGTTAACAAAATTATTTATCGCCAATATCAAGCGCCAAAAATATTTCACGAACCACTTAAATGTTGAGGATATTCACCTTTTCACGTCCCAACACCCAATACACGGTGTGATGCTTAGAGCTGCTCGAAACACAAACAGCTAAGCTGAATGGTTTTGATGATCCGCGCCGAGCATCAGGATGGAAAAAGTTTCCCAAGTGGCATCGGTGTCCATCACAGCGAAACATTGCTTGAGATATTTCTGTGGATATTTTTAGATATCTCTATGTTGATCACAATATAGTTTTTTTCTAATCCTGCGTAATCTATACAATGTTGCTCAAACCATATTCCTATAAGGACGGTTGTACGTTCAGCCTCTTACGTAGATCGCGAATGCGCAGCGATTCTTAAACCTTGACGTCCTCGTTAGCTTTCGCTGTCGAAACTTTTTCTTAAGTTGGTATGCATTGCACCATGCTCCATTGCTGTGGGTTTACAATGTGTTCTCCGGTGTCTACCATGTGTCTAACGGTGTGTGCGCTCTCGGTAAGTGTGTCCCCGTGGTATTCATTGAACCCTGCTCACGGGATGCTACTTTTGTTTCTCCTACACAAACTGTCCCTGGGGCGGAGGCTACATAAGATCTTATATGCCTATTCTTTCGTGCGCATTTCCTTTTCAGCCCATTCACAAAGGTATGATAAATCGTAGTGCTAGCTGGGCACAGAGGAGTCTCTAGTGGCTGATCACAATGCCATCTGCTTTAAACTAGGACCACTAGGATAAACTAAGATAACTCGTACCATTGTCCAACTTCCTGTATTATGCAGCACAAAACATGATTCGTGTTCGAAAATTGCACCGCACGCAATACATTGTTCAAGAGTCATTTGGAGTCCATTGGTGCCAGGAATCGGACTGACGTACGCCATACACGAATAACTTGATGATCATATTCTCCTGGCTTTGAGCACCACATTATGAGGTCATGCATGCCTGGGTGACCTTGAAATAGTCTGCGCTAGAATGTCTGCACAAGCTCGCGGGCGTCACGCTAAAAAACCAGAGTGACCTAAGTCATAAAAAGGGGCAGGGCTGTGAACTGCACTAAATAATTTTCAATCTAGTTATCTCAGTTCAAAACCCCATACAAATGTGGAACACTTCCTCTGAATAAATGCCACGGGAGTGGGCGATGAGAGGCACAGCTCAAGTGTCACAGAGAAACACCGAGCGCGCTCTGCCTCTTGTGCCGCACGCTCTCCACTTGACCTTACATCCGGTCCGCGAAAAACTAGGAGAAAGGAAAAGTAAACAAAATACGTACATGTGAAATCATATTTTATAGATGAGGAGCTGTGCAGGGCAGGTTAATACCGCCGCACGATCGAACGGGTTTCCTGACCCTAAGGTGAAGTGGACTAGTGGTCCTAGCTAAGATTGAGGTAGATGCCTGCTTCCCGGCAACAACTTGCTTCAAATAGCTTGTGCGGCATAATGTAAGACATTGGACAATGGCTAGACAAGTTTTCACGGCAACAAGACAGGGAGGCGAATCACTGATGAATCACACCATAATCAAGCATGTGTATGCGAGTAAGCAATGTGAAATCACGGACAAGTAAACACAACATCACGAGAAATAACCAAAACACATTTGGATTTTGTAAACAACGCACCGACTGGCACGATACCTCTCGACAAGTTGGAGTACCAAAAGTGAGTCAGCCCATTCGCTATGATTGCAATGCCGCCCGGTCAATTTGGCAGTCAATTTGATGTCATGCGAACGCTCCATAACGCAATCAAGCGACGACTAACTGAGGAGCATATTTACTTAACAGTAGAAGGAATTGTGTAGTCTGCAGCAGACTTTTCCACTAAAAAGAATGGCAATAAATGGAAGTGAGCTAATTTCGCCATACCCCATGGTGTCTTCTATATCTCCAAATGTGGAATATTCATGTAGCAGAATCGAACGCGCAAACGTTCACAAAAATTGCAGACATACACCTTGGTCGGGGGTAGGTGGTGCGCTCTGCATGCGATCTGGTGGGGTTATTTCCAAACTAACTGTGAGTTGTGGATAACCATAGCTTGCATTGCTTAGGCAACCGCGTGTTGGTACGTAACTGTTTACAGAGTATGAGTTATATGTGTTACTCTGCTGCCAAAGTGCATGACAAATGGCATCACTTCTGTCGGCTCCCGTCAGTTGTACCCCCCCCCCCCGCGGTCTGGGGAAGGGAAGCGGTAGTATCGCCTTCGTACAGTGGCTTCCTCCAAAATAATATTCTGAAGTGGTCGTTGACCAGTCCACACTTTCTGCGAGATTTGCTAGCATGAACACAATCCATATACCATGTCCAGACTAGAGTTGGACAAAATACGTGTTCACCAATATCGACAGTCCATAAACAGGAGAAAGAAATATAGATTCGCCTTAAAACATATATTCGAGGTGGAAAATATTGGAAAGTGGTCCACTAATACAGTTACATCACCCATCCGCAGCCAAACCTTAACAAACAAGAACGTGTTTATTGTAGAATGTTCTTTTCCGTCTGACGCAAAGTCTATACATTCATAGAAGTGCTTCCTACGCACAGATGCACATTGTGGCTCGCCATCCGGGCATGAAGTGGTGGCTGCAGGTCAACGAATCATTTTTCCCTCGGAGTCTTAATCAGACAAGACTGCGCAATGATCCGCGTGGCGCGGCGTGATGCCAGGTGACGCCCCTGTATCTGCAGCCATGGGCGACGAGAAGGACGGCGTCGGAGGTGGGAGAACGTGCTGCCTGGACGAACGCCCTCAGCAGCTGGCTGGCCCGGACGTCTCTTGCACGGCGCACCGCGAGTGCTGCCAGACACGAGCCACTCCGCGCCTCCAGAGGCAAGTCTCCCTCCCCCTCCACACCTCCTTCCTCTGCAGGGGTGAGGCTGTGGATACGTGTCAAGGTCAAAGTTCTGCTGACACGAGCCGCCCACGCCTCCTGGGTGAGGTCCCTCTTCCACAGCCTGAGGTGTACGACAGTGTTCAGAGGGGAGCAGGGGTCGTGGTTGAACGGGGGTCACTGACAAGCTTTTCACGACCGGTCAGCGTTCACCACTCGCGGCATCGGTAGTGTATCTGCAGGCAGCTGGCTTGGCCTGGCCGTTCCTATTATTTTATGAAGCTGTCGTGTGCGGAACGACAGGTAAAGTAATCATTCTACTACATACCAAGTTCAGATTGACGAGTGTAAATATACTAGGTCTACTTGAGGACATGAACCAATTTATCTACGAAGAACACTGTTTAATAGCTGTTCATTCTTGTATCCTGTCTTTGTGGGTGGAGGTGCGCCTCAGAAAGTGCGGGTGCCGATGCCAATTTCAGTCGTTTCTTTCCATGCGTCGCCATAGGGTTAATGTTCAGGATTCTCAGGAGGTGGGGGATACCATGGTACCCACGGATCCCCCATTCTTACGCCTCTGCTTGTCGCTGCTAGGTCTTCTAATGTCGACGTTGCCATCAGGTACATTCATTTTGTTCTGCAGGGAGCGAGTTAATGCACGGGTTAAATTATTCAACTTCCTTTGAAGACACGCATCTCTGTCACACGTTTCATGTGATGTCGATAGTTACGTAGGGCCAGAGGAATGGTACTGGGCACTAGCGCCTGTTACCAACTTATGTGTAATTTACGCCGTGTGTCGGGGCATGTTCTTACTTGTAATAAGCTCGTGAATCTGATGTTCATTTGGCGTGCCCCTCGGCGGCATGCAGCCACTCTCTCCTCATGTACACACCGCACGCGTTTTGCCGAGATCAAGTACCTCGGCGCCAAGGGTGCCAAGCACGCGTCATGAGGACCATATATCATGACTTTCCCGCTCTAGATGCGTCCTTGCCATCCACTCATGTGTGGATTATCGACTGCCGATGCCGTGAAGCTCGAGGTAAGCGAGTTTGACCCGTATAAGTTCGTGGGCTGTGTGTGTTAAGCCCATTGAAGGCGGTATGTGTGAGGGCCGTGTAGGTGGTCGCTGCCGCATGTCAAGCCCTGGCGCCGTGAGGCGCAGGTGCCCGATCTGACCGTGACTTGTTCTCACGCACCTGTCCCCCCATTGTCCCGGTGTCAGTCGCTGCGACCGGGCTGGCGCTTTTATAGTGGCGCACCAAAGGACGCCGCGCACAATGCTCGTATATCGCCGAACATGCCGCCACCTGCTGGCGCGCATCAGCGGGCGGCGGCGAGTGGGGTATCGCACAATGGCGCCGTCCGGATGGATGTCGAGGCTCAGGAGCGGCGCCGCGGCCACGCCCACGGGGCCGCACCTGTGTGGCCGAGGCCGGCGTTGTCAACAAAAGATGCTGAGATAGGGTGAGGAACGAAACATGTCGCTTCGGAACAGCATAAGCCCGCGCTCTGATAGGGGGTGAGGCTAGCATTGTTACTTTAACGGAGTCATGCATCATGCCCCCACCCCCTGCTATCAGCACGTGTTTTGAAGAACGTGGAATCAGACGGGGTTGAAACATTAAGAGAATCGTCTTATTAGCGTTAAGCTATTCTAAAAAGTTATAAGAATTCCTTAATGACACGCAAGCATTCCTCGCAATGGCTTTTTCGTACCCTGTATGATGTATGGTATCTAAACGATGAAAAACGCTGCCTCCGTCCGATCTTAACACTAAAATAATAAGCGCCATCGGCCGGCATCCGTTGTTACAGAGAAGCGGGCATCAGCCGTGTTGCCATCCGTTCCATCTGTAGGTTTATTGCGGCCTTTCCTGCGTGTGTTCTGGTCAGGGAGTCCCAGTTTTCGTAGGCTCAATCTTCGTACACCACAGGTTGATTTCTGCAGGACAGCAAGCCGCTAAAGCAATTTTGCTCATGGTGGTCGGATGGTGTCCTTTGGTTTAACTGGCTTATAAACCAGACAGAAGCCGATGAACTTCACTGGGAAATTGTAAATATTTGGATGCATGCTAGTAACATGGATGCTAGAATTAAAACACGAAACTAAAGCAAATATGTCACCTATCACATTAATTTGTGCCGATTTTGATTTAACATCAGGACTGAACCTCGCTTATGTCTACATGAACCTCACCATATAATGTTTTAAAACCCTGTGACTAATTGTTAAAAACAGAGAAGGCTCGTGCGGACTTAACCAGATGTAATCAGACTTAGGCAGTCAGCAGACTTGTGTCTGGTTCCCAAGATTGCTTTCCGGAAGTAATTAAAAACGGAGGATCATTAAAAATTGGTAAGAAGCAGGATCCAGCGCTGAACTTTGCAGAAGGAACCAGCAAGAGCCACAATCCAGCCTGACACTAAGCTGAGGAACTCGGCAAGGACCAAGGTCCGGCTTGAAATATGCACAGAGATGCAGCGATAACGAAGACCCATCCTGTAACTATGTCGAGAGATTCACCAGGAAGTATGGTCCAGTCTGAAATATGGTCAGCGATCCAGCAAAAACTAAGATCGGCCTGATTATACCGATGATCGGCAAGAACCACATCTCCGTCTTCACTCACGGAAACCAGTGAGACCCAGGACCTTGCCGGGAATTCTTGTCAGAAACTAGTACAGATCCTTGCGGGAGCAGCTATGGCATGCACGTGGCACGAGCAAACAATATGTCTTTTGGTTCAGACGACATACCTTCCTTCAACGGAAGATCATTACTAAAATAAGGTAACCCGATCTCATATTCATAAATGAGCTAATTAATGTGAAGGAGGAACCGGTATCTAGTGTTTGAGAGTGATGCGATGGAACCAGAAATCAGGGTCTGGTGTTTGTGAGAAACCATTGCGAAACAGGAGCCAGGCCCCGGTCTTTGTGAAAGAACTAGTGGCAACCCAGGGTCTGATGTTTGTGAAAAACCAATGGGCGCCAGTAACAGAATTTTGGTGTTTGTGAAGAAACCACTGGGAAGGAGACACACGTATCTTTTTTTAAAAATAACCGGTGAGAATCAGAATCTAAGGTTCGGTGCTTTCAAAGGCAATCTCTGGGATCCAAGAACCAGGGCTATTCTTTGTGTGAAAGGACCAGCCGGATCCAGGATCCAAGGTCTCATTTTCATGAGGGAAAGTAGAAACCAGCAAGCAGCGTTGGAAATAAAATGCACATGTCTAGCAGTTAACATTCAGGGCTTGAAGTTGGCGTTTTCTTTTACAAGTCATCAGCTCTAGTCTCTTAAAAATTCGTAGATGCACATACCTGGCGCTATCTGCATTTGAGACACTTTCTTATCTAAAGTGAATATGCAACTAGAGCATTTGTTAAATCGAGTGTCTGTGTCTTTTCCATACACATATTACTGATTCTTGACTAAGGCGTTGTATAAACATGTGCCCGGTTGAAAGGTTCGCGGCCGACTGTTACACCAGTTACTGCTCATTTCCGAGCGCGCTGCCCGGTTCCCACATACAATGCTGTTTCCGTTCGCCAGGCTCGTCTGGCTGCTCCTGACTCTGTTCGGCCTGACGATGGCCACCGTGCAGATCAGCCAGCGGATCCGGTACTACTACAGCAAACCCGGTGTCGGTGGACATCGAGTCAGTCTCACCGGCGCCGCATGCCCTTCCCGGCCGTCACCCATCTGCAACCAGAACTGGCTCAGGTCAGTGGCGCACGCCCGGCGGCGAGCCGCGCCGCCCGGTTCTCCCGTGCCCCAGCCGCGCACGGCAGGCGCCGGCTGTGCTTTGGGCGGTCCTCTGACGTCACTCGGGGTCGGCTCGTGCCGCAAGTAAAGGCACTCGGGTCGGCTCGTGCGCAAGTAAAGGCTGCGACAAAGATGGACGATACGGCGATACGGCACTGCAGTGACTGGAAGATGGGGTTGTGTCGGTGCGTGCAGGAGGGATTTTAGCGGAGTGATTCCCAGGTGATGGCAAAGGCATGCCCTCCGCTCAAGAGCCCGAGAGCGACGACCCAAAATTCTGTGCAGTCACGCAGTGCTTCGTCCAGTGTCTTTGGTTGTGTATGACAGCAGCGAGAAAGGCATTAAGCTTCCGGTTATTATCTTGTGCGAATGGGTCATGCGTAATTCATCAGTGGCTGTGCATACACCATCGAAATGTTTAGAGAGCTCAGGAAAACGGGATGATTGAGCCATTTGGAACACAGTCAATCGCCAATTATTTGGATGGCTTAACGTTGACCTATGGATAATAATTCTTAGAACATTGTTTTCTACAGGTTGAGTGCCACAGCTAATACAAGTACCTACCACTTTTGGAGGACCTACTGGGACCCAGAGAAATCCTTCAGCATGGCGGACGTGAACGAAAGTAAGCGTACTTTGTTAACTGTTCGTTGTTGCGCGTTCACATGCACTGCTCTTGCGCGTTCTAGGTATGAACAAATTGCATTTCCGTTAGTGTCGTGATGACCTTTTCCACGTTTTCCTTCGTATGCCATTGGCTACAGGTTAGTTCAATCCTGTTTGGGCTAAATCCGTCACAAGTTACCATATTTTCGACTGTGTGTGTCTGGCATACTGACGTACGCAAGAGAGAGAGAGAGAGAGAGAGAGAGAGAGAGAGAGAGAGAGAGAGAGAGAGAGAGAGAGAGAGAGAGAGAGAGAGAGAGAGAGAGAGAGATATATATATATATATATATATATATATATATATATATGCATAGATATAGATAGAGATATATTTACATATATATATATATATATATATATATATATATATGCAAATCTACCATTTGAATCTTAAATACGGCCACGCAGGATCTGATGAAGCGTGCGTCATTTCAAGGGTGGAGTTTGCCACTCCGTCGCTACATACCTTTTAAAGGATATGTCTGCGTTGGAGACATTTTCCACCAGTCTCCAGGACGATGTAAAAATCAAAACCAGGATCATAAATGTTCTGCGGCTGTTATCGCGTTGACTGTCCTTGCACTGTGCTCGATGCTGCTGAATGCCTGTTTCCCAAGCCTCGGCTATATATATATATATATATATATATATATATATATATATATATATATATATATATATATATATATATATATCCTCCTTAAGATAATGCAAAACGGGTGCGTGGCGTCCGGCTAATACACAATATCGACGCCACCGAATTGATGGTATTCGTAACCAATGACTTCCCAGAGTGAATCACGTGCTGTTCTCGGGCCAGGCTCAGTCCTAGCAAAAACGTTCATTGGCTCTCCATATAGCTTATCAACCAGCCTACGCCCGCCTCATGCTGTATCAATAGCAATTCCAGAAGCTTCTGATGCTGTTTTCACGACGGAAGAGAAGCTGCCTAGGGGAAAATGAAGAGAATAATCAATTCGTCTATGTTTCCAACACAAGCGCATGGGCAACAAAGCAAGCTTAGCACTTTATCAGAATAAGTTGGCTTAATCTGGTCACCCTTTTGCCCCGCTTACTGACAACTGTCTTTCACAATTTTTATCAATCCGAATCCTTGAAGCATTGCGCAGCCATTGCGCAATGGTTGACCGTATCCATGCATAAAATTGTTGATGTTTTTGACATTAAGCATATTTGATGCTGTCAAATGCCCCGTATTTTTCGTTTGAGATCTTGTTGGTCGTTTGTCGGACATAAAATACTATAATTATGCTCATTCTGACCACGCACTCAATGGGGCGTCATCCACAACTATTACCCTGAAAATGTCATTGCTCCGGCATGATTTATGCTGCTTCCAGTGGAAACAAAAATAACATGGTGACCTTTCGCTCCTTCTCCAAGGCATGCCTTCTGACAGGGAATCCAAAGCGTGGAATTCTGACAGGGGATCCAGGGCATGGCTTCTGACAGGGGATCCAAAGCGTGGCATTCTGACAGCGGGTCCAGGGCATGGCTTCTGACAGGGGATCCAAAGCGTGGCATTCTGACAGGGGATCCAGGACATGGCTTTTGACAGGGGATCCTGACGTGGCATTCTGACACGGGATCCAGGTGTGTGTTGTGATTGATGAGAGCTGTTGAATTTAAAAGAACGCGTCGATGGTACGTACTTTCTTATTTCGCGTCGTATTCCATAGCCGAAGGCGATACCTTGCAGCAGAACAAACTGCAGGTCACCAAGGTGGGAATATTTCCGGTAATTCAAATTTGGTTGTGCTAAAAAAAACTATTTCTCAAAATCATGTTGCTGTGCTGACCCCAGAAACGACGAAGTTGGAATTATCGATGTACCAAGCCACTCCAAAATAGAAGCATCTCTTTGTCCTCCATCGTAACATACATGCAATGCGCATTTAATGTTAAGTTTTCTATCGCTGGATGATCGGAACGGAAGCTTTTTAGTGTCATGAAATCGGGTACTGCCGAGTCTCTCCCACATCCCTGAATCTAAATCCGTGTGCACCTATGGGGTCCGCACACCTTTGACCGTCACCAACCGAACGCATCCATGACCATTTTGTTCAACAAACTAACCTTAAGCGAGCGTGCTTACTTATTTGAGCTCCGTGGTACACACCATTCTATATTATTTTGTGCTTGCCACGCGCCGGCTGTCCTTCGCAGCGTTCGGGAGGCTAACGTCCGGTGGCTTGGAGCACTACCTGACATACTGGTCTCACCAACGACGCGATTTGATATTCAGGTGAGCTCATACTCGCATTCGGGTATATTCCTGCACCTAGCTGCACTCGAGATATAAAGCGATGTACGCATATATGCTTATATTTACATATATATATATATATATATATATATATATATATATATATATATATATATATATATATACATATATATATATATATATATGTGTATATAGAACTTAAGAAAGTAGATTATCATTTATGTATGTTTTGTGAAAAACCACAGCGGACCTAGCATTGATGATCTTTTTGAATGTTCCCTCAGAAAATCTGATGAAAGCTTTAGCTGCTGATCGATGTTCCTTTAAAATAGCACCAAAGCTCATGATACAAAGAAGATGCAGATTGTCGTACTGCACTGCATGGCATCAATTATATTTACAAACTTCGCATACTGCATTGGACATTTTCTAGAGTGACAGTCTTAGACAGAATCGATATAATCGCATGGATTGCATAGTTGCAAAATTCAAGTTATCTCGTGACGGCTGTATCTCGTTTGAAGAACGGTTAGTGCGTGCTTTGATTTTTGGTTTCGGTTTTAGACACTGTATCGTGGTCCGGTTGTTCTGGGCTTCCAGAGTACGCCCATTGTAATCTTTGTCGGCTAGTTGACTCGCCTAAGCTCCTAGCACACAAGGGGCCATGCCGATCAATATTTGACCCGCGCCCGGCCGGGGGAAGCTGACTTCCGCCCACGGTTTTTCAAACGCAGATAAAAAACGAACGCTCGCAGCGACACAAAATTTCAGTTCCCCTTTGTCCACCAATTTGGCATCCTTGTGCAGAGTTGAAGCGTTGATCCACCAAGATCAGTGAGCTATGTCAGGCCAAATAGGTCAGCCTCTAAAAAATTGTGATCCGCATAACTTGTTTGTGGGTCACTTGCCATTGCTCAAACTTGGCAGAGTAATAGTGCACGATGATACGTAAAGTTTGTTCATTTCAGATTTTTCGAAACAGGCGAGGTCAGCAACCTGAAGTCAGATCAGTTAATATTATTTTAGGGAAAATAATGTAAATTTGTGCGGTTTTTCGTGTAGTTTTGGTGTTGTCATATAACACATGCGCAGCCATCATATGGCCACAGAGCACATGACCTTCGCCCAGAACATAAGCCACCTCTATGGGTGTTTTCTGCAAAACACATGCTGAACTCAAAACAGGCAGTTTGTGGGTAATTTTGGACGCGGAATTCGAATGCTCCTCTGAAAACATGTTGCGATATGATGCTAATACATACTGAAGACACAATACGTCACATATTCAAGTGCATGTCGCGTGTGCATATCCGAGGGCAGTGACCCTCTGTCTTCAGTAGACGAGAGGCTAGATGAGCGTGTGCGACGCGTGTAATCACCTCCATACCGTGTTTTTGAAGCTCATGACGAATATATTCATTTACCAACCTGTCCGTTCTCAGGTTGTTGCAAATACATTGCCAAGCGTCGAAGGGACTATGTATTAAGTATACAAGAGCTGTGAGATCTTGAGTACCTACATGTGTACAATACGTCATATGAGAATAGATATGGCCATGGCCATATATATTCTCATCGCCACAGAAAAGCTTTGTACTGGTCATTTTGACACGGTTAGCACTTCAAATTTTTCATTGGATGATTAATAAATTTGGCCTAAGCTGTCCCCAGCTGACCTGTAGGTCAAATTGAAATGTTGTCCTTGTGTCTGAAATATTTTTGTTTCACAGCTCCACCTAATGAATAAACTCAGAAGCACACTAGAAATAGTGCTATTCTTATAGGTTACTCGTCGACCAATTTTGAATGGTGACGTGATCTGATTTGACCCTTGTTGGAAACGGAAATGGTCCGAGTTGATTCCCCACATCCTTAACGCTTATTTCCGTGCTCTTGATGTCTGTCTTGACGTGTTAACATAGATTTGAACTGCATCCATCAGAACGACCATTTTCGACATCTCGTGACCTATGGTGACCCAATTTTCACCTAAAATCACAAATTTGACGCACATTCTTCACTTTCTTACGATACCTTTATAACGGTATCCTTGTTTTTCATACGATGGCTGGAAATTAGGGATCACAGGGAACAGAAATCAATTCCTCCCGGCCTGGCGCAGGTTCAAAACGCAGTGGACATAAGCCCGTATTATATTGCTTCTGTACCTGTCTGGACATATGGTCTGTTTGCTCAGGCATTTGCCGGCTTCAGCAGGGCTTCGATGGATACTGGTTGTGAAGGCTATACACAAAAGTGTTTGCGGTCATTATAAGGGAGGACTTAGTTGAACTCTGGAAACATCTAAAAAGATAATCACTGTTGAGTTTGCTGGGTACACACACACACACACACACACACACACACACACACACACACACACACACACACACACACACACACACACACACACACACACACACACACACACACCACACACACCACACACACAGCACACACACACACACACACACACACACACACACACACACACACACACACACACACCACACACACACACACACACACACACACAACACACACACACACACACACACACACCACCACCAATATATATATATATATATATATATATATATATATATATATATATATATATATATACCTGACCAGCTGCATATGTAGAACAGGCGACTGTCGCAGCGACAGCTGGGATGGTGTCCTGCACGCTCAAAAGGCAGCTGCTGCGGCGGGGTTTGTCCCCCAGCTGCAGCTGGCATGGGAAGCACAACAACTGCGGCGCCCGGCAGTTCAAGCGGACGTTCACAGACTACGGTCTGTGCTACACATTTAACCACTACATGCGAACGCCGCTGGTGTCGGAGCTGAGCGGCTCCAAGTACGGCCTGCAGCTGGTGCTGAACGTGGAGCAGTACGAGTACGTCCGAGGTCCGGAGATCACGGCAGGTACCCGTGGCGATGCTGCTGGCAATGATCGCGATCGTAATATCGGTGATGATGATGATGCAATTCATGATAATTATCGTACTGATAACAATGGCTGCATAATGTTGGTAATGGCGATATTATCAGTCGCGCTTATGACACTGCTACTGATAATGCTGCTGATGTTGATGATCCGCATGGTTATGCTGCTGATAATTGCAGATGTGATGACGGCGGCGTGCCTGCCTTGGTGTAGCGGCCATTTGCAGCCTAACAGTCGGTGTCCGTGGCGCAGGTGTGAAGGTGCTCGCCCACCACCAGCGGCAGCCGGCCATGATGCAAAACTCGGGCGTGTACGTGCCCGTGGGGTTCAAGGCGGACGTGGACCTCCGACTGAAGACGCGGACCAACGTTCCGCCCCCGCATGGCAGGTCGGCAACGCCAGCCGATTCTAGCACCGACAGTCGCGATTGGGCAGCTCCTGCTAGCCTAATCCGCGTGCATGTGTTTTAAAACGGGATGATCAGTTTCCAGAACGAGCAGTAACAAAGCGAAGGTCATAGTGATTTCGTCCAAGCTCGCACAACACGATTTTCTCAGATTCCCCAGTTTTGAAAAGGTCCGAGGGTTATTTAGAGCGTCATTCAAAACTTTCTCTGATTGTGATTTGAAGGTGAAAGGTCGGATAGTGCACCAGGGGCAAACTTTACCTCCCGCAATATGATGTTATTTTCGGCGGCATTGTTGGTTAGTTTCTAGTCATTGGATGATTCAATGACTTCTTGAGCCTCTTTAATCTGGGAAGGAGGTTGAAAGGGCAAAGTTTTGGAGTCCACAATTTGCTCTTAACGTCATTATATTTAGACAACTTGATGTGACAGTCCATGTTTAGGAAACGCGTTGCTACCAATGCAAACGGAAAATTGTACCGAACGATCCAGACATTGGTTGTGGTCAGGGGATAATATTGTTGGAGCGCGAGCTTAGGACAAAATCGACGGTCGCGCACACTAGGCACGGAACATCTTGACCTTAAACTGGTTTTGTACCACCGATTAGCGGGGACATAGCACCCCCAAACTCATATATTGCCATCAACACTGCAATGGGGCTATTGGGTGCACTGAATTCATTTCGGAGATTTTTAGCTGGATCCGACTGATGACTTTTGATGTATATATATATATATATATATATATTGAAATGCATTTTGAGATATATCTAAGATATATATCCACCAAAGCTAGGGGAGCCGCCATTCCTGGAGTCTTTGGGGCCACTATATACACCTGGGATTCTCTGTCACAGCTTGAGGCGCGATTTTTACTGGAATTGGGATGGGCCACTCCGCGGGGTATGCGACACCTTCGCTATGGGTTTAGGGCGTCTTTCCGTCCTGGCTTGGTGCCACCCATCCACCAGGGCTTCGGGGCGCCGCGCCGCGTGAGTTTTGTGGCACCCCTCCTTCGGCTTTCTGTAGCAGGGATCCCGTAATCGGAGGAGGGCCCACAAATTTCCTGGTTCTAACAGCGGTGGGAGAGAAGACAGGGCCCTCCACTTGATCGCGCCTTTGAATCATGTGCTTTTTTTTCGTTTTCAGATGTGGTGATAAAACACTCACATTCTACCGCTCATATTCAAAAGCGACGTGTGAGATGGACTGCGTTTACCAGTACAATGATGGATCTTGCCACTGCCGAGATGTCTACCTGTCCGGAGACTTCACCAGGTAACGACTGAAGGGATTGGGCATAGGGATTAGGGACAGGGATAGGAAACAATGAAGGGGATTGGCCCCCAACCACGTCTGCCATGTACCAACGGCGATCATGAGGGTTCTATTCAGTAAACAGTCCACTCAAAGCTAGCCAGTCTCAAGCAAACTGAACGACCAAGCAAAAAGCAGCTGAAGCAACTGAACTGTTGCCGCATGTATGCTATGTGTCGGGCATGACGCTGTACTTCCCATAAGGGAAGTATTACCATCACGTACTCGCTTCCTAGAGGACAGAAGCGTGGGCTCAAAATTTGCAGAATCATCATAGCTAAAGATGAGAATCTTGGAAACAGCAGCATGCCATTAAAATGCGGTTAGCATGCAACAGGTTTTCACGTACTTCACCTGAAAATAGCATTTTAGCATGTCAGACGCTTGAAGCGCTGCACGATGTTCAAGCGGTGGATACTCTGGCCTCCAGCGTCAGCCACATTAAATTGAGAACTAACTTATGTTTAAATTGCGACCGAGCAAGCCAAATAGGTTGGTAAACAGAAAGAGCATAATGTCCTAAACGGATGGGAGAGCGGGCTAAGAAAACGCTATTCCAAATAGATGGGTACCGGGTGGCTTACATGCAGCGTGTAGAGAGTAGGTCGAGCAGAGGCGCAAAGCTAGAGAGAGGGAGAGGGGTAGGGTGTTGATTTTACACCTACTAAAATTTTAGCGCTGGGCGTTGACTGAAAAGAAATAAATAGAAATGACTATGGACGCCCATTTGGAGAGCTTCCGACGCCCCTGGGAGGGGATTTGCCTGTGTGGAAAAGGGCGGGTGCGGTTAGGGACATCGTAACAGTGAAGATTTCTGCTTGTGATCCCAGTCTCAGACTGTATATTGCCATTATTACCTAAGCTGGTACTGCAGGGCAGCTGAGTGGTCATACCCAGTTAGGGTAATGCATAGGCTCCGAA
>NW_023596461.1:13035696-13086654 GCF_011947565.3 Pollicipes pollicipes | reverse complement strand
TCACCAATTCTATGAATGCAACCGAATCGTTTGTTCTCGGTCCACTCAAGCAGGCTCTACAACCAGCGCAGTTATGTGGTGTATAAGTGACATTTTATCGCGGTATGTCGACGCACGGACCGGCAGCCCTAGGCGCCTATCTAATTATGTTGAATTGCATTCATATAGTCATCAGCTTCACGACCAACTGATCAGATTACAATGGAGCTTTCGCCTTCCTACACACCCTTCCAATCATAGAACTCTGGGGCGGGTGCACAACGCGCAACGCCATCTGTCAGATCACATGTCAAATATGTACTCCTGGTTATAGATTCCTCCTACATCGGGGAGACAACACGCCTTGTGCGAACCAGATACAATGAGCACCTCCGCAAAGCAAAAATCGAAGTTTATGGATCTCCACCGGGTAATCATATCCCAAAAAGATATCCCACTAAATCTATCTAACAGAAAAATACTTACTCTCAAAATTGTCATGTAACTGCAGAAATGTCGCTGCGCTAAAAAACGCCCAACAAACCGTCATTGGTCATCACAAACTAGACCTAAACACCCGTTTTATCTAGGTAACCTGTGCATCCCCCACCGTTCTAGTGTCTACCCTGTGTGCTATATTCGTCTTCGAGGTCATGTGCACTCATCGCATACCATGTTATCATTCGTATGCCGTTCCTGTAGCGTAGGGAAGCATCGTTTACAGCCACAACGCCTCACGTCATAGAAATTTGATGGTCTTTAAAATGTTTTTGTTTGAAAAGATGGCGCTTAGGAAGGCGTGGCGGTGAAACGTCTGTCCTTCCTTTTGTTTTGCTGATTGAGATATATAACAGAATATTTGCGTTTTTGTCTGTTCAATAATAATATCAAGTCTCAGTTTTACGTCATTCAAATCATAACTCTTTTGAACAATTGACGCCAATCAACTGATTTTGATTCAAGGGCAAATGTGAAAAGGTGTTTTTTTCTGTCACCGACGAAATTGGGAACAGTCTAAATTGACACCTGGAACCAGGCTATCAAAACCCGCTGCAATATAGCTTCAAAAGTGAAAAAATAATGTTTTCGTTTCGGAACTATCATTTGCACTTAAGTGTCACTTACTGGCCATGCCAAAGGTTGAGCTGGTTAAAGCGTACGCCTTAGTGCATGAGTGGCCAGCGCAACGGACTAAAGTCGGTGGGCAAGTTGATTCGATTAAAATATAAAACGTCGCATGAAAGCAAAAAGTCAAAAACAGGTTTGGTCAGCAGCCACATCTTAACCATAACTGACACGTTGCAAACTCCCTCCCGCCCCTGCATTATCTCGCAGCGTATTGGGGCTATATCAATGCGGGAGAAAGAGCTCTTGCAGGGTTAATGCGTCCAAAAAATCCCTCCCCATCGCTCTGCTATCACTTTTTCACTCTTTTTGATGTTACAAACTGCATTGCCAAGGTGGATAATTTCTTGCTTCGTATCACAGCTATGGTCCATGTCTTTAACTGCAGTGTCTGAAACAAAGTCCATCGTTTTACATAGTGCTCAAAAGGCATATTTCTAGTATATACAATCTGCGTATGGAAAACTTGTACTTCCAATTCAGAACTACCCGCCAGAAATCAGACAATGGAAAACCTATTTCATGCTCTGGGTTACATGGATGGCGGACCAATGCCTCGCTATAGGCCGTGCTTGGTGAGGCTGCTTGATCATTTCGCATTTCGGACGGTGCAACTATTTCGTCGTGTGACGACTTTGTGTAGTGTTAAGCAGCAATTCTGATTCCAGCGTCGCTCATGAACCAAAGCTGCGACTTTTTAAAGCGGCATTTAGATAGCGTCCATACCATATGCACCTTGGACCTAATGGCTACATATCATAAACTCGTAAAAAACTAGAGCAAGGCATGAAATAATTGTTTCATTCACCCGCATTTTGTCATTATAATGATCTTCATCAAAACTGAGCGTGCGGCGCCAGTACCTCACTGAAGCGGCGGTGAGCCGCTCACTGGAGGATCACTGTCTCACTGGAGGGTCACAGTTTCACTGGAGGGTCACTGTTTCACTGGGACTGTCGCACGTCCGGCACTAGAGCGGTGGAATGTCCGACACAGCAGAGACCGCGCATGTCACCAGGAGCGGCCGTCGGGCACAGGAGAGGCCGCATATTCGGCACTGGTGCGGCCGCGTGCCGGAACATAAGAGCACTCACGCCCGACACAGGAGCAGCCGTCCAGTACTAGGGCGGCCGTGCTCCCGGCACAGGAGGGGCCGTGTGTCCGACATAGGAGAGGCCGCGTGCCCGGTATAGGAGAGGCCGCGCGTCTAATCCGGGCACGGACATCCAGCACTGAAGTGGGTGCACATTCGGCACGCATTGGGTACGGGACAGGCAGCATATCTGGCACAAGAAAGGCCGTATGTCTGACACAGGACAGGCAGCATATCTGGCACAGGAAAGGCCGTATGTCTGGCACAGGAGAGACAGCATGTCTGGCACAGGAAAGGCCGTATGTCTGGCACAGGAGAGGCAGCATATCTGGCACAGGAAAGGCCGTATGTCTGACACAGGAGAGGCAGCATATCTGGCACAAGAAGGCCGTATGTCTGACACAGGAGAGGAGCATATCTGGCCAGGAAAGGCCGTATGTCTGGCACAGGAGAGACAGCATGTCTGGCACATGAAATGTCATTCGCCGGCACAGGAGAGAGAGAGCACGCACCTTCTCGAAGAGGCCTACGTCAACAGGTGCTTGCATACAAGATAACCGGTCGATATTCTGTTGACAGTGCCTCTAAGGAAACAAAGACACGATTTTCTCCCCCGCATCAGTGACTGGCAACATCGCTGCAGGTGTTCGCTGCCGTTGTGCGGGCCGGAGGTGCAGATCATCGTCTCCTGGTATAAAAGACGACGGGTCTCTCACAGCAGCATACGGCCACCACGATGAAGACATTCGCACTGATTCTGGTCCTCTGCTCCTCGGCCTGGTCGGCCCCGGGGCCAGTGCGTCAGGACGACTGGAAACCACCTCCATCCGATAAGGGCGACTGGAAACCGCCTCCCTCCGATAAGGGCGACTGGAAACCACCTCCCTCCGACCGCGACGACTCGCTTCCTCCCATTCAGCCACGCGCAACACTCCTTGACTGTGGAACTCATGTCCTGACGGAAGGCGAGTACATGATCAAGTCTCCCAATCATCCATCAAACTACCCAAATAACCTCGAATGCAACTATGCGGTGTCCAGTAATAGCGATATCACCTTGGCCTGCAGCAGCTTTAATTTGGAGCAGCACAGCTCGTGCGCGTGGGACTGGCTGGAGGTGAACGGCGAGAAGTTTTGCGGTACCTCGGGACCACCGGCATCCACAGCCCAGGCCTTCGACATCTCCTTCCACAGCGACTACAGCGTAGTAAGACCGGGCTTCCAGTGCACGCTGACGGTCGGCGGCGGCGGCGGCGGCGGCGGTGGCGGTGGCGGTGGCTCAGAGCTTACGTGTGGTGGCAGCACCTTGGTACGCGACACCACTTACACCATCAAGTCCACCAACCATCCGAACAATTACCCTATCAACGAGGACTGTAACTACCAGCTGACAGCGGAGAACGCAGGTGACACCATCTCCATGTCTTGCTCCGCGTTTAACGTGGAACGGCACTCGTCTTGCTCCTGGGACTGGCTGTCCGTGAACGGTCAGAAGTTCTGTGGTACATCAGGCCCCAGCGCCGTAACCTCGGTGTCTACGATGACCGTCGACTGGCACTCGGACTACTCGGTGGTGAGGAGCGGCTTCCTCTGCCAACTGGAGGTGACTGAAACACAGGTTACCACTACGGCTGCTCCTTCAGGTTCCTGCTGTTGCGGAGTTCCGAACCGCTCCTCCCGCATCGTCGGCGGCGTGGAGACCGAGGTGCGTGAGTATCCTTGGCAGGCGGGCCTGGTCAGCGCCGGCGGCACCCGCACCTGGTGCGGCGGCAGTGTCCTCAACAACCGCTACGTGATGACGGCGGCCCACTGCACGTCCGGATCGTCACCCAGCCAGATCGAGGTGCTTCTCAAGGAGCATCGCATCAGCAACAGCGATGGTGAGATTCGCGCCAGTGTGCAGCAGATCATCAACCACCCGAGCTACTCGTCCGCGTCCGGCTCCGGCTACGACTTCTCGCTGCTGAAGCTGACCAACCCCATCACTTTCCCAAGTGACAACTCGCTGGCGCCAGTGTGCCTGCCCACCGCCGGTAACGACTTTGTCGGCGCCGACGCAATCGTCACCGGCTGGGGTACCACCAGCTCGGGTGGCTCACAGGCCACCACTCTGAGGGAGGTCACCGTGCCCGTCATCTCCAACACCGCCTGCAGGTCGTCATACAGCAGCATCAACCCGTCCATGATCTGTGCCGGTCTCAGTGAGGGCGGCAAGGACTCGTGCCAGGGCGACAGCGGTGGCCCGATGGTCAGCCTCGAGTCCGACCGCTACTCCCTCATCGGCGTCGTCTCGTGGGGTCGGGGATGTGCTCTGCCCGGCTACCCGGGCGTCTACGCCCGAGTCACCGAGGTGCTGTCCTGGATCCAGACCAACACCGCTGACGGCACCTACTGCTCTTAGAAGAACCGTCAGCTTGGTGTTTGCGCACAGCGTTTGTTTCAGCGCGACTTTCGGGCGCATTGGCTTGCGTCGCAAGTAAAGTCGCCATTCTTGCAGTGTCGGTTTGGTGCATGATGTACCGCATTTGGGATGACATTAAATAAATGCCCAGCTCCTGAAGCGTGTGTTTACACGTGTATCCATGGAAAAACATAGCCAAGGACATCACAACAGCCCACTTGACATCGAGCCGTTGGATGCTACCAGTTGTTTGCCCAATGGAAGTGAGGATTCGCTGTAATTTAGTATTTACATCCTGCGGTGAGTGGATTTCGATTACAATGCCGGTTTGAGGTTTGGATAAACAGATGGTGTACAAGAGACTCAAAAAATCGAGTGTCCAAAATATTTGGACCTTTGTATGAAAATCGCCGGACGTTAACATCCGACATATCTTACCTTTCAACTTCTGTTGTTGATTTGTGGTGGGCTTTTCAGCGGCTCATTTTGAACTCGACCAAAAAAGAATCACTGAGGAAACCATTGGTGGCAGTTTATCAATAGCTATTGAAGCTTCAGTTTTGGAGGAGGTTTAGTGTAACTACATAGCACGGTGGACGACGTCTACGCCCTTGTAATGACGCCAACTGCGCTTTGGCTTATTTCCATGCTGTGTCGAAAATTAATTACGGTCGAATTCATGTTCTCATTCGAAAACAACACGAACAAATAATCTCTCGTCGGAAGAACTGAGGTGTTTGGTTGATACTTTTCCGAACATGCAACAACGTCGAAGTACAATTCTTATATGATCCGCAACTGCAACTCCTCTGCAACTCATTTTTAGGCACCCACTAGCCATCCTAGGGATACCTGATATTTTCCTTGTTTATTCATGTCCGCAAAATTATTTAAAATGATCGGGCTGGTTTGTTCTTGAGGACGACACCACCACCCCAAGGCTGAAGAGACTCATCAATGCAGGTACTTGCAATCCTGACTTTCAGGGTTCAGATATTTCTGTTCGAGTATACAGATCAGTCAGGAAATTAAAGAAAGAAGTAACGATACGTGCGACTCTCACAACATTCACTCATTGCGCTTACATCTGTGAAAACAAAGCAAACATCATGACATAACGGTACAATTAAAATTACCTGCGCTCTGAAACCCATGCAATAGATTCGTCACCTCAATCTTAATCTATTGGGATATTGCAAAACTGAATCTTCAGTACGAGGGTCTCGAATTGCCAATCTCCTACCTGCCCGAGCTGCACGGTTTGGCAGGTAGGAATACCGGCAGGCTACGCGCAGATACCGGGCACGCATTGTTTGGAACCCGAGCGGGTCTGAACATGCAAGCTAATAGCAGCCTACCGGTCACGCATGTTCATCTGCGTTTTGAGCGTGTATCCCCACCGATGTGGCAAGGGCCTGCCAAACATCCAGCGTGCATGAGCGGCGCTCACCGTGCAGACAGCCGCTCATCTGATGCAGCAGACCGCGACCGAAGGCCAGCCGCGCTCTGAGAGGGCCGACGGCCGAGCGGAGCGCCGCCGCCTGCAGTCGGCCCCACGCGCCGGCGCCCGCTGCCGTCAGGTCCGACGCCGCCCGCGCTGGCCGGCACGCGGAGCGGGTTACGGACGGGTGCAGTGTGTTCGTTGTCCGGCACACGGGGTTTACGGACGCGTGCAGTGTGTTCGTTGTCCGGCACACAGAGCGGGTTACGGACGGGTGCAGTGTGTTCGTTGTCCGGCACACAGAGCGGGTTACGGGTGGGTGCAGTGTATTCGTTGTCCAGCACACGGGGGTTACGGACGGGTGCAGTATGTTCGTTATCCGGCACACATAAAGGGTTACACACGGGATGCACTGTGTTCGTTGTCCGGCACACAGAGTGGGTTACGGGCGGGTGCAGTGTATTCGTTGTCCGGCACACAGAGCGGGTTACGGACGGGTGCAGTGTGTTCGTTGTCCAGTACACGGGGTTAAGGACGGGTGCAGTGTGTTCGTTGTTCGGCACACCGAGTGGGTTGTGGACGAGTGCAGTTTGTTCATTGTCCGGCACACAGAGCGGGCTACGGACGGGATGTAGCGTGTTCGTTGTCCGGCACATGGATCTCGGGACTCTACTAGTTCGTATGCCCTCAGATGTGATTTTTGCCCATTGTGCGGTGTATGCATAAAAACGTTTGATACAAGGACGTGGCGCCCGAAATAGTGACTTTATCTGAAAATATTCTGAGTGTTATTGAAAAGGTGTACTGAAATTTAGCGAGCTCCAGGGAAACATCCATAGGGAAGTAGCATCACCGTGACACAATCGTGACATAATCTTATCAAAAATGGATGGGATATATTGGCAGGCTCTGAGAGAGAGAGAGAGAAGAGAGGATATATTGGATACATAGGAGGCTCAGAGAGAATAGGGGATATGTGGCGTAGGATTTAATCCATAGAAGGATCAGAAATAACATGGGTTATATGATATATGGGAGGCAAATGCAGGTTCAAAGGAAACTGAGATGTCCATTGCGGAAAGACATATATATATATATATATATATATATATATATATATATATAATATATATATATATATATATATATATATATATATATATATATATATATATATTACACACCACACGTTTTCCATTGCACCATTCATCGCGTGTCGTATATATTAACTCACGGATCTCATATTTTCCGATAGCCACCAGGCTTATGGTGCCCATGTCCACAAGCCGCGAGCAGGGATCCACCGACTCATCCACGATGTACGTCTGGTAGGCGGCCTTCAAGATGCGTGTTACCTGGACCAGTACCTGCACCTGGTGGTCCAGGCCCTGAAACACGGGACAGTGCACAGGGAAGCAAACGCCCACGACTGAATGACCTCACTATCATGAATATGATCTCGGAAGCGCATATAAATAAGATACTCGGATTTAGTTCGTTTTCAACCGCCGCAGCTCTCGCAATCGCAACAATGCAATTCTTGGCGGATGGCTTCTAACATCCCAGCATGCACGCAAAGGCTGTTGACCGTCGTGGTATGGAACAGACTCGACAGAGAATCGCACGAAATCGAGGATTCGGACGGACTTAGGATGCTAAGCATCGTCTCAACGCGTTCCCTACCCCACACTCCTCAGCATCGACCTTTGGAAAGGAGCGTTTCTGCGTGAAAGTCAGGACCACATACCAGAAAGATCTCGTCAAAACGGGCGACCGTCTTCTGCACTCTTTGAAAGGAATTGTCCAAACTATCCTTCAGTCCCTGGAGTGCCAGCGTCACCTGGTGGAACAATGACGCGTTAGCTGTGGCGAACAAACACACCAAGCTGCGTTATCGTGTGCGCGCAATTCTATTTCCATAGCAGACATCTCGCACTGTTGCGTGCCCAGCTGCTCACAATGAACACTGTAAACAAGTGAGCTCCAGAGTCCAGGCTTACCAAAGTGAGCAATGTAATCCTATGCACTCCGACCTCTAGCAAAATCCGGGCTGCCCGACGTGACTTTCTTGAAACGGTACGCTCCCGACTACCAGCATTAAACGATCGAAACGTTTCAGGATTTTCATGATCCAAACCGTGATCCGATATATTTTGAGCTGCACAGAGCGGAATCCATGCATTACTGCATTTCAGTGGGTCAACATGGGAGGTACCCAGTTCAAATGTTCTTTGAACGCACACGCGAGGCACTAAGCACCAGCTCGCCTCGCGCTGGGTGCAAGATGCAAGACCAATGTGTAGCGCCCTACTCAGTTGTTACTCTGCAGTAAGGCCGCAGTACGTGACCGGACCTGTGATCCACGGATGGGTGGCCCCACCACTGCCGTACCGGCCGACCTGACCTCGGTGGACCCACCACAGCCGTACCGGCCGACCAGACCTCGGTGGCCCCACCACAGTTGTCCCGGCCGACCTGACCTCGGTGGACCCACCACAGCCGTCCCGGCCGGTCTGACCTCGGTGGCCCCACCACAGCCGTGCCGGCCGACCTGACCTCGGTGGCCCCACCACAGCCGTCCCGGCCGGTCTGACCTCGGTGGCCCCACCACAGCCGTACCGGCCGACCTGACCTCGGTGGCCCCACCACTACCGTCCCGGCCGACCTGACCCCGGTGGACCCACCACAGCCGTACCGGCCGACCTGACCTCGGTGGCCCCACCACTACCGTCCCGGCCGACCTGACCTCGGTGGCCCCACCACAGCCGTACCGGCCGACCTGATGTCAAGTGCCATCTGACCTGGTCGGTGATCTCCCGGGTGCGCCGCACTCGGGACGGGTGTACGCGCTCGTGCGTATTCAGACTCTGCAGGAAGCGGTGACGCGCCTCGCGGTACTTGCCCGGGTGACCTCCGACCACATTCGGAGCGCTCTTGTACGACAGCTTCGAATAGGTTACACTGAAACAGATTGTGCGACAGCTGCGAATAGGCTACTCTGATACAGATTGTACGACAGCTCCGATTAGGTTACACTGAAACAGATTGTGCGACAGTCTCAAATGGGCTACTCTGAAACAGATTGTACGACAGCTCCGATTAGGTTACACTGAAACAGATTGTACGACAGCCTCAAATAGGCTACTCTCAAACAGATTGTACAACAGCTCCGATTAGGTCACACTGAAACAGATTGTGCGACAGCCTCAAATAGACTACTCTGAAATAGATTGTACAACAGCTCCGATTAGGTTACATTGAAACAGATCGCTCAGCCTCAACGCACGGCGCGTGGAGTACATGGGACGACCTGATAAAGTGGAGCACAGTACAATGAGACATGGAGGGAGAATCATTGCTGACCGTAATCTGACGGACAGATAACATGTTTCAACACACGCTAATGACTCCTCAAACTTTCTATTTGAACTCCACCCGCCAGTTCAACTCAGATGCTTTGCTACTTGTTCTTTGTTGCGTGCTAAAGAAGTACTCGAACGCATGTGTGAGGAAGGACTTATGCGCAGATGTCCAGGCACGCGTCACTTGGTCATGTAACTGATCGTGATGCATCTGCTTTATTTGCTTTGTTTTTGTCTATTTGTTTTGCTACCTTGCATACCCATTCACCATTATCACCTCTTAACATTACCCACTTTAAAGTGTCAAAATAGGCGGGAAGGTCGTCATGAGACGCGCTGTAATAACGACAACGATAGAAAGTGCTCAAGACGAGTAAAAACCGTACCTCATCCAGCAATTCGACGGAGATCAGAACAGACACCTTAAATGAATTTTATGCTGTGCCTATTTTCGCTGACATCATATGACCAATACTACTAAGGCACCTCGTGCAGCACAGACAGCATGGCGAGACCGTCGTGGCCAGCGGGATGATAACGAACGTGAAAGGCGTTATTTGCAATTATGTGGACGATGCCAGACACTGAGTCGATGGGGCCAGACACTAAATGCAATGGGTTTGATCACTGCATTAGTAAGCACTTTTCACGAGAACTTGTCACGCGAGGTCCACTGATGTAGCAATCTCGCGCCAGTTCATAACTAACCTTGTTTGAAAATTGTGTTGCTCTGAGAGCGGCGAGTCCAGTTAGGCTTGGCGATTTTAATCAACGACACCCATGAATAAAGTAGCGACCTCCGTAAACGTACCTTCCTTAGATAAAGATGCATGTAACCGCGAGAAAGCAAGCTCAACGCCTCTCCGCGAGCATGACGCAATAACAGCGTCTACCAAATTCCCGGCTGTGCCCACTGACCTGGCATCGAAGTGGGAGCTGTGGCAGGCTTGCGGGCACTGGCAGAGCCGGCCGGTGTAGTGGTAGTATTCCGGCACTTGCAGCGCACACATTAGCCACATCTTCAAGCTGCACAGGGCCGGGAAGCCTGCGGCACACGGCCCAAATGTGCTCAACGCCCCCGCGCCCTGTCCCGATCGGAAGCTGCTGCAAGAAGCGGACGCAGGTTCTCATGAGTTTCAAGAGAGCGCTGCATCAGTTTTGCACCAGCAACGTAGGTGAGGCCACCGCCACATGCAGTCATGTGTCTTTTGGGCGCAGCACGGCGCCCGAACCGACAAATTCGGTCGCAGCATCTCCTGCATTTAATCCCAGCAGAGGTGCTGCGTGCGTAGCATGCCTCAGATCGATCTGACTGGTTGGATAGATCGGACTGACCTGGCCGGTCGCTGAAAGCGCTGTATCATTAATGAGGCCAGCGTGTCGCGCCTAGGATGATACACGACACGTAATACAGAGTCTGGTTTCTCGGTTTTAGCAGCATGCTAGAAATCGACTTGATGTTTAAGTCTGTGCTTGTTTTTGGCTTCTACTAAACATTTCACAGCCTATAATTGGGGATAGCTTGGTACAGACATCCCCATAATAATTGTATTTCAAGGTTACGCGGGTGTTACCATCATGCCCATAATTTTCGGAAGACGTAACCAACAAAATGAATGCTTCATTCTGCTGACGTCATGTAAGTGGTTTTACAAAACAAGTCGACCATATGCCATGGTGAAACCATATGCCACCGAAACCTGCGAGACGAGGACAGAAAATAAGGAAATTTACGACCAAAAATGCAAGAAATCCTTGATCTGGAGGGTAATGAAGGCTCGTTCGTCTAGGATATCGAAGGTGCTATTTTCGGTCTGGACGCTGCGATCTTTGCAACTTGAGCCGGCACGGTGCATTTCTTCGAGGTTGGGTGTGACATCGAGTCGTTTTGTGGTGACTTTAGTTCCGACGTTGATCCGGTCCCCAATAACACGACAACCCCAATACTAAAAGGAGCCCGGGAGGCATGCTGGCGGCCGTTTCTCCCCCAAACGTAAATTTCGACCCGGTAGTACTTTTTACGAATTTCCGCCACTGCTGCAGAGCGAGAGCTTTGAGTTACGTTATTTAAACCAGGAGTGTCGGAACCTCTCCAAAGGAAGGAAAACGATACCCATTTTAGGACCTCTTTAAAATCAACTCAAATATGACCAGTCCTAAAATTTTAGAAAGTTTAGGGCTCAGCGTCTGCCCCCCCCCCCCCCCCCCACCGGCTCCCGCGCCTCCGGTGAAAGAAAAGCACTTTAGCCCTCCAATTGCTCATGACAATTTTTGCATGAGCACGATGTCCTTACATGGTAAAAGATGGCTTAACACGCGTCCGGGTGGCCGGCTTGATACACTTCGTTAGGGTGGGGAGGGGGGGGGGGGGGCAATTTGACACCACCCACTGAAATCTCGGGAACTCAGAAAGCTAGACACACCAAGTTTACAGGGTATCTTGACCTGTACGTGAACTCACATTATGTCAAAGTTTGAGCATTCTCACTTATGACCTTCAGGTCAAATAAGGTCAAACAAGGTCAAATTCCGGGCTGGTCTCTTAAGTGCCTCCAGATCCTAGGCAACTGTATCTAAGCAAAAGGTCACAAACCCATTTGAGGTTAGTGACCTTGTTTAATCTTTTCAGGGTCATGGTAACCACAATCATACAAGACTGCTCTGAGTTTTGCATTTGAATAAGTGGACAAAGATTACGCTAGGCAGTATGCTCCTATAACAAAGTGTCGACCCGGGTCATCCTAGGTCAATGACCTGTTCTGACCACTAAGAAGGCCATGGAAGATGTATAATGCGGTTTCTGCTGTCAATAAATTCGAAATGAGCACCACAAACTATCCTTACAGCAAGCCCTAGCGCAATAAGTCAGATTTGTTTAGACCTTGGTCTTACCTGCATACCTGACCTTAGGTCAACGTAATTTGCTCATTCCATATTTTTGGTGCCCAAGAAAGCATCTCAGAATTATATGACTTCGTCAAACTCTCCGTTATTGTACCAGATTTGACGATTCACTAAAAATTATGTTCGCTGAAGCCATGGCTTGAGTTCGACCTGCCATAGGTCAGTGGCCTGACAATGCACATCTAAATTTTTTATGTCAAACGATCCACTATTCAATTGTCCACAGCTACGCAAAATTTGGCGTGGCTACGCCGCGCTGTTCGGAAACCATTCTGGAAAAACCTTCGTGGGGGTTCCATTTGACCCCCACGTGAGCGCGTGTTAAAACGGTTCTTTGCCCGATTCCGAAATTGTCCGCCCTATTGCATCCAAGCGTTTTCACTTGGAAAGGAGATGCGTCATGGAACTTTGGCAAAAGAAGGATATGCTGCCGGCCCAAGACGTTCACAAATTGTCAAAGTTTTGCCACGGTAAGGGTTCTATTTCATTGGGACAAGGCTATGTTCATTTGACTGTTAGTGCGTTCGTGATTGGGCAAACGTTGCATTTAAGTGCAAACAATATACCCCTACGCTCACTTCCTGACTTCACCTTTGATTGTACACCTCTTTCTTTGAAACTTACAAATACCATATGACATTGGAATTCAAATCGAATCTATCTCGTCGGGCAATCGAATCTCGTAACTCTGCAAGTCTCCAAATACCCAGCTCAACCACTATACTTCCGATACTCTGCTAGCGAACATAACCATGAACAATAACGGAAAAGCAGATAGTATAATATGCGTTCGACACAGAAAGCAAGCGTGCCACAAAACGTCTGGGCACTCTGCAATCACCGCGGTTAAAAAATAACATGAACAACATAGCGGCGTTTCCCCACGTAAACCGAAGACTCTTCAGTAATGAGCAATATGCAGAAAATGTGCTGACGGCAGAACGCGAACACGCCATCGCTCACACCCGGCCTGCAGCATGGCTCTGTGCGCTTTCACCAGCGTCGTCATCCAAATTCCACACATCATCATGATTCAGGCGCCCAACGCCGGATGTTGTATGTGCTGACAGGAAGATCTTGTTCGAGTTGGCGTCTATTCAGGAGGCGACAGGTGCGACAGCGGCTTTTCCGGTGCGACACTTGTGACAGCTGCGACAGAGCGCGCGCCATTGTGTGTGTGTTTCTGAGCTGTCAGCGGCTTGTGTATCAGAGTGTTTGAGGCACAGATGCTGACAAGGATACGCACATTCGATGGCGGCTAACGCGGCTGCGGGCCCGGTGGTGTCAAGACGAGCCTCTCCTCTCTCCTCGGGCCTGGTGTCGGCTATTTGCTTAGCTCTTGGTGCGACAGTGTAAGCTTGCCTTCCGCTCCTCCCTCCATGCTCAGATTCAGAGGGGTAGTTTTCAGTTTTGCTGGGAGAGGCTTCAGCCCCCGAACTCGGACTCCAACCCTCCCCCTACCTTCCAAACTTTGAGAAGAAAGTAAGCCAATCCGCGGAGAAACCCATTTGTTGGCGTATTTTAAGGGGGGGGCAGGCTACACCATTTTGCATCGCTCAGCCCCCCACCAATTTTGCGAAACCTCGCCCCTGACCAGGCCCGAGGTTGGGTCTGCCATGTCTGAATGACACCGAAAGACATACTGTTTGACAGGCGGTGACACACCTGGACACATTTGAACGAAGATGCATGAAGAGGGTGAGATGAGGGGGAGGGAACGGGCAGCTACCTTCAGGTGGTTTCCCTCGCCTTACCTACTCGAACAAGTCTCCGTGTCATGATGTGAAGCTCAGCTGTTCTGCGGGCCAGGCGGAGCCAGGAACAGCCCGCCGTACACCAGAGTAATGCGGTACAGTCTACGTAGCAGGCAATTCACCGCCGCTTCGGAGACACTAGGCATTACCCTAAATGGGTATGACCACTCAGCTGCCCTGCAGTACCAGCTTAGGTAATAATGGCGATATACAGTCTGAGACTGGGATCACAAGCAGAAATCTTCACTGTTACGATGTCCCTAACCGCACCCGCCCTTTTCCGTACAGGCAAACCCAGGGGCATCGGCATCCCAGGGGCATCGGAAGCTCTCCAAATGGGCGTCCATAGCCATTTCTATTTATTTCTTTTCAGTCAACGCCCAACGCTTAAATTTTAGTAGGTGTAAAATTAACACCCTACCCCTCTCCCTCTCTCTAGCTTTGCGCCTCTGCTCGACCTACTCTCTACACGCTGCATGTAAGCCACCCGGTACCCATCTATTTGGAATAGCGTTTTCTTAGCCCGCTCTCCCATCCGTTTAGGACATTATGCTCTTTCTGTTTACCAACCTATTTGGCTTGCTCGATCGCAATTTAAACATAAGTTAGTTCTCAATTTAATGTGGCTGACGCTGGCGGCCAGAGTATCCACCGCTTGAACATCGTGCAGCGCTTCAAGCGTCTGACATGCTAAAATGCTATTTTCAGGTGAAGTACGTGAAAACCTGTTGCATGCTAACCGCATTTTAATGGCATGCTGCTGTTTCCAAGATTCTCATCTTTAGCTATGATGATTCTGCAAATTTTAGCCCACGCTTCTGTCCTCTAGGAAGCGAGTACGTGATGGTAATACTTCCCTTATGGGAAGTACAGCGTCATGCCCGACAACATAGCATACATGCGGCAACAGTTCAGTTGCTTCAGCTGCTTTTTGCTTGTTCAGTTCAGTTGCTTGAGACTGGCTAGCTTTGAGTGACTGTTTACTGAATAGGAACCTCATGATCGCCGTGGGTAAATGGCAGACGTGTTTTGGGGCCAATCCCTTCATTGTTTCCTATCCCTATCCCTAATCCCTATGCCCAATCCCTTCAGTGTTACCTGGTGAAGTCTCCGGCAGGTAGACATCTCGGCAGTGGCAAAGATCCATCATGTACTGGTAAACGCAGTCCATCTCACACGTTGCTTTTGAATATGAGCGGTAGAATGTGAGTGTTTTATCACCACATCTGAAAACAAAAAAAAGAGCACATGATTCAAAGGCACGATCAAGTGGAGGGCCCTATCTTCTCTCCCACCACTGTTAGAACCAGGAAATTTGTGGGCCCTCCTCCGATTACGGCATTCCTGCTACAGAAAGCCGAAGGAGGGGTGCCACAAAACTCACGCGGCGCGGCGCCCCGAAGTCCTGGTGGATGGGTGGCACCAAGCCAGGACGGAAAGGCGCCCTAAACCCATAGCGAAGGTGTCGCATACCCCGCGGAGTGGCCCATCCCAATTCCAGTAAAAATCGCGCCTCAAACTGTGACAGAGAACCCCAGGTCTATATAGTGGCCCCCAAGACTCCAGGAATGGCGGCTTCCCTAGCTTTGGTGGATATATATCTTAGACGTATCTCAAAATGCATTTCAATATATATATATATATATATATATATACATCAAAAGTCATCAGTCGGATCCAGCTAAAAATCTCCGAAATGAATTCAGAGCACCCAATAGCCCCATTGCAGTGTTGATAATAATATATGAGTTTGGGGGTGCTATGTCCCCGCTAATCGGTGGTATAATACCAGTTTAAGGCCAAGATGCTCCGTGCCTAGCGTGCGTGACCGTCGATTTTGTCCTAAACTCGCGCTCCAATAGTATTATCCCCTGACCACAACCAATGTCTGGATCGTTCGGTACAATTTTCCGTTTGCATTGGTAGCAACGCGTTTCCTAAACATGGACTGTCACATCAAGTTGTCTAAATATTCAATTGACGTTGAAGAGCAAATTGTGACTCCAACTTTGCCCTTTCACTCCTTCCCAGATAAAGAGGCTCAAGAAGTCATTTGAATCATCCAATGACTAGCAACTAACCAACAATGCCGAAAAATAACATCATATTGCGGGAGGTGAAGTTTGCCCCTGGTGCACTATCCGACCTTTCAGCTTCAACAAAATCGGAGAAAGTTTTGAATGACGCTCTAAATACCCTCGGACCTTTTCAAAGACTGGGGAATCCCTGAGAAAATCGTGTGTGCGAGCTTGGACGAAATCACTATGACCTTCGCTTTGTTACTGCTCGTTCTGGCAACTGATCATCCCGTTTAAACACATGCACGCGGATTAGGCTAGCATGAGCTGCCCAATCGCGACTGTCGGTGCTAGAATCGGCTGGCGTTGCCGACCTGCCATGCGGGGGCGGAACGTTGGTCCGCGTCTTCAGTCGGAGGTCCACGTCCGCCTTGAACCCCACGGGCACGTACACGCCCGAGTTTTGCATCATGGCCGGCTGCCGCTGGTGGTGGGCGAGCACCTTCACACCTACGCCACGGACACCGACTGTTAGGCTGCAAATGGCCGCTACACCAAGGCAGGCACGCCGCCGTCATCACATCTGCAATTATCAGCAGCATAACCATGCGGATCATCAACATCAGCAGCATTATCAGTAGCAGTGTCATAAGCGCGACTGATAATATCGCCATTACCAACATTATGCAGCCATTGTTATCAGTACGATAATTATCATGAATTGCATCATCATCATCACCGATATTACGATCGCGATCATTGCCAGCAGCATCGCCACGGGTACCTGCCGTGATCTCCGGACCTCGGACGTACTCGTACTGCTCCACGTTCAGCACCAGCTGCAGGCCGTACTTGGAGCCGCTCAGCTCCGACACCAGCGGCGTTCGCATGTAGTGGTTAAATGTGTAGCACAGACCGTAGTCTGTGAACGTCCGCTTGAACTGCCGGGCGCCGCAGTTGTTGTGCTTCCCATGCCAGCTGCAGCTGGGGGACAAACCCCGCCGCAGCAGCTGCCTTTTGAGCGTGCAGGACACCATCCCAGCTGTCGCTGCGACAGTCGCCTGTTCTACATATGCAGCTGGTCAGGTATATATATATATATATATATATATATATATATATATATATATATATATATATGTGTGTGTGTGTGTGTGTGTGTGTGTGTGTGTGTGTGTGTGTGTGTGTGTGTGTGTGTGTGGTGTGTGTGTGTGTGTGTGTGTGTTGTGTGTGTGTGTGTGTGTGTGTGTGTGTGTGTGTGTGTGTGTGTGTGTGTGTGTGTGTGTGTGTGTGTGTGTGTGTGTGTGTGTGTGTGTGTGTGTGTGTGTGTGTGTGTGTGTGTGTGTGTGTGTGGTGTGTGTGTGTGTGTGTGTGTTGTGTGTGTGTGTGTGTGGTGTGTGTGTGTGTGTGTGTGTGTGTGTGTGTGTTTGTGTGTGTGTGTTGTGTGTGTGTGTGTGTGTGTGTGTGTGTGTGTGTTGTGTGTGGTGTGTGTGTGTGTGTGTGTGTGTGTGTGTGTGTGTGTGTGTGTGGTGTGTGTGTGTGTGTGTGTGTGTGTGTGTGTGTGTGTGTGTGTGGTGTGTGTGTGTGTGGTGTGTGGTTGTGTGTGTGTGTGTGTGTGTGTGTGTGTGTGTGTGTGTCGTGTGTGGGTGGTGGTGGGTTGTGTGTGGTGTGTGTGTTGTTGTGGTGTGTGTGTACCCAGCAAATCCTCAACAGTGATTATCTTTTAGACTGTTTCCAGAGTTCAACTAAGTTCCTCCCTTATAATTGACCGGCAAACACTTTTGTGTATAGCCTTCACAACCAGGCATCCATCAGCAAGCCCCTGCTGAAGCCGGCAATGCCTGAGCAAACAGACCATATGTCCAGGACAGGTACAGAAGCAATATAATACGGACTTATGTCCACTGCGTTTTGAACCTGCCGCCAGCGCCGGGAGGAATTGATTTCTGTTCCCTGTGATCCCTAATTTCCAGCCATCGTATGAAAAACAAGGATACCGTTATAAAGGTATCGTAAGAAAGTGAAGAATGTGCGTCAAATTTGTGATTTTAGGTGAAAATTGGGTCACCATAGGTCACGAGATGTCGAAAATGGTCGTTCTGATGGATGCAGTTCAAATCTATGTTAACACGTCAAGACAGACATCAAGAGCACGGAAATAAGCGTTAAGGATGTGGGGAATCAACTCGGACCATTTCCGTTTCCAACAAGGGTCAAATCAGATCACGTCACCATTCAAAATTGGTCGACGAGTAACCTATAAGAATAGCACTATTTCTAGTGTGCTTCTGAGTTTATTTCATTAGGTGGAGCTGTGAAACAAAAATATTTCAGACACAAGGACAACATTTCAATTTGACCTACAGGTCAGCTGGGGACAGCTTAGGCCAAATTTATTAATCATCCAATGAAAAATTTGAAGTGCTAACCGTGTCAAAATGACCAGTACAAAGCTTTTCTGTGGCGATGAGAATATATATGGCCATGGCCATATCTATTCTCATATGACGTATTGTACACATGTAGGTACTCAAGATCTCACAGCTCTTGTATACTTAATACATAGTCCCTTCGACGCTTGGCAATGTATTTGCAACAACCTGAGAACGGACAGGTTGGTAAATGAATATATTCGTCATGAGCTTCAAAAACACGGTATGGAGGTGATTACACGCGTCGCACACGCTCATCTAGCCTCTCGTCTACTGAAGACAGAGGTCACTGCCCTCGGATATGCACACGCGACATGCACTTGAATATGTGACGTATTGTGTCTTCAGTATGTATTAGCATCATATCGCAACATGTTTTCAGAGGAGCATTCGAATTCCGCGTCCAAAATTACCCACAAACTGCCTGTTTTGAGTTCAGCATGTGTTTTGCAGAAAACACCCATAGAGGTGGCTTATGTTCTGGGCGAAGGTCATGTGCTCTGTGGCCATATGATGGCTGCGCATGTGTTATATGACAACACCAAAACTACACGAAAAACCGCACAAATTTACATTATTTTCCCTAAAATAATATTAACTGATCTGACTTCAGGTTGCTGACCTCGCCTGTTTCGAAAAATCTGAAATGAACAAACTTTACGTATCATCGTGCACTATTACTCTGCCAAGTTTGAGCAATGGCAAGTGACCCACAAACAAGTTATGCGGATCACAATTTTTTAGAGGCTGACCTATTTGGCCTGACATAGCTCACTGATCTTGGTGGATCAACGCTTCAACTCTGCACAAGGATGCCAAATTGGTGGACAAAGGGGAACTGAAAATTTTGTGTCGCTGCGAGCGTTCGTTTTTTATCTGCGTTTGAAAAACCGTGGGCGGAAGTCAGCTTCCCCCGGCCGGGCGCGGGTCAAATATTGATCGGCATGGCCCCTTGTGTGCTAGGAGCTTAGGCGAGTCAACTAGCCGACAAAGATTACAATGGGCGTACTCTGGAAGCCCAGAACAACCGGACCACGATACAGTGTCTAAAACCGAAACCAAAAATCAAAGCACGCACTAACCGTTCTTCAAACGAGATACAGCCGTCACGAGATAACTTGAATTTTGCAACTATGCAATCCATGCGATTATATCGATTCTGTCTAAGACTGTCACTCTAGAAAATGTCCAATGCAGTATGCGAAGTTTGTAAATATAATTGATGCCATGCAGTGCAGTACGACAATCTGCATCTTCTTTGTATCATGAGCTTTGGTGCTATTTTAAAGGAACATCGATCAGCAGCTAAAGCTTTCATCAGATTTTCTGAGGGAACATTCAAAAAGATCATCAATGCTAGGTCCGCTGTGGTTTTTCACAAAACATACATAAATGATAATCTACTTCCTTAAGTTCTATATACATATATATATATATATATATATATATATATATATATATATATATATATATATATATATATATATATATATATATGTAAATATAAGCATATATGCGTACATCGCTTTATATCTCGAGTGCAGCTAGGTGCAGGAATATATCCGAATGCGAGTATGAGCTCACCTGAATATCAAATCGCGTCGTTGGTGAGACCAGTATGTCAGGTAGTGCTCCAAGCCACCGGACGTTAGCCTCCCGAACGCTGCGAAGGACAGCCGGCGCGTGGTAAGCACAAAATAATATAGAATGGTGTGTACCACGGAGCTCAAATAAGTAAGCACGCTCGCTTAAGGTTAGTTTGTTGAACAAAATGGTCATGGATGCGTTCGGTTGGTGACGGTCAAAGGTGTGCGGACCCCATAGGAGCACACGGATTTAGATTCAGGGATGTGGGAGAGACTCGGCAGTACCCGATTTCATGACACTAAAAAGCTTCCGTTCCGATCATCCAGCGATAGAATACTCAGCATTAAATGCGCATTGCATGTATGTTACGATGGAGGACAAAGAGATGCCTCTATTTTGGAGTGGCTTGGTACATCGATAATTCCAACTTCGTCGTTTCTGGGGTCAGCACAGCAACATGATTTTGAGAAATAGTTTTTTTTAGCACAACCAAATTTGAATTACCGGAAATATTCCCACCTTGGTGACCTGCAGTTTGTTCTGCTGCAAGGTATCGCCTTCGGCTATGGAATACGACGCGAAATAAGAAAGTACGTACCATCGACGCGTTCTTTTAAATTCAACAGCTCTCATCAATCACAACACACACCTGGATCCCGTGTCAGAATGCCACGTCAGGATCCCCTGTCAAAAGCCATGTCCTGGATCCCCTGTCAGAATGCCACGCTTTGGATCCCCTGTCAGAAGCCATGCCCTGGATCCCCTGTCAGAATTCCACGCTTTGGATTCCCTGTCAGAAGGCATGCCTTGGAGAAGGAGCGAAAGGTCACCATGTTATTTTTGTTTCCACTGGAAGCAGCATAAATCATGCCGGAGCAATGACATTTTCAGGGTAATAGTTGTGGATGACGCCCCATTGAGTGCGTGGTCAGAATGAGCATAATTATAGTATTTTATGTCCGACAAACGACCAACAAGATCTCAAACGAAAAATACGGGGCATTTGACAGCATCAAATATGCTTAATGTCAAAAACATCAACAATTTTATGCATGGATACGGTCAACCATTGCGCAATGGCTGCGCAATGCTTCAAGGATTCGGATTGATAAAAATTGTGAAAGACAGTTGTCAGTAAGCGGGGCAAAAGGGTGACCAGATTAAGCCAACTTATTCTGATAAAGTGCTAAGCTTGCTTTGTTGCCCATGCGCTTGTGTTGGAAACATAGACGAATTGATTATTCTCTTCATTTTCCCCTAGGCAGCTTCTCTTCCGTCGTGAAAACAGCATCAGAAGCTTCTGGAATTGCTATTGATACAGCATGAGGCGGGCGTAGGCTGGTTGATAAGCTATATGGAGAGCCAATGAACGTTTTTGCTAGGACTGAGCCTGGCCCGAGAACAGCACGTGATTCACTCTGGGAAGTCATTGGTTACGAATACCATCAATTCGGTGGCGTCGATATTGTGTATTAGCCGGACGCCACGCACCCGTTTTGCATTATCTTAAGGAGAGGATATATATATATATATATATATATATATATATATATATATATATATATATATATATATATATATATATAGCCGAGGCTTGGGAAACAGGCATTCAGCAGCATCGAGCACAGTGCAAGGACAGTCAACGCGATAACAGCCGCAGAACATTTTATGATCCTGGTTTTGATTTTTACATCGTCCTGGAGACTGGTGGAAAATGTCTCCAACGCAGACATATCCTTTAAAAGGTATGTAGCGACGGAGTGGCAAACTCCACCCTTGAAATGACGCACGCTTCATCAGATCCTGCGTGGCCGTATTTAAGATTCAAATGGTAGATTTGCATATATATATATATATATATATATATATATATATGTAAATATATCTCTATCTATATCTATGCATATATATATATATATATATATATATATATATATATCTCTCTCTCTCTCTCTCTCTCTCTCTCTCTCTCTCTCTCTCTCTCTCTCTCTCTCTCTCTCTCTCTCTCTCTCTCTCTCTCTCTCTCTCTCTCTCTCTTGCGTACGTCAGTATGCCAGACACACACAGTCGAAAATATGGTAACTTGTGACGGATTTAGCCCAAACAGGATTGAACTAACCTGTAGCCAATGGCATACGAAGGAAAACGTGGAAAAGGTCATCACGACACTAACGGAAATGCAATTTGTTCATACCTAGAACGCGCAAGAGCAGTGCATGTGAACGCGCAACAACGAACAGTTAACAAAGTACGCTTACTTTCGTTCACGTCCGCCATGCTGAAGGATTTCTCTGGGTCCCAGTAGGTCCTCCAAAGTGGTAGGTACTTGTATTAGCTGTGGCACTCAACCTGTAGAAAACAATGTTCTAAGAATTATTATCCATAGGTCAACGTTAAGCCATCCAAATAATTGGCGATTGACTGTGTTCCAAATGGCTCAATCATCCCGTTTTCCTGAGCTCTCTAAACATTTCGATGGTGTATGCACAGCCACTGATGAATTACGCATGACCCATTCGCACAAGAATAATAACCGGAAGCTTAATGCCTTTCTCGCTGCTGTCATACACAACCAAAGACACTGGACGAAGCACTGCGTGACTGCACAGAATTTTGGGTCGTCGCTCTCGGGCTCTTGAGCGGAGGGCATGCCTTTGCCATCACCTGGGAATCATTCCGCTAAAATCCTCCTGCACGCACCGACACAACCCCATCTTCCAGTCACTGCAGTGCCGTATCGCCGTATCGTCCATCTTTGTCGCAGCCTTTACTTGCGGCACGAGCCGACCCGAGTGCCTTTACTTGCGGCACGAGCCGACCCGAGTGACGTCAGAGGACCGCCCAAAGCACAGCCGGCGCCTGCCGTGCGCGGCTGGGGCACGGGAGAACCGGGCGGCGCGGCTCGCCGCCGGGCGTGCGCCACTGACCTGAGCCAGTTCTGGTTGCAGATGGTGACGGCCGGGAAGGGCATGCGGCGCCGGTGAGACGACTCGATGTCCACCGACACCGGGTTGCTGTAGTAGTACCGGATCCGCTGGCTGATCTGCACGGTGGCCATCGTCAGGCCGAACAGAGTCAGGAGCAGCCAGACGAGCCTGGCGAACGGAAACAGCATTGTATGTGGGAACCGGGCAGCGCGCTCGGAAATGAACAGTAACTGGTGTAACAGTCGGCCGAACCTTTCAACCGGGCACATGTTTATACAACGCCTTAGTCAAGAATCAGTAATATGTGTATGGAAAAGACACAGACACTCGATTTAACAAATGCTCTAGTGCATATTCACTTTAGATAAGAAAGTGTCTCAAATGCAGATAGCGCCAGGTATGTGCATCTACGAATTTTTAAGAGACTAGAGCTGATGACTTGTAAAAGAAAACGCCAACTTCAAGCCCTGAATGTTAACTGCTAGACATGGGCATTTTATTTCCAACGCTGCTTGCTGGTTTCTACTTTCCCTCATGAAAATGAGACCTTGGATCCTGGATCCGGCTGGTCCTTTCACACAAAGAATAGCCCTGGTTCTTGGATCCCAGAGATTGCCTTGAAAGCACCGAACCTTAGATTCTGATTCTCACCGGTTATTTTTTAAAAAAAAGATACGTGTGTCTCCTTCCCAGTGGTTTCTTCACAAACACCAAAATTCTGTTACTGGCGCCCATTGGTTTTTCACAAACATCAGACCCTGGGTTGCCACTAGTTCTTTCACAAAGACCGGGGCCTGGCTCCTGTTTCGCAATGGTTTCTCACAAACACCAGACCCTGATTTCTGGTTCCATCGCATCACTCTCAAACACTAGATACCGGTTCCTCCTTCACATTAATTAGCTCATTTATGAATATGAGATCGGGTTACCTTATTTTAGTAATGATCTTCCGTTGAAGGAAGGTATGTCGTCTGAACCAAAAGACGTATTGTTTGCTCGTGCCACGTGCATGCCATAGCTGCTCCCACAAGGATCTGTACTAGTTTCTGACAAGAATTCCCGGCAAGGTCCTGGGTCTCACTGGTTTCCGTGAGTGAAGACGGAGATGTGGTTCTTGCCGATCATCGGTATAATCAGGCCGATCTTAGTTTTTGCTGGATCGCTGACCATATTTCAGACTGGACCATACTTCCTGGTGAATCTCTCGACATAGTTACAGGATGGGTCTTCGTTATCGCTGCATCTCTGTGCATATTTCAAGCCGGACCTTGGTCCTTGCCGAGTTCCTCAGCTTAGTGTCAGGCTGGATTGTGGCTCTTGCTGGTTCCTTCTGCAAAGTTCAGCGCTGGATCCTGCTTCTTACCAATTTTTAATGATCCTCCGTTTTTAATTACTTCCGGAAAGCAATCTTGGGAACCAGACACAAGTCTGCTGACTGCCTAAGTCTGATTACATCTGGTTAAGTCCGCACGAGCCTTCTCTGTTTTTAACAATTAGTCACAGGGTTTTAAAACATTATATGGTGAGGTTCATGTAGACATAAGCGAGGTTCAGTCCTGATGTTAAATCAAAATCGGCACAAATTAATGTGATAGGTGACATATTTGCTTTAGTTTCGTGTTTTAATTCTAGCATCCATGTTACTAGCATGCATCCAAATATTTACAATTTCCCAGTGAAGTTCATCGGCTTCTGTCTGGTTTATAAGCCAGTTAAACCAAAGGACACCATCCGACCACCATGAGCAAAATTTGCTTTAGCGGCTTGCTGTCCTGCAGAAATCAACCTGTGGTGTACGAAGATTGAGCCTACGAAAACTGGGACTCCTGACCAGAACACACGCAGGAAAGGCCGCAATAAACCTACAGATGGAACGGATGGCAACACGGCTGATGCCCGCTTCTCTGTAACAACGGATGCCGGCCGATGGCGCTTATTATTTTAGTGTTAAGATCGGACGGAGGCAGCGTTTTTCATCGTTTAGATACCATACATCATACAGGGTACGAAAAGCCATTGCGAGGAATGCTTGCGTGTCATTAAGGAATTCTTATAACTTTTTAGGATAGCTTAACGCTAATAAGACGATCTCTTAATGTTTCAACCCCGTCTGATTCCACGTTTTTCAAAACACGTGCTGATAGCAGGGGGTGGGGGCATGATGCATGACTCCGTTAAAGTAACAATGCTAGCCTCACCCCTATCAGAGTGCGGGCTTATGCTGTTCCAAGCGACATGTTTCGTTCCTCACCCTATCTCAGCATCTTTTGTTGACAACGCCGGCCTCGGCCACACAGGTGCGGCCCCGTGGGCGTGGCCGCGGCGCCGCTCCTGAGCCTCGACATCCATCCGGACGGCGCCATTGTGCGATACCCCACTCGCCGCCGCCCGCTGATGCGCGCCAGCAGGTGGCGGCATGTTCGGCGATATACGAGCATTGTGCGCGGCGTCCTTTGGTGCGCCACTATAAAAGCGCCAGCCCGGTCGCAGCGACTGACACCGGGACAATGGGGGGACAGGTGCGTGAGAACAAGTCACGGTCAGATCGGGCACCTGCGCCTCACGGCGCCAGGGCTTGACATGCGGCAGCGACCACCTACACGGCCCTCACACATACCGCCTTCAATGGGCTTAACACACACAGCCCACGAACTTATACGGGTCAAACTCGCTTACCTCGAGCTTCACGGCATCGGCAGTCGATAATCCACACATGAGTGGATGGCAAGGACGCATCTAGAGCGGGAAAGTCATGATATATGGTCCTCATGACGCGTGCTTGGCACCCCTTGGCGCCGAGGTACTTGATCTCGGCAAAACGCGCGCGGTGTGTACATGAGGAGAGAGTGGCTGCATGCCGCCGAGGGGCACGCCAAATGAACATCAGATTCACGAGCTTATTACAAGTAAGAACATGCCCCGACACACGGCGTAAATTACACATCAGTTGGTAACAGGCGCTAGTGCCCAGTACCATTCCTCTGGCCCTACGTAACTATCGACATCACATGAAACGTGTGACAGAGATGCGTGTCTTCAAAAGGAAGTTGAATAATTTAACCCGTGCATTAACTCGCTCCCTGCAGAACAAAATGAATGTACCTGATGGCAACGTCGACATTAGAAGACCTAGCAGCGACAAGCAGAGGCGTAAGAATGGGGGATCCGTGGGTGCCATGGTATCCCCCACCTCCTGAGAATCCTGAACATTAACCCTATGGCGACGCATGGAAAGAAACGACTGAAATTGGCATCGGCACCCGCACTTTCTGAGGCGCACCTCCACCCACAAAGACAGGGTACAAGAATGAACAGCTATTAAACAGTGTTCTTCGTAGATAAATTGGTTCATGTCCTCAAGTAGACCTAGTATATTTTACACTCGTCAATCTGAACTTGATATGTAGTAGAATGATTACTTTACCTGTCGTTCCGCACACGACAGCTTCATAAAATAATAGGAACGGCCAGGCCAAGCCAGCTGCCTGCAGATACACTACCGATGCCGCGAGTGAACGCTGACCGGTCCGTCAAAAGCTTGTCAGTGACCCCGTTCAACCACGACCCCTGCTCCCCTCTGAACACTGTCGTACACCTCAGGCTGTGGAAGAGGACCTCACCCAGGAGGCGTGGGCGGCTCGTGTCAGCAGAACTTTGACCTTGGCACGTACCCACACCCTCGCCCCGCAGAGTAAGGGTGTGTGGAGGGGGAAGACTTGCCTCTGGAGGCGGGAGTGGCTCGTGTCTGGCAGCACTCGCGGTGCGCCGTGCAGAGACGTCCGGGCCAGCCAGCTGCTGAGGGCGTTCGTCCAGGCAGCACGCTCTCCCACCTCCGACGCCGCCTTCTCGTCGCCCATGGCTGCAGAGACAGGGGCGTCACCTGGCATCACGCCGCGCCACGTGGATCATTGCGCAGTCTTGTCTGATTAAGACTCCGAGGGAAAAATGATTCGTTGACCTGCAGCCACACTTCATGCCCGGATGGCGAGCCACAATGTGCATCTGTGCGTAGGAAGCACTTCTATGAATGTAGACTTTGCGTCAGACGGAAAAGAACATTCTACAATAAACACGTTCTTGTTTGTTAAGGTTTGGCTTCGGATGGGTGATGTAGCTGTATTAGTGGACCACTTTCCAATATTTTCCACCTCGAATATATGTTTTAAGGCGAATCTATATTTCTTTTCTCCTGTTTATGGACTGTCGATATTGGTGAACACGTATTTTGTCCAACTCTAGTCTGGACATGGTATATGGATTGTGTTCATGCTAGCAAATCTCGCAGAAAGTGTGGACTGGTCAACGACCACTTCAGAGTATTATTTTGGAGGAAGCCACTGTACGAAGGCGATACTACCGCTTCCCTTCCCCAGACCGCGGGGGGGGGGGGGTACAACTGACGGGAGCCGACAGAAGTGATGCCAATTGTCATGCACTTTGGCAGCAGAGTAACACATATAACTCATACTCTGTAAACAGTTACGTACCAACACGCGGTTGCCTAAGCAATGCAAGCTATGGTTATCCACAACTCACAGTTAGTTTGGAAATAACCCCACCAGATCGCATGCAGAGCGCACCACCTACCCCCGACCAAGGTGTATGTCTGCAATTTTTGTGAACGTTTGCGCGTTCGATTCTGCTACATGAAATATTCCACATTTGGAGATATAGAAGACACCATGGGGTATGGCGAAATTAGCTCACTTCCATTTATTGCCATTCTTTTTAGTGGAAAAGTCTGCTGCAGACTACACAATTCCTTCTACTGTTAAGTAAATATGCTCCTCAGTTAGTCGTCGCTTGATTGCGTCATGGAGCGTTCGCATGACATCAAATTGACTGCCAAATTGACCGGGCGGCATTGCAATCATAGCGAATGGGCTGACTCACTTTTGATACTCCAACTTGTCGAGAGGTGTCGTGCCAGTCGGTGCGTTGTTTACAAAATCCAAATGTGTTTTGGTTATTTCTCGTGATGTTGTGTTTACTTGTCCGTGATTTCACATTGCTTACTCGCATACACATGCTTGATTATGGTGTGATTCATCAGTGATTCGCCTTCCTGTCTTGTTGCCGTGAAAACTTGTCTAGCCATTGTCCAATGTCTTACATTATGCCGCACAAGCTATTTGAAGCAAGTTGTTGCCGGGAAGCAGGCATCTACCTCAATCTTAGCTAGGACCACTAGTCCACTTCACCTTAGGGTCAGGAAACCCGTTCGATCGTGCGGCGGTATTAACCTGCCTGCACAGCTCCTCATCTATAAAATATGATTTCACATGTACGTATTTTGTTTACTTTTCCTTTCTCCTAGTTTTTCGCGGACCGGATGTAAGGTCAAGTGGAGAGCGTGCGGCACAAGAGGCAGAGCGCGCTCGGTGTTTCTCTGTGACACTTGAGCTGTGCCTCTCATCGCCCACTCCCGTGGCATTTATTCAGAGGAAGTGTTCCACATTTGTATGGGGTTTTGAACTGAGATAACTAGATTGAAAATTATTTAGTGCAGTTCACAGCCCTGCCCTTTTTATGACTTAGGTCATTCTGGTTTTTTAGCGTGACGCCCGCGAGCTTGTGCAGACATTCTAGCGCAGACTATTTCAAGGTCACCCAGACATGCATGACCTCATAATGTGGTGCTCAAAGCCAGGAGAATATGATCATCAAGTTATTCGTGTATGGCGTACGTCAGTCCGATTCCTGGCACCAATGGACTCCAAATGACTCTTGAACAATGTATTGCGTGCGGTGCAATTTTCGAACACGAATCATGTTTTGTGCTGCATAATACAGGAAGTTGGACAATGGTACGAGTTATCTTAGTTTATCCTAGTGGTCCTAGTTTAAAGCAGATGGCATTGTGATCAGCACTAGAGACTCCTCTGTGCCCAGCTAGCACTACGATTTATCATACCTTTGTGAATGGGCTGAAAAGGAAATGCGCACGAAAGAATAGGCATATAAGATCTTATGTAGCCTCCGCCCAGGGACAGTTTGTGTAGGAGAAACAAAAGTAGCATCCGTGAGCGGGTTCAATGAATACCACGGGGACACACTTACCGAGAGCGCACACACCGTTAGACACATGGTAGACACCGGAGAGCACATTGTAAACCCACAGCAATGGAGCATGGTGCAATGCATACCAACTTAAGAAAAAGTTTCGACAGCGAAAGCTAACGAGGACGTCAAGGTTTAAGAATCGCTGCGCATTCGCGATCTACGTAAGAGGCTGAACGTACAACCGTCCTTATAGAATATGGTTTGAGCAACATTGTATAGATTACGCAGGATTAGAAAAAAACTATATTGTGATCAACATAGAGATATCTAAAAATATCCACAGAAATATCTCAAGCAATGTTTCGCTGTGATGGACACCGATGCCACTTGGGAAACTTTTTCCATCCTGATGCTCGGCGCGGATCATCAAAACCATTCAGCTTAGCTGTTTGTGTTTCGAGCAGCTCTAAGCATCACACCGTGTATTGGGTGTTGGGACGTGAAAAGGTGAATATCCTCAACATTTAAGTGGTTCGTGAAATATTTTTGGCGCTTGATATTGGCGATAAATAATTTTGTTAACTAATTCTCGGCATGGGTGTTCGTAATCTTCTAGCTCACCCGCCTGCCTTTTGTGCAGCCCCTACTGTTCAACTGTGTATCGGGAGTTAGGATGAAGGAACTCAGATTTTTTTTTATTTTGACATTTTTTAGTGATAGCGTCGGCACAGATTCGGGTAATTACTCTTCATTCACGTGTCTTGGTTCCTAACACGTAATTTGGTCGCTTAACCTTGTTCGTTCGTGATCATAACCACAGCCTGAAACGTCGAGTATTGACCACGCGAGCAATGCTAGCTCAATAACACCGTTTAACCAGTTTCTTCCGTTTTACTGAAGGACGGTGACTGTCAACATCGAAACTATGCGCCCAATACCCCTCTTTCCATTGATGCAAAGTGTATTTTCTGCGACATCAGGCGTCATAACTCCTGTGACGGCTGCCAACGCAATGACTCTTGTGTAAGGTTCACCAGAGGTGCTGATAAATCTTCGATTTATCCTGACCTGCCACGGGGATCCTGAGATGCCAGAGGTGGTTATTTCGTCTCCCCCCTAGCGATCGCGTACGGCCTCTCCAGTCTGTGCGGGGTTAAGAAGGGCTTCTTCCCAAACGCGCGTGTTTTCCAGACTAGCGGCAGGAGCTTTTAGCCGAGACAACCTGCCCTGAGCGAAGCACCTACCAATGACGCGTTCTGTTGTATTCACGCAGGGAAACGGCTTACCGGCAGCTGGTGCGGTTCGCTCAGCGGCGACGGCCGGCGTCGCCAGTAGGATCGCCAGCTTCGGCCGGTGAGGCCGCCGTCGGCCCACCAGTCCTGGAACTGGTCAGGCTTGGCGGCCACGCTCTCTCGTCTGCGCCGGGCAGCCAGCCGGCTTTATAGTGCATCACTGACGTGACAGGCCAAACGGTCGCTTCGATCCAGATCTGGCCGCAAACAAGCTGGGCCGCACAAAAGCTGGACCCGGTGTCGCAGGGACGTAATCACAGCCTGCAGGAAGTGAGCCTTGAAGTTTTGGTAGCACGCCATTCCACAAAATGGTCCGAAAATACAGATCAAGGCGCCGTGGAATCGACATAGCACAGACGAGACACTGTTTGTGCGAAATGGACTGCTGGCGACGAACTCGGTCGTTTACATCGGGTGAAGCGCACCAGATCGATTTCTCATAATGTTGGTCACTCCTCAGCCAGGAGTGATGGGAAAGAGAGGGACAAAAACAGCTCAAATATCTGGAAGAATTGCAACATTAAAACTAGTTATAACAGGAAGCGGAACAGCAAGACACCTTCATCCCTTGCTTGACCAATCCCTTGTTTAGAGAAAGCAATATATCGGTGATTAATTAGAGTGAAATAACTCTCAGTTGTCCAGACATGCGCATTGGGTGCAGTCCCAGCTGGCGAGGACGTCGTGCTGAGTTGCTGTGGGAGAGTCTAGCTGGGTTTGCTTCTGCGCGACACTGTCCGCTCCTGCAGCCCATTGCCAGTGGTCTGAGGGGCGGTGCGGAGCCTAGGGGCTTAGCCATTACCGTGAGGGGTACCCCAGGGCCTTGGAGCCGAGCCATTACCCTGAGGGGTAACCCGGGGTCTAGGGGCGTAGGCAGTGCCCCTAGGGGTCAGTCCATGGTCTCGGGGCGTAGTCAGTACTCCTGAGGGGCAGCCCAGGGTCCACGGGTGCAGCCAATACCCCAAGGGGTAGCCCAGGGCCTAGAGACCTAGACGTTACCTTGGGAGGTAGTCAGGGTACCAAGGACGCAGACAGTGCCCCGGGATGTAGTCCGGGATCTAGCGTCTAGCGATTACCGGGAGGTAGCCCGGGGCCTAGGTGTGTAGCAGGGCCCTGAGGCGTAGCCCGAAGGTTAAGCGTGTGGTCAGTGCCCCGAGGACTAGTCCGAGGTATAGGGGAGTGTCATGAGGGGTAGTCCGGGATCAATGGGCCTGTCAAATATTGTAAGGCCGCGCGTTCGTTTAACATGTCGCGAGCGTCAGCGATGAAAATTACGCTAAAATTTCGCGGATGAGACATGTCAGTGATATGATCGCGTTCGCAGATGTCACCAGCTGTCGCAGATAGCTCCTGTTCACAAAGTGCACGTTCGAAAAAACAATTCGTTATGATAGATAGGTAGAATGTGAGCTAAATATTCTAAGGCCTCAGTCCGACTGCGACAGTTCTCCTACCAGCCAGCCTGAAAACGTTTCTGATTTTTTTCATGAGCGCGAGCTGTTTAACACTGGGTTTCTCGCGCATCGCCATAGCACATCCTCCGGTAATCGAAGCTGGGTGCACAGCTAACAGAGGATATTATGATGAGCAAACTGAGCAAACAATACATCATATGTACAAGCTAATCCTGCGTATGTGACACAGGCTTTGCAGTTGGTTGCCGTTTCCACGTAGATCAGACGTGAGGTGGCGCCTACTCTTATTAGCTGGCCGCAAGTCCGGCGTTACGTAACGGCGGACCCTTCGTTGATAGCAGCACAAGCGGCCACAGAGGTAGCTACGAACTGTCGGCAGCACCGCCTTAACACGGCCTAACATTTCGACCCCCCACTACAGCACATGCTACAATCACGGCTGTGCCACATCATTTTCCTACGGTGCTACTGGATCAGGGCAAACCTCTTCCATACATGTCTGCATTGGTAACTCAACAGGCGTCGTACAGCTCGTGTGCTGACCGCATGGATATGCATCCATTATCCATCAGCACTCTTAGCACTCGATATTTACATGGTGCTGCAGCATACTGCTGGGATTCGTCATACCCAGGACACCCGAGTTCGCCCATGGCCGCAGTGCTCCACCTCGTCCCCCGTCCAGTTTCCATGCCGACTGTTCTTTTCACGGTGACTGCTGTAGCTGGTGCACTGACTGTCCCGAACCGACGTCGGGGAGTTGGGCCGAATTCATCCTTGAGCTGTCGCTGCTAACTCCCGAGAATCGCGGCAGTCGCCGTGGCATACAGGCTTGGAGCTACGCGCGCACTCTCCTATGTCCAGTAGTCCCAAGGACAGAGATGGAACATTCCTGTATGACCATAAAAACATGAACAGAGTGCCATTATGAATATTTTTAGATTAGTTACTTGTGACGCATCGAGACGTACCGCTTCACGCTCTAAAGTGAATTTTATTTTTTTGTATGATCGGCGTGGCATACCAAAGCGTGTCCGCTTGCTCCCGTTCTGTGTGAACCGTCTCGGATCACACGTTGAATTTTTCGTAAATACACAACTTCACTTCACTGAACTACGATGCATCGCATTCCGGCATCTGGTTGACCCACAGCAGCATGGGTTTCCACCGGGCGCAGACGGCAGGCAGCGCCTCTGGCGGCAAATGACCAAATCAGCAGTACCGAACAGACGGTGCCGGCACCCGGGCGACGTGCGTTCGTGCTGGCGGCGGCACCAGCGCTACGCGGACCCCAGCGGCTCGGGCCAGCTGCCGCGTGACCAGACACGCTTGCATCAACAGCTGCCGGCGGCACCGCGTCAGACGACAGCCCAAAGCTGGGCGGACGGGGTGTGACGCTGTTACCGAACAGTCCAAGACCATCGCGAGCTGTCCTGCGCGCCGCCACCAGCAACTGCCCACGTGGGGTAAGGAGGTGGCAGCTAGGTGCCAAATACGCAGCAACAGCCGACCCTGTCCTCGCATGTGCACGACAGGAGGTGTATTACCACATTCAGGCAGTGTCAAACGGTACTGATGCATGGAGCAAGAGTACGAATTGATTTGTTGCAAATCAATCATGATTGTTCACTTAGCACGCACACAAAGTTCGCGTTAGCACGTCGTTCCAAATATATTTTAGCGGACCATCAGCTGCGAATATATGACTGAGTAAAAAAGAAATCAGTCTTCCTTTACACATCTCACAGCGCTAGACAATTACAATAGTCCAGTAATCGCGTCACGCCTTCACGAGTTCTGTAAAATAAACAAAATAATCGCTATTCCTTGTCTACCTGGGCCAGGGACGGCGGGGGAAGAAGGGGGATGGGAGGGGGGGGGGGGGGGGGGGCGGGAGGGAATGGGGACGGGAACGGGGATGGGGAGGGGACCGGGCTGCCGCTGCCGCTGGACCAGGCGCACGCGCGCGCGCGCGGGAGCGCAGTTGTGCAGTCTTCTGCGCCGCCCGGGCAGCCGGAAGACACGGCCGCGCACGGCTACCTCGCAAGACGGGCGACGGCGCAACAAACACATTTCACCTCCTTTGGCTTATCGAACGCAGAGCCGGATTGTCCTACCACAGGCAAGGTGAAATTCCTTTAAAAACCGAACACACCGCCCTGCAAGCAGATATCGGCAGGGCGGCCGAGACGCCAACGGAGCGCCCGTCGGACGTCACAGGAGCGGCTGACGAACCCCGCCGAGACGGGCCACCGCCGCCCAAACAAAATCAAACGGGGCCGGCCGAACGGCCACCCTCTGCCGGGACACTATATCACAGAATAACGACAATACTCGACAGACGCCGACTGAACTAACAAAACCGCCGCGCGCCGCTCCGTTAGAAAGACATGAGGCCGCCGCCGCGGCGCGGGAGGACAGGAGAGGAGGAGCCGGGGGCCGGGGCCGAGAGCGTCAGCAGATATCACAGAGAGCCGGACGGGCGGCCGGCCATCAGGACTTGGGCGGCCGGGGCGCGGCGAACGGCGGCGGCCCGGCGGCGGCCGCCGCCGCGGCGCGCTCCTTGCCCGCCAGCGGCACGTTGGCGTAGATCTGGCGCGGGAAGTCGGTCAGCTCCGGCGACCTGCGCGCGGTGCCGCACGCCGTTAGCGCCCCGCCCAGCCGCGGGCCCGCGACGATACGGCACGCCCACACAACGGCCGAACACGAAGAGAACACTCAGCGCACGTCAGCGACTCGCCCGGCTCCGAACACAGTCCCTAACACAGATTCTTCCACACGCATGACGCCTGACCTATCACAACAGCGGACCGTGCAGACTCTGGGCCAGGATTATGTGGTGGTCGGTCGTGCGCCGCCACAGCGGCGGCCGGGCCGTACCTGGTCAGCTGGTTTTCGGAGACGGCACGGCTGGCCATATGCCGCTCGGGCGCCGCCGAGAGCGGCACGCTCGGCACAGGTGACGGACTGGTCGGCAGCGACATGGTGGAGCGCGACAACGCCTTGGCCTCCTTCGAGTCAGTCGGCGCGCCTGCCGACTCCGTCGAGTACCGGATGTTGGTGTACTCGCGGCCCATCTTCTGGCTCACCTGGGGGAGGGAGGGGTCAGGTCAAGTTCGGTCAGCCGGACAGGCAACCAGGGTCAAGTTGCATGTCGGGCAGCGGTCAGACCAAGCCAGCTGGCTACAGGCGGCCCGGGGCAGGCTACACCAGCAGCACAGAGGTGGGCCAGTCAGTCAGGTCATCCTCCGTCCCAACATACCGGGGTAACAAACTTCCCACATGCACTACACTCCCATGGCAATATGGGTAACGTATTCTCACATGCTCGGCAGTATGCCGTGTCACCACTATTTATGAGTGTGGCTCTGGAGCACGACCGCACAGAACGCCAGCAGCCGCGGGTTGAGCAGCTGACGACACAATATGTCGGCCGCGACCAAAATAATTTGTCACCACATCCGCAGAGAAAAAAAATCAAAGGGGAGCCACGCCACCGTGACCGACGTACACAAGCCCACCTATTACGACTGTGTCACGGTGACCAAGCTGAGGCAAACACATGGTGCCATGGTGGCAATCGGGTCAGAAGACACGTGAAGAGCGGGCGCCCAGCGTCTCTGTTCCCCGTCCCGTCCGTCCGGCTCACCTGTTCCGCCTGAAGCTTCAGCTGCAGCGTCTCAATATAATGCTGCACGGCCAGGTAGACGAACTTGTACTGGGCCTCGGTCTGCACCATGCCCGAGCGCTGGGAGCGCACCTGCTGGATGGTCCTCTGGATGTCGATCTCCGTGTCCAGGCCTGCCGACATCACGCCACACAAACGTCGCTCAAATACTGCCACCCCATTGAACATGCGGCGTTCAAGGTCAATATGGCTATAATCGTCAGGTCGTTCACGTCTGGCGTTCGTGCGCACGGTACCCATACATAACGGACTTCAATTGGCTCTCGATCTATGCCGTGCGGGCAGCGCAAGACCCAAAAATGAGTCACGTTTTGTGCTACCTCACACAAGAAGTTGCAGATGGGTGCTCACATGACAGAAATTGGACTTGAAACCGAGTTACATACAATGGCGTGATAGCCAAATATGTGAATACGAACAAACTGCTTAAGCTCCCAAACAAATCTGCAGCACCACGAGAAGGGGCCAAAACACGAACACATAGCTATATTTACTTCAGCAAACACACCCATCGCCGCCACTGCCACCCCTTGGCAAGTTCAAGTACCACAAGTGAGTGCTAGGGTGGCAATTTTGCACGGCCAGTTTAGCGGCACCTCTAACGTCATGCAAACGTTCTATGACGCAATCAAACAATGCCGTGGTAAGAAGCACAATTACTGGATAAATACTGTGCTGTCCAGAGCAGTCTTTTCCACTTAGACGGAAACCGCGAGCTTCAAATGAGCTTACTTCATCATATCTGACGCTTGCTTCAATATCTTCAAATGCGGAACATTCCCCTCGAGATGTGCATGATTGGTTACACGACTGACATTGGCAAACGCACCGCTGCCCGCCCACTCGCGAAGGCGCGGTATTGCGATTTAGAATAACTGACTACTGCCTGCAACGCTGCCATCTCCCGGCTGTATTCCACGCACGCCGACGCCGCCTCGTACGTCACATCCGCCCCACAAACCCCTCGAGTCGGCCGGTCCGGGGCTCCGCTCACAGCGCCGCCGCTGCCGCGCGGCCGGCGCCGCAGCAGCGCGCCCACCTTGCCGGTCGATCTGGCTGAGGATCATGTCGATCACGATGAAGGTGCCGGTGCGACCGATGCCGGCCGAGCAGTGCACGACGATGGGGCCGGCGCCGGCGATGCCCTCCTGCTGCGAGTTCACGTCGTGCAGAAAGTTGAGCACGCAGCCCGGGTCGGACGGCACGCCGTGGTCGGGCCACGCCTGCCGCCAGCGAACGCGTCAGAGGAGCGGCCGTCGGCGCCGCCTCCGCTAAGAGGGCCGTGTCCGCCGCAGGAGACGAAGAGTGGCGTTTCGTATCGCCAGTGCAGGCGGCGGCCGGGGCGCGGCGGCCAGAGCGGTCCCGCTCGCCAGTCAGCCCACAGAGCCTACAGGGGTGACAGCTGATGGACGCCGCACAAGCGGGCGCAGTCCAACGCTCGCTCCGGCCAACAGCCGGCCCCACGCACTGGACAATGTGACCAGACTGACGCCTCTCCGGCTGGCCCTGCACTGCAGTGTGACGGCCCTCGTCACGCAGCACGCCGTCTCCCCGCGGCGACCGTCCAACAAGAGGGCTACGGATGACGTAAAGACGCCACGGGACGGGTGAGGCTCATGTAAAAACGTGTATGCCGCCATCATATGGACTAAAAAATCCCTTCATAAAAGCATAGACTCAATGCGTCATTAACCCCCGTAGACACGAAAGTGCGGTCCATGCACGTACGACGGAGGCGTTCTGTGATCTCGCTATGAGTGCCGCGTTCGCGTCCAGCTCTCCAGAAGACACCCCGCCATACTCACGGTGAAGTGGTAATGATAGATTTTTCGTTCCTCGTTGGCCCCCTTCTTTTTGACGGAGAAGGCGCGCAGTGTGTAGTCGACGTTGGTGGACTCGGACAGGTTGGTCACCGTCACGCTGCCGTACGTCTTCTCCTCGTCCTCCTCGGGCCAGTACCGCGCGCACTTGCCCTGCGGCCAGACACCAGGCGTCACCCTCAGACACACCAGGCGCCGGAATAGCGTCCAGCACTACGGCAGCAGCCGAAACCGTCATACCAGGTGTCCCCGCCAGACACGCCCGGTACCGGATCAGGGTCCGGCACTACGGCGGCAGCCGACGCCGTCAGACCAAGCGCCACCGCCAGACACGCCCGGCACCGGATCAGGGTCCGGCACTACGGCGACAGCCGACGCCGTCAGACCAAGCGCCACCGCCAGACACGCCCGGTACCGTATCAGGGTCCGGCACTACGGCAGCAGCCGACGCCGTCAGACCAAGCGCCACCACCAGACACGCCCCGTGCCGGATCAGGGTCCGGCACTACGGCAGCAGCCGACACCGTCACACTACCCACACCAGGCCAGATCAGGAGGGTGCTAGGCCGATCAGCGGCAGGGCGTGGTCCAAACGGACAACTTACTTTGCGGTCATAATATCTCGAAATGGCTTCCAGCTCTGACATACCCTGCATTCTGACAGGTCGTTACTAGTTGCAAAGGATCGATACGGAGCTTTGGCGCAACTTGAGCCGCGTTCGTGGTACAATTGTGCAGAGCTTACGACACGTAAAAGCTATGATGGTGCCGCTCATTTGAGCTGTTTATACACCTTCCAAGAACCGTCTCAAAGCAATTGTTAACGGGAATCTTGAGACCAGTCTCCAGCGCTCTTTACATTGGTTGGCGCACGTACTCAATGAAATGAGAGGACGAGAAGTGACAAGCGGGAGTATTCTACATTGCCGACTCCCGCTAGCGCGAATACCGCAGGCAGCGCCGGAGATCCGGCCCAGCGTCTACACCGGAGGCGCCCCCCCCCCCCCTCTCTCCTCTCTCTCTCTCTCTCTCTCTCTCTCTCTCTATCTCTCCTCTCTCTCTCTCTCTCTTCTCTCTCTCTCTCTCTCTCTCTCTCTCTCTCTCTCTCTCTCTCTCTCTCTCTCTCTCTCTCTCTCTCTCTCCTCTCTCTCTCTCTCTCTCTCTCTCTCTCTCTTCTCTCTCTCTCTCTCTCTCTCTCTCATCTCTCTCTCTCATCTCTCTCTCTCTCTCTCTCTTCTCTCCTCTCTTCTCTCTCTCTCTATCTCCTCTCTCTCTCTCTCTCTCTCTCTCTCCTCTCGCCACTCACCCTGCTGCACGCTCGATCTCCTTGGTGGTCATGACGATGACGCGCGAGTTCTCCTGCCAGATCCACCAGAGGCCTCCCCACGGTGGTGGGCAGACAGCCGGGGTGGCGATGTACGTCTGGGGGGCCCTCGCCGCCAGCGTGTCTCTCGGCTGCGGCGGACACATGAGCGCCAGGTGAGTGGTCGGCGGCCAAAGGGGTCGACCCGGCGTGCCCACAGCGGCCAACGGCCGGCCGCGAGCGCACCACCCCACAAGACAAACAGCCCCGGCACAAAGCAGGGTCCGATGAGCTCCGTCCCCAAGCGGAGGGAGACGGTCCGCCACGGGTGGGCACGGGCGGGTAAAGCGCGATAAAATGCATGAATTAAAACAGGCGCTGGCGAGGCACTCCTAGCAACGAGCCCGCAGGCCGGCTCGAAGCTAGCAGATCCGCGGCGCTGATCCAGTCGGCATTTTGCAGCACGAAGGCCGGCACATAACCATCACACGCACGAGCACCACCTAAGGTGTGCAACCGGGAAACTAGATCTCTGCCCAGTGTTGAAAGGCAAAGTCTGTAGTTTGTGACATGACAACAACCGCAACGCGACTACGCGATACTCCAGTCATCCAACCGAGCCCGACAAGCAGAAGGGATATGCGGCCTAGGTCAGATAATGCCTCTGGAACATGGCATGACGTGCGAGGCTGATGCGGCCAGAGGTTTACAAGTCAAGACACTGCCGGGAACACTGAACCTGAAAGAAACAAACATGTGTGGAGAGCGGCGGACAACCTGAAAACCTCAGCACGCAAACGCGCGTGCGTCAGTGGCGCTCGTGACAGCACACCGCCCACGCTCGAAATGATGAGATCCCGCGGCGTTTCCGGATCAGCCACCGACGATCCGCTCAGAAGACATCCGGCCGAGATGACGACAGGCACAACACGAGAGACATCACGCCGGTTGGTCGGGACAGCGCCGACCGTTCCGCAGCCACAGCTCCACAGCCCGCCGTCCTGCAGCTGATCACTCCACTCACCGTGATGTAGTTTGCGTTGATGTAATCGGCGCCCGGTCCCAGCCCGTCCCGGTCCAGCCAGGATGACGCGCGTGTGGTCAAACGGCAAGATGTCTTATATCGGTTCTTGTTGCGGCTCTCCGGCCGTTGGCCCTCCTTGCGCGAGTACAGTGCTTGCACTCCTGCGCTGCAGCGACTCGAACTCCTCCCAGAAGCCGGCGGTGTTGCCGTTGGTCGGTCCGCTCCTTCTGCGGACAGCGGGGCCGAGAGTCACCGGGCGGGCGTCCGGTGCGGGCGGTCGTCCACACAGCGGTGGCCAAGGGTCACCGGGCGGCGTCCGGGGGCTCTCGTCACCACAGCGGTGGCCGAGGGTCACGGGCGTGGCGTGGGGCGGCTCGTCACACAGCGGTGGCCGAGAGTCACCGGGCGGCGTCCCGTGCGGCTCGTACACAGCGGTGGCCAAGGGTCACGGGCGGCGTCCGGTGCGGCTCGTCACACAGCGGTGGCCGAGGGTCACACGGGCGGCGTCCGGGCGGCTCGTCCACAGCGGTGGCCAAGGGTCACCGGGCGCGGTGCGGCTCGTCACACAGCGGTGGCCAAGGGTCACCGGGCGGCGTCCGGGGCGGCTCGTCACACAGCGGTGGCCGAGGGTCACCGGGCGGCGTCCGGTGCGGCTCGTCACACAGCGGTGGCCAAGGGTCACCGGGCGGCGTCCGGGGCGGCTCGTCACACAGCGGTGGCCGAGGGTCACCGGGCGGCGTCCGGTGCGGCTCGTCACACAGCGGTGGCCGAGGGTCACCGAGCGGCGTCCGGGGCGGCTCGTCACACAGCGGTGGCCGAGGGTCACCGGGCGGCGTCCGGTGCGGCTCGTCACACAGCGGTCGCCGGGGGTCACCGGGCGGCGTCCCGTGCGGCTCGTCACACAGCGGTGGCCAAGGGTCACCGGGCGGCATCCGGTGCGGCTCGTCAAACAGCGGTGGCCGAGGGTCACCAGGCGGCGTCCGGTGCGGCTCGTCACACAGCGGTGGCCGAGGGTCACCGGGCGGCGTCTGGCGCGGCTCGTCACACAGCGGTGGCCGGGGGTCACCGACCAGCGTCCGGGGCGGCTCGTCACACAGCGGTGGCCGAGGGTCACCGACCAGCGTCCGGTGTGGCTCGTCACGCAGCGGTGGCCGAGGGTCACCGGGCGGCGTCCGTGCGGCTCGTCACACAGCGGTGGCCGAGGGTCACCGATCAGCGTCTGGTGCGGCTCGTCACACGGCGGTGGCCGAGGGTCACCGACCAGCGTCCGGTGCGGCTCGTCACACAGCGGTGGCCGAGGGTCAACGGGCGGCGTCCGGTGCGGCTCGTCACACAGCGGTGGCCGAGGGTCAACGGGCGGCGTCCGGTGCGGCTCGTTGCACAGCGTTGACCGAGGGTCAACGGGCAGCGTCCGGTGCGGCTCGTCACAGAGCGGTGGCCGAGGGTCACCGGGCGGCGTCCGGCGCGGCTCGTCACACGACGGTGGCCGAGTCACCGGGCGGCGTCCGGCGCGGCCCGTCACGCCCCTCGACGGGGGACGGCCGAGACACGGATCGAGGACGACAGATGAACGCGACGTGCCCCGGCGACGGGAGACTGATGCGAGCCGTCGCCAGCGGCCGTGGAAGAATGCGGGACCCCGCCAGCGCCGTGAGACGAACACGTCAGAGCGCCGTGACAGGAGACGAATGCGGGGCGCGATGCCATGAATGCGAGTAGGCGTCACACTGTAACAAATGCGCCCCGCCAGCCCAGGCCGATGTCAGGCGACAGCGCTGACGGGAGATGACCTTGACCTGTAGCTCCCTGACGCGGTTGTCGATGCCGCTGGCGTTGATGCGCGTGGCGTTGAAGGGCATCTTCAGGTGTACCACGGTGCCGGTCGTCTCCACCATCGGGTTCCGCTTGTAGTTGTCCACCAGTTCGGCCAGGCTGTCGAAGCGCGTGCCGCCGCCCACGTCGTACTTTGCCGTCCTAGGGGGGCGTCACACGCGTCAGCGCACGCCGCTGGCGGGCGGCTGCAGCCTCACTGGCACCACGCGCCGCCCGACGCACTCCGCAGTCGGCGCTGCACCACGCACCAGCGACTGCCATCGAAGGCTCGTCATTACACTCCGTCTGAAGATAACCACACAGAAGACAGGCTATCCACTTTTGGCAGCGCAACGCTCCACATTTTGTGAAGTTTCCTGCGTGTCTCCGGACACGGGGGCTGCGCCAGAATACGATGGATGGGTTGATACGCGGACGCGTCAGAGCACGCTCGAGTCGGTCTCCTCGCAAAACTCAACCAGCTCCAATACCGTGTTTACCTGCGTTGCGTTCAAAGCGAGGCAGCACCGTTCAAAGCCCTACCCCACCTGGGTCTTGTCTCTCACCTGACAGCGTATCATGACGTGCGTGATCCGCTCATCAGTTCTCACGGACAGGACGTAGTCGCCCAGGCTTGCTCAGCGACTCCCGCACCAGGAAGCTGCCGTTCTTGCCCTTCTCCAGCATCAACTTCTCGGCCTCGCGTCCCGGTTAGGTGGCCATGGAACCACCTGGCGGCCGGCGGAGAAGGCGACGTTACACGGCAGTGCCGCCAGCAGAGGGAGCGGCGCACGGCACGCCGGCAGACACGCAGCCTCCCGGCACGAGGACCGGCGCTGGCCGCCCCGCGCCGCCGTCTGGCGGCCTGCAGACCGACGCGGGCAGCGGACTGGAGAGGGCGCGGGCCGCCGTCAGCGCGGTGGCGGGGAGGAGGCGAGCTGCTGTCAGTCCCGCCGGTAACTGGCCCCAATGGCGGGGAGCGGAGGCGCCGGGCGACGAACCACGACGACGACGTCGGCGCCCTACTGTCGTGCCCACACATCTGAGCCCGCAAGGAATGCTGCCCGCCGGCCCCGCCGGCTGCCGAGCCCGCACCCGAAACCCCGACGGCGAACAGTCGGCACTGTCTTTATTACCTACTTCGGCGCCGTCAAGGTGCCATAAATTGACAGCGTGACCTTTTGGGACGGCTTAGCGGGTCCCGAAGGAACGGCTGGCCCCAATACTGCCACCGCCGCATCAACAAAGCCCAACTCCTCCGAGAACATGGTGTGCTCAACGTTAAAAGGCATGCCACTCTTAGTGGTGCAAGCGTGGTGTGGAGCTCATACATGTCCTGCAAAGTCCCAATGCAATAACAACGATCGCTCATGTGACCACAGCAGTAACCGTACAACTACCTAATGATACCAAGATAAATGAGAATCGCGGACAGCTGGTCTGGGTGGTATTTGGTTATCCTAAGAATACCCTGAAATATTGTCTCGAGCCTTCAACGCAAAAACAATATTCAAACCAGCAGACATCAGTCTACATAAGCAAGCCCCATGCGTCGTCCCAGGGCTGGCAGAGAGCCATAGGCATACACCTAATTTGAGAGGACGCTTCCCTGTGAGGCCTAAGCCAGCTACACACCTCAGGGAGCTATCCACCTGCGCTATCCAATAGTGTCTGTACTATCAACACCGGAGATTACATCAACAGAGCAGCAGCGAATCTTGCGTCACCCGCCCAACCCATAAAAAACATGCCCTCCCTGATTACGACAGGCCTGAGACTGAAACCGCGCGCCCACTGCGTGCCAGCAGCTGGTCGTGCAGATTCGGGCTTCCTGCTGGATTATTTTGCTGTGAAGCTGCGCCACATCCCTTGTTTGCTAATTTCTTCCGGGCGTAGGTCATTCGGCCACATTAGGGGCCGACCCGGGCGCTGTGCAATAACCGAATGTCCGTGGATACTTTCTCACTCGACTTTTGCCGCTCCAGAGCAGCTCAAGTGCACGAGGGTCACCAAAGGGCAGCTTCAGTGGCCACCCGCCAGCAAGCGCCGCCGGCAGCCGCGCCAGGCCGTCGTGTTTCACCGGCCCGCGAGCGGGGTGGGGTGCCATCTCCAACCCTGGCTACCGACCTCCTGGCGCGCCGCCCCTGCCCGCCGGGGGAGGGGGGGGGGGCGAAGGTCGTGATCGCGCGGCGGGGCGCAGCCCTGCTGTTGCTGGGCGGCAGACGGCGCAACGCCGCCCCGCCCCTCCGCGCCGCCGCCAGCACCTGCGCCGCGAACCGGCCGCCGGCCGTCGGCTCAGGAGCCGGCGGCCGGCGGCGGCGGCGCGGCGCGGCTGGCCGGGCGCCGGCGCGGCCGTTCCCGGTGCCGGCCGACCGCAGAGCCGCGCCAGTCTGTTACTGAAGCGGCGTCTGGCGCCGGGGCTCCGGACCACGCGCCGACGCGGTGCGCGCCCGGCTCCAAGTCCGGCTCCGGCCCCCAGCTGCTGCCGCATCTGCGGACCGGCCGGGCCGCCCCGGCGGTGGCCGTCGCTTCCGCCGGAAGCCGTAGGCGGCGGCCGGGGCGGCCGCAGGAAAAACAGCGCAGCGAAAGCTGGCGCTGACCGCCGCCGACGCCGGGCGCGCCGCGATGCGCTGATGTCATCTGGCCACGATGATGCCGTGATCGACAGCCGTCAGCTGGCGCCGACCAGTCCGTAAACGGGCCAGCACGTGCGCAGGCCAGAGCCGGTTGGCCGCCTCTAAAAACCGGCCGGACCGGCGGCGGTGTCGTCGCACGAAGCGGACGGCGCGCCGCGGCCGACCGGCCGCAGCCACTGGCTCACCGGCTGGGTGGCGGCACGGCACGACCACCCCGCCGCACACAGCCCCGACCGCAGCCGAAGCCAGCTCCGTCGCCCACTCCTCACACAGCGGTGAGAGAAACGGCCCTGCCCGGGCCAGCGCGAAAACGAGCCTGCGTAGGCCGCCCTCCCCCCACGCACGAGATACACGCCACAGAGCTCAAGACTCCCACTCTCGCCTACCCGTAGTCACAAAAACGTTACTTAATACCTGTCCCTGCCTTCCGCCACGGATTCTTGCAATCTCAAGTACAATGAACGCAGCTCCCTCCACCCAGCTCCAACCTACTGCTCCTATTCATCCGACACACCACACTCATTCTCTTCACCACACAGCTTCCTGAAAGTGTTAAAATACATGTAACAACACATAGACAAAGCAGTAGTACTAGTCTTATTCCTCGTACAAAGAACAGGAGAATGGAAATAGAGATGCGCTGATATTTCAGAAACTTGTCTTTATAAAAACGAATTGCAGAAATAAATTGAATCAATAATTTTTTACGTTACTTGAAATAATAATTTACTTCTGCTATTCGTTTCCAAAAAAGCATGTCGCCGAAATATTAATGCATCTACATCTCAATTTTCCTGGTTTTTCTACCACGAATAAGGCTCTAACTACTGTCTTATCTATGTGCATAATGTTCCTGGTAAATGTACTCAACAGCTGACATGTAACAGCTCCCACATCCTATTCCAGCAACACGTCACCGCTTCGTTGAGTCCCATTTACGTGCGCAAGAAGCACTTTCACTTTCAGCCACTGGTTTTTCAGCATTCTAAGTTAGTACGCCGCAAACAACTGACCTTAAGCACACCAGGGCTTACTCGCTAAACGACGTGATCAATAAACCATTGGTATATATCACGAACAACGGGAGGGCCACCCGTGACCCTGAGGGCTGCCATGAAACGTCGAGTTCTGTCCTAATATATATTAACGATTGTTTGATAACATCATTTAACCAGTACCTTTTGGTAATCGAAGACCAGTTACTTGCAACACAAGAACGCATATTGCTGAGGCCAGCTTGGCCCCGGGCTCCTCCTCTTTACAGTTCAATAACACAGAGCAGGGGATCAGCGAGTGTCGGCGCCTCGGGGTACCACGTCACAATGCACGCATGGTGACCAGCCCAATCGTCACTTCGCCGAGCCCAATGGATGATGAAGACAGTGGGCGTCCCATTACCGAACGATGCCTCCCCTTGGCGGGTGCGCCGCCTCCCCCCGGCGGGTACACCACCTCCAACCCCGGCGACCACGCTGCCTCCACCACGGCGATCACGCTGCCTCCCCTCGGCAGGTACGCTGCCTCCGCTCGGCGGGTGCACCGCCTCCGCTCGGCGGGTACGCCGCCTCCCCTCGGCAGGTACGCTGCCTCCCCCTCGACGGGCACGCTGCATCCCCTCGGCGGGCACGCTGCCTCCTATCGGCGGGCACACCGCCTCCCCTCGGCGGGTACGCCGCCTCCCCTCGGCGGATACGCTGCCTTCCCCTCGGCGGGCACGCCGCCTCCCCTCGGCGGGTACGCCGCCTCCCCTCGGCGGGTACGCCGTCTCCCCTCGGCGGGTACGCTGCCTCCCCCTCGGCAGTCACGGCGCCGCCCCGCACCAAGTTTACGTTTTCTTTCTGGGAAAACCGCTCCGACTGAACGTCACACAGCTCAAACCAAATGACGCCACGAGTGCCCGGTTCGTCCTCCCCCGTCCCTCTCCTGCCCCGTGTCGTCTACAGCAGTACGCGACATCCATCGCAGAACTCTGGGAAGTAGGCTTAAGAAGTGTCATGAGAACAAATATCCTGCAGCCTGGGCCCCATACTGATAGCCGCGGCCGCAGCCACCGTCTCTCCAGCTCCGAGCCACAGGTGAAGGCCAGCCCAGACCGCAGATACGGGACAGGTAGCCGGGGAGCGGGCGCCGTCGTCGTCAAGCCGGCCCGCCGTAAAGGCATCCGCAGCACCACCCCATGACACCGGTCGGCGAGAGAAGTTTGCCGTCGCCATTCAGATAAGTTAGCTTAAACGGGAAGTTTCGGGTCCATTGGGGAAGCGAGTTGGTAATACCGTTCGCACTGCGCAAACGGCAGACGTGGATGTACATAAATCGCGTGACCGCTGCAGGAAAAACGCCATGGAAGGAATGCATACCATATGATTTTAGCACAATTTTTAACATGCAATTCACGTGCAGTGTGTGTCTGTGATCTCAAAGTGGTAAGTCCAAAGCCCAGGAGCTGATATTTTCATAAGTCGTGGATGTAAATTCACTTTTCAGGGCCGTCACAATTCACTTTTCAGGGCCGTCACAGCTTCACTTTTCAGGGCCGTCACAGCTTCACTTCTGCCTTTCGTTTCGATAAAGATATGTTGCCGACATATCAGCGCATCTATATCTCCATTCCCCTGGCTGTTATCCGAGGAATAAGGCTATTACTACTGTCTTATCAATGAACTGAGATTTACGTAGCAGGCAGGCAAGGCAGCAAGGAGCGTCAGGCATGCGCGAGATGAGGACATTTGGCTGATATGTGTAAGGGAACATATTGTGCGGCACGCCAGCCACAGAAAAGACTATCGCTACGGCGCCCGTGATGACAATTCAAGCCATCGATTTACCTGCAGGTTTCAGGGCATGCCATTAACGTAGGCCGGGGAATTCCATGACAAAGGTAGCACAAGATATCGCAAGCGAAAGATGGCATGGCCAAAGATGACCATGCGGTAGCACCGGCAACCGGCACCGACAGCCGGGATGTTGCCGCCCCGCAGTGTTCCAAAATCATTTTTTGGTAGGGTGTGCGGATGTAAAAAAAAAACTTTAAGTGGAGGTCGAAATTTGATGTTAAAATGGGCATGTTTCATAAACCAGCAACATCACAGTTGAAACGCATGTGCATAGGACACACCGTGACGTATATATATATATTATATATATATATATATATATATATATATATATATATATATATCTATATCTATATATATATATAATCCTGGATATTTTTCCTTTCCAGGTAGCAACCAAAACACCGGCACGGCGTTAAACGTCGCATCAGATTCTTCCGCTGAAAGAGACTGGCGGAATCCTGCTGACTATCTTTGACAAGAGTATATGATAAGTGATGCCCTGAAACCGTTGTCCCGTGTTTCTGCTGGATGATTACAGCCCTCTTTATATTCGTCCATGCCACTGATAACTTGAGTTCAGGCGAAAAATGCGCAAGTGGCTGCCTAATGCCACCATTCATTCATCAGGCACCAAGTGTCTGACAAAACAGCGCGTTTCAATTGGAGAACACTGAATAATTGGCACGTTGCCAATATGATGCCCCTTCTTCGAAGACAGAAGTCTTACTTAAATTCGACAGATTCTAAATGATCGGTATTCTCTCAATACACCTCTTCTTAAAACGAAGATTTAGATGCATGTTCATGCAGTGTCCTAGAATTGCCGACTTGGGGTGTAAAGCAGCACCCTATGAGAATGAATTTTTCACTCCTCTTCCCCATATTTTATGTGAATTTGTACTCCTGCCTGACATTGTCTAATCGCGCATGCCGAACCCATATTTCCCTTTCTGAGATTTTCAGATGTCATCCAAAACCGAGCTCACTTGAAACCATAAAGCATAAACGAGGCTCCACAGAACCTGGACACCTATGGCTATGTCCTGCCTCACCTACATCTGAATCTTGTCTATGCATGCACAGAGCAAGGGCGCCAGGTACCTTCAAGCCCAAGACCCCCCAGCGATTCCAGCCGCTTGCACGCACCAAGTTTGGTTTGTTTACAAAATGCATCACAATCGGCAGCAGTGTGCCGAATGCAAGGTTTTCGCGCACCCCCAGTTTTTTGCTCACCACCACATCACGAAAGCAGAGCCTGGCGCAAACATGAGCAAGGCCTGGTAGAGAGTTTTGCTCCACGCATTTCTTTTACCCGAAGAAACCTGACCATTAAATTGCATCACTCCCAAAATGCAGGAGTCGTTTAATTCAAGAAATGTCTTCTAAATAACATTTCCAAGATGCATATTACCACTTGAGCACTTATTTTAACAAATTTTGAGGCAAATCAGCTGATAACACAAATTTTCCCTAAAAAGTATCAGTCTTTATATTTATTTAACTACTTTTCTTTTTCTTGGTATCATATGAGTGTAATACCACTTTAATCTTCTTTCCTTTTCAATTGCCTTTACAGGCACTACCTGTTCCTTAAAATGTTGGCCGATTTCTCTGCAAGATGCTCCAACTGCAAACTTGCACGTAATTTACACATAAATTGGATTAGTTCGCCAGCCGCCCAAACATATCTGATATGCACCCAAGAGTGAACAATTCACAGGGAATGAAGAAGACAATTTGAAGCACGGAACTTATTTTTACCGCCACTTTTGCCCTGCTAAGCCCCCGGTCAGCCATTTTTTGGCTCATGGCGGTGCTCGATAATGATAAACACAAGCCTTTGAAGTGTCTAACTTACCAGGCTACCTGACAGCGCTATCCTCATGCTGCCATATAGAGTCTTGGGACAGACCTGACGCACTAATACAGAAGTGTTTGGTGCCGAAATTCTGCCCTCCGAAAATGTTCATCACACACATATCTTACTTGTTTCGCATTTCAATCTCCTAGGTTGTTGGACGTGATTGATATTTATATTTGGGGGTGAGTGGGATGACTGTCTATCAGCAAACTGTGCAAAATGTGGTACTGGCTTTTCGTTTTGGGGACCAGGAAGAAGTGTGCCCTGAAAAAGCCAGTAAGTCCCCTGTGGACCAAGTAATTGCTTACCTTACCTGCTTTCAACACACGATTTGTGGCCAGAGTTAGCCATTTTCTGTTTTAATCCATCGATATTTGTCATAAGACAAATTATGTCACAAGGCATGCAATGGGCTTATTTTGTTCCATATTCTTGATGATTTGTCTCAAATTTCTTGAATTGGTTGGTCCTTCATGGCTGCTTGAACCGGATGTTTTCCATAGTTGTCATGGTTTGCATACTGGCAAATGACTGTACTGCATATATACACTATATTTTTAACACTGGGATACTCTAAGCTGCATAGCCATTATAATATGAGGTAAATATCAGCATTACGCAAATAGTCAGACCAGGCTATTTAGCCTGGCCAGCCTGGAAGCCAACATACCAAAATATGTCGCTAAATATGAATAAACAAGCCTAAATAGATGCCTTTGCTGCAGCTCGGTAAAGGCAAGCAGCAATACTGTCATGGTCATCTAAACGTGATACTTTTGGAGGAGAGTCATTGTTTTGGGGAACGTACTCATTATTACCCTTAACAGAGGTTGACCATGACAATCAAAATAATTTGTTCAAAGTGATTTAATGTGCCTTCATCTGTGTGGTCAACTTTGTCTGATGTCAACAGGCATACACAAATAAACTGAATAGGAAGGCAAGTTGAAACCAGCCAGAAAAAAATGAGCTTTATCATGTTTGTATCATAAGTGCTGCTGTCAACAGATACAACAAGTAAGGCCTCTTTAGGTTACGCATAGCTGGGCTACTTTGATGGAAATAAGCATTGGTAGTTTGTAAGAAACAGTGACAAAATGTTTGCTTTTCCTGACCCAATCTTAACAGAAGCCAGAGGTATGTGTAATGTGTCTCACTTGGTGATGGGCTGATGTGCAGGAGTCCAAGGTTGTTTTTTTAGCCCTTTAAGCTTGTTAAACGTTCTGATTTTATTTTTTTGTTGTTGAATTTATTTGCTTTGTTTTGTGTTAAAAATGCTGTGGAATTGAAGTGCGAAGTCCAGCACCAAATTATTGGTGTTAATAAACTTTTTATGCTCATTACACTGTCATGAAGTTGCTATGCTTTAATGTATTATGTTTCACTTTAATGGCCTAACATGTTAAAAACAAAACATTTTTGTCAGGTATATGACATTATGTCCACGCCAACTTGAAATAGATGTCTTTGTTTGCTGAAGCGTCAGTCACTACGTCATAAGTTCCATCTTATGTAAATTGATTTTTTTCACTCGCGGACGGTCTTTTTGCGATGACATTTTTCACTCCCACCCTAGTTCAAAAGCGATTCTAGCTCAACATCACTGGCTGGTTATGTATGCGGGTCACAGCCATGCACATCTTAAGATTTCAGTTTTGTTCTGTAAACAGCAATTATCAACAGCTTTTTCCACCACGTGGAGGTCACCACGACGGATTTCGTCCGATTTCAATAGAAAGAGCCCCAATGTCGGCGAAAAGCCACGCCAGCACGGAAAAGAGACATTGACCCGACCAGATCAGATCTATCTATCCCAATCTGACCATCATATCGGACAACACGTCAGGCACCTTTTCTCCGAATACAACGGCACCGCTCCTACCGCCTGCACGAGACACAGACGAACAAGCCGAAAGGTCTCAATGACCTATGCAGTGCCGCATAACGGTTACGTACAAGTGCAATGTGGATGCTGCTGCTAGCCACAGTTCGTAAGTCAGTTAGTCTACCGCCGCCAGCAGCCGGCCCACAAACCAAGAGATCCAAGTAACATCTCGGATTGGACGGACGACCTCAGCAAACACACGCGCACAAGTGGATGAAAATTAACAAAAAACACACAAGTTCGGCAAATAACACACATTTTTTATGCACTTTTCACGCTTTTTACTAGGGGCTGAATGACGTCACCACCGCGGCAGTCACTATTCGCGGCAATCTTAAGGCAACGCACGCCGAACAGAT